>NC_139703.1:48728136-48788136 GCF_964188405.1 Protomyctophum parallelum | reverse complement strand
AACATTGGGACAAAAGCTTGTGTGAAGTTAAGCAGTGGATCAGAAAGTTAAGCAGCAGTTTAGCAGAAAACTAAACTCTCTTTTCTGCATAAGGAAACCTAGCTCTGGTCCATAGCTGATACTGTAGCTCTAATGCCTTTGCATTAGAAAAAGGCATTATAGCTATGGACGGACCAGAGCTAAAGGAAACCATACTTTTATGATGACTGCATTCATTGTGATTTCCGCCTGGGTGACAGCAGACTGCTGGGCGAGCGCTGGCGCCTGGCACTTTGGAATGGGGGGTCAGATCAACATATCCGCCTGGGTGACACAGCAGACTGCTGGACGAGGGCTGGCGCTTTGGCATGGGGGGTCAGATCAACATGGAATGAATTCTGTACTGGCCATATATATGGAGCGTGTACAGGGTTTGATGAGGTCAGATCAACATATGGAATGTCAGAACAGGTCAGCTCCATATATGGAGATCTAAGGGTGGCAGTGGGGGCAGTGTCTTGAGTGTACAAGGTTTGATGAGGGCCCAGGTAGGGCCGGGCCTTAAATTGGGCCTGTTGAGAACTCTAGTTTCCGCCGGCTGCCGGGCGTGGCTGCACTAATAGCTTTGGGGCGGGTTCGTCTAGAGTTTAAATGGACAGGTCAAAAGACATCGATGAGGAAGGATGGGTGGGGAGGGAATAGGGATCAACAAATGGAATGTTTGAACAGGTCAGCTCCATATATGGAGATGGAGGCGTGATGTCACGAGGCATGACCACATAATATGGAGGTGTAACGTGACACGCGGAAATGCAGGTTTTCATAGTAAATGCGACCTATGGTCGCAATTAATGGTCAAAACGTAAATTAAGGCTTATAAGAACTCAATGTTAATTAATTATTTATTAATGAATGACAATCATTAATTGAGGCCTAAGTAATGATTAACTAATTATAACCATGACCACCTGGGGGTCCCCCTAAGACCAGTGAGCCTCGTGCCACACTGCCACACTGGCTCACTGTGGGTCCCATGAGCCATGCAGTCCAACTTGGGAGACCCCCATCAGCCTAACACAGAGCAATGCACGACCGACTTTCCTTGCTAGCCCTACTCACCTCACCTGGGCATAGGGTTGGCTGGGCCACCATAAAAAGTAAATTGTAGCTTACAACAAGCTCACCATGCATGTCTCTTAACTAATGATATATAACTTTTAATAAGTCGTATAGTGACTGTATCATTAATTAACAGCAAGCAAGTAATGGTTAATTCATGTATGAGTTAATCATTAAGCCGTAACGTGTATTAATTTGCCCATTATGATAAAGTGTTACCCTACCAGTCTCATTAGGCATTGATTTATTTGTACAAGGCAAACTTTATACAATAAAAAAGGCCTGTGCATGTGTTGACAACACCTGAAAATGATCTTTGTGTGTAGGCAATTAACTGAATAGAGATCATATTCTGAATTATACTATTATTTATAATTATTAATAATAATTATCATTATTTTAACAATTCCGGTTGGTTGCTATTATTATGGTATGTGGTGTGGGTGAAGAGGCAGCTGAACGCAGAGGCAGTGTTCCAGTCCAGTGTTATGCCGAAATTGGAAACCTATTGAATTCTGTGACTTCACGAGGTCACTGTTTTAATGTTGCACTATATGTGAGATAATGGCAGCTTATCTGAGAGATAAGAACACTGCCTGCTATTTGAGGTTACATGCAGCCTTGCAGGTCACTGTGACGGGGTGACTTGTGGCAAAAGGAACAGTTTCCTAGTTAGGTCAGGTTTTTGTGGGCCTATATTCAGCTATAAATATCATAACTGAAGTTGTGGACATTGAAGTGATGCACATCAGCGTCGGAGAGGAACAGGCACTGTCAGATCAGTTACGCAACTTTTGGGAAATCGAATCCCTTGGAATCCACATGAAAGAAATGCATTCTGAGAAGGAAGACATGGCAGTGTATCCCAAGCCGTGCATATCCACGGCTTCCCATGGCCGTGCATATATCCACGGCTTCCCAAGCCGTGCATATCCACGGCTTCCCAAGCCGTGCATGCCTATTCCTTCCCACTATAGGCTGAGGAAGAAATGCCACTTAATTGACAGTTCAAAATCAGCCTCAGAAAACATCAGGTAAGTGATGACACCCATTGCAGAAATCTGCACGGCGTAGCACCTGGTAATTATAAAAGCCTAACTTAATTTGCTCACTTCTTCATCGCAGCTCACTTCCAATATATTCTATATTCTGGGCTATAGAGATTTTCGTCTTACACAAACCCATTGATTCCCATTGACAATACATGGAGAATTTATATTTACTAGTCCTTACCCGTTGTGAGATATTTGCCCCCCCTTGTGGTCGTGAAGAGTACTGCGCCTGGGTGCGTTTGTAAAAAAAGGGCTTCGTTACGCCCTCCATATTCATATGGTCAATGCCTGTGTGACCTGGGAGTGATTGGTGCAGGCATTAAGGAGTTACGGCAGTGTTTCTGACAGACACACACACGGGGACACACACACACACTGACAGACATTCGGTTAATTATAGTATGATATCGTCATATGTAGACGAACAAATTGGCTATTTCTGTCCTACTCAAAGATTAAATTCCCATTGACAATGAATGGATGATGTACGATGATAACAGCCCCTCACTTCACACAGGTGTGATTTTTCTATTTTATTCTCCTCAGCATTCATCTACAGCAGGGGTTTTTCAGACCTCTTCATTGGGTGAAGCAGGGACCTAAATATTTTGTATGTCCATGATATGAATAGGATTTGAATAAAATATGATATAACTATACATTTACATTTTCCAGTGTCCCTTCTTGACCTGGTATATGATGGTGTATGGTGTATATGGTATGGGTTGTCAAACTTGTCATATATCCTCCTGACAAGACCATATTCCATATACTGTAGAATAGATGGTCGACACTTTATAAAAAATAGTTCGTTTTAATGTTTATGGAGTTGTATTGACATATAGGCCGTATCAACTTTGTTTATGGTTATGTCTGAGTCATAGTGATGTGGCATGGTCCTGCCTACATAATATAGGGGTTGTTTATGTTTAACATGTTTGTAAAACATTTTTTTAATACATTTAATTTAATAAAATTAACCAAACACACACCAATTACCCAATGCAGATATAAAACCAAACACACATTATACTGTACTAAAAAATAGCACCTGTACAACATACAAACATTGTAGACTAGAGGGACGTTGGCAATGAATTTCCTCTTTCGCAGCCTGGTCTGGGAAGTGCTTCAACCAATATTCAATTGAAGTACGTGTACGTGCACAAACCAGTTGTGAGCTAATAGCCTAACCAAATGCACAATAGGGAACCCAGTTTCAATGGGTTCTCTGATGTCGCGTTTGGTGAATGGACGTAGTTTGGATGTAGTTTCTATGCCCACTTCTACATCAAAGCCATAATAACTAGAACTCCTAGCAACCCACCTTATAAACTTAACTTAGCATGCAGCCCCACTGCGCTGATGCCATGTTGACAATACAGTATGCAGGGCCATGACATTACCCTTACCCCCCCCCCCCCCCCCTTTCCAAAGAATACTGGACTACAGTACTCGCCCCGGTGCTTGCCCGTTTTTCCTCCCGGAATCTTCCCCAGTGAGGGGGATAACTTTGTAATATGCTATTGGCTGTTTGTATTCTTTTTGGAAAAATATAAAAAGATACTCCTGTGGAAAGGCTATATTATTTGACTTATATTGAACCTATAAACAATTTAGTATTATTTAGTATATGTAAGGTTTTGCCCCCTCAAATGGTACCTCGTCAGATATTAAATCCCCACATAACCTACAACAACTTCTGTGAACAGACTTCACTGTAGTAGCTTTTCATAAATTATATTTGTACTTAGGCTGTTAATTCTGCTGTCATGAAAGTTTATAGTTAGAGAAATTCAAAGTCCAGCCGTCTGCTGTCCAGCCTCTCCCACCCCTCACTGGGGAAAATTCTGGGAGGAAAACAGAAACAGGGCGAGTTAGAGAGTAGTCTTGTTACCTTTCCAAATAGGCTAGACTACTATGCTGTTGGGGTTGTGTGCCCCAAGTGCACAGCAGTCGGGAAGATAGTGGCTCTGAGGAGGATACTGGAAGGAAAGTGTCATGGAGTGGAACCAACAGTGAACGCTTTCATCGTGAATCAGGCCCAATAACACAATAAGACACCTTGTTTACACCAATGTGTATAAAGCCTGTATCTGTAGTCTGTAGTCGACTATACAGTGAGGGGCAGAAGACAAGAACACAATGACTATTAAGAGAGGGTGATTGGCTGCCCTTTGCCCCCCCCCCCCCCCCCCTCCTTGAGGCTCTGGTTAGAAGCAGGGCTTTCAGGAGGGCCAGGAAGATCATGGCTGACCCTGCACACCCAGGCCACAATCTTTAAAGACTGTGAAGGCCCGACAGTAGAGTGGAGGGTCTGACTTGTGCTGTTGTTTTTGCACTGTCTTGTCCTGTTTCGCACCTGTCCTAATGTTGTAACTGTACTCTGCTGTCCCACCAAACCAAATTCTAACATGTTTACATGTCATGGCAATAAAGACTTCTGATTCTGATTCTAAAAGCATCACGATTAATGAGCAGGTTTCTTAATTTACCCTGTGAAATCATGAAGGTCCGGAGGGCACCTGACAAGAGGTATCCTCAACCTCAAGAGGTATAGCTGTTTGGCTACAGTACAATCAGTGCTGCTGACTGTATGAGCTAAGACGATAGATGGTGTAAGAATGGTATGAATGGTTCAATAAAGGAGAGAACACACCAATATGGAATAAGCAAATGTTTATTGGAAAGATTTTGGCAGCAGTTTAGCAAAATGGCAAAGGCAAAATTATGGCAGAGCATTATTTTGGGGATTAGACTCCAATTGCATTTATTGAATAATATTAGCTTTTAATAGGGAGAACCCCCCATTGGAGCATTGGAGTCTAGACGCTGGTGGTGGCAGCTGAGCAGATGACCCTCCTTCCTTCTCAACACTAGATGGAAAGGTGGAGTTGGGGATGGACTGCCGTGGGTCACAGCCAGCTACAATTTACAATTTAGGCATTTAGCAGACGCTCTTAATCCAGAGCGACTTACATTAAGCAAGAACAAAAAGCATGGGAATACATCACAAAAAAGCATTTATCATGAAACATGCGTAAGCTAAGAAAGTAACAGTGGAATATCTATATTATGAGACTATACATATAAACTATATATCTATACTACTATGCTATACATCTGTACTATGGCGTGCTATGACTATATACAATGCAATTATAGTGCCGTCTACATAACATGCTATAAGTCTGTATCAAATGCTATCTAAGTCTACAGAAATGCTATCTAAGGGGGTAGGGTAAGTGCTATGGCCCATGGGCCATGATGGAGTCTGAAAAGGTGGGTTTTCAGACTACGGCGGAAGATTGGGAGTGATGCTGCAGTTCTGACTGCAATGGGAAGTGCATTCCACAGTTTTGGAGCCAGAAGGGAGAAGAGTTTGGGACGTGTGGAGCGTTGTTGTCCCGGCGTTTTTAGTGAGGGTACTTCCAGCTTCCCTGCGTTGGCTGATCTGAGTGCGCGGGAGGGTTACAGCCGGACAGTGCATAGCAGCATGGGCACTTTGTCAGGCACCAAGCAAGCTCACTGACACTGTGGGGAGCCAACCCAAGGCAAAGCTATAGGAGGAGAGGAAGGGGGCACAGAGGGCAGCGACCCAGGAGTCCGCCGCCTGCCAACACTTCCACAATCCTACATTTACACAACTGCTAATGTGTAACGCTTATTTTCTGATGTTAAATCGATAGATTTTGATTTTTTTTTGTATAGGACTGTCACTTATCCTAACTAAGCCTTTGTTCATTTAAATGTCCATGTCTTTATTTTAGTTATTTCACAACTTATTTAGTTCACAATGCTGCTTTTCGTGCTCAAATCCCTGTTAAGTGTTATTAACATGTTCCCTTCATTGTGCTATTGCACATTCATTGTTTTATTTGTATTGTGCTTAAGTTTACTTTGACATTTTTTACTTTATTTGTAAATAGAATTAAGCTGAAGTCGCGAGTCGCGGAATTCGATAGGTCAACAGTGAGCGTGTAACAGCTGTCTGTCTGTGTGTGTTCCAGTATGGCGGACCAGACTTGCGGAGGAGGATAACTTCTTCCAAATTCCTTCCAGCAACAGCACCACCACCACACAGTGGAAAGGCGACAACTTGAGTATAACTCCAAAACTAACCCGGGTAAAACGCGTATTTTTTACAACCAAGACTTAAAGATCACCACCAACAACACGACGTCAATATGAGGCTTTTAATCGTGACATAATTTGTACCAGGCAGGCGGCTGCGTGTTGAAGCCGCAAGCCGAGAAACTCTACTCATTTTCCGCGACTGTTTCTGTCAGTTAGCCGGGTCCTTTTAGCCCACACAGCTAGTACACACACACTAACTACTGTTCTCTCCTTTTCTCACTTTCCGCGTAGGGTTTCAGAAGAGATGGATCACATTCAACCTGCATTATTTTTGCGCCAACTGGATGAGAATGGCCAATAAGTAATCTGTGAGGGTCTGCAGGTTGACAAGTTTTGTCAGCACTCATTAGCCTAGCATTAGCCTAGCCGACGACCCGACGTCACAGTAGCCAGTTAGCTTGGCAGAAGAGGGTCCGTTAATCCCCACATATTCAGTCAGGCCAAGTCGTGTTTAATAGCAAGCCACCTGGTAGTTATTTAACCGTGAATAGCTGCCACCCAAAGTCCCCAATGGCTCAGGCAGCGGCTTCGTGGTTGATTTAGTGGTTTAACGACCCTAGCTTGCTAGCTAACGTTATCCAGGTTGTTAGGTTGTAGGTGTGTTTTGTAAAGGGAGTGGTGGTTAGCAGGCTGAGGTTTGCCTTTTATCAAAGCCAACAAGGTCACTGACAATGTATTATGTTGTGAGATGGCAAGTAGATTAACAGGGGACAGATTAGCCATCGGCTAGTGGGTTATAAATATTGAGGGTGTGTGGCTACTATTAGCTCACTGAAAGCCAATACAAACCAGTTATAGTTTGGCAGACTGCTCCTGCTGCCTTCTTTGGTGACCTGGGTTGATGATCACAAAAAATATTATTCTACATAATCTTATCAATGTGATTGAGGCAGATCAATTCGTCCTAGTTGCTATCCTCATGGGCTAAAAGGGCTGTGTTGCACTGACTGAACCGAATGACTTGAGTTGACTGGAGTTCCCAACGTTGGACTGGTTTTGATGGACGTGGGAGGCTGTCAGCGCCCTTCTCCTCAGTCATGGCTGTCTTGACACATGGCATCTTGATCTGTACATAGCCGGCTGTCATATAACATGGCGTTATGTAGCTCAGATAGACAGCCAGTCAGCAGAATGTCTTTATGTGTTCGTTATACATGTTAGATTGTGTTCAGAAGTATTGTTGAGTCCAAGGTGATAAGCACTGCAAATGCAGGCTCTGCACAGTTCGAGAATTAAGATGTACAGTAGTTAGTGCCTAAATAAATTCCCTGGGAATAAAATATTCCAGAACTAGCCGACACATACAGGTCGGTTACCGTGGAGTTTTGTAGATTTTTTTGGTTGGACTATTGGAAACCCAAGCCCGCCACACTGGATCCGGAAAGCCTGCCCTTCGTCTCTGGTTGGAGTAGCGCGACTCTGAAGCCATCATCCATGCCTTCTGCCCTGGCCGTCTTCGCGTGTCGGCCTAACTCACACCCATTCCAGGAGAGACATGTCTACCTGGATGAACCGGTCAAGATCGGGCGCTCTGTGGCCCGCTGCCGCCCGGCGCAAAACAACGCCACCTTCGACTGCAAGGTTTTGTCCCGTAACCATGCCCTCGTCTGGTTCGACCACAAGACTGGCAAGGTGAGGAATGTAGAATATATATACAAACTGGGAGTTTTTGTGATGTTTTGTTTTTGTCAGTGTGGCAGGGGTTTGATGTGATGATGCAGTGTGACTGATCTGAAAGTGAGACTCAAACTTATTTAACGAGTTTCACTATGTAGGAAATACCTTCTTAGATTGCAGAAGAGTGCCAGGATACACAGACAGGACACGAACGAACAGGCGAAGTTGGGCATAAACGGAAGGGACGACACACTGGCACTCACTGGCAGACATGTGTGTGTTGGGGGGGGGGGGGGGTGGTACATCCTCCCTTTAACCCCTCAGCTCTAACATCTGAAGCAGCTCCTACAGACATTAATTTATATCATCATCATACCCCTGTCCATTCCCCAAGACACATGTACGTTGCCAGTGAATGCATCTTGGTGTGTTTTGAGTGTATGTGTGGAACAGGTCAAACAGGAGGGACCAGAGGGATTGCCTTCTTCTCACGCATGCACACGTGATACACACTCACTCTCTCTCTCTGAAATACCTTCTGTATGTGTGTTATGCAAGTACAGTATTTTTTGGCCTAATGTCATTGTCTTTGTATCTGCATTGGGTAATTGGTGTGTGCTTGCTTGGTTATGTGTGTGTGTGTGTGTGGGGGGGGGGGTGGTATGGTTGGGTTTGTGTGTGTGTGTGTGTGTGTGTGTGTGAAGTTTCTTGGTCATGTATTGAAGTATCATCCTTTCCTGTCCAGTACAGGTGAACAAACACACCCACCCACTCATTCTCACTCAAAACACATAATTTCCTTCTACTGGCGGAAGACTATATGGTTGTACTGGACAGCTCCCAGTAAGCGACAACTATAGGAGACTATAGCAGGCAGCCTTCCAGAAACCACCGGTAGAAGACCGTTTTGTACTCATTTGGACAGTTCCCATTGACCAACAATAGAAGACTGTTTATACTTGATCACTCTCATCATGAACCAACAATAGAAGACTGTTTGTACCGGAGTGCTCCCATTGAGCTACAGTAGAAGACTGGTTGTACCGGACAGCACCTTGTGACCAACACTAGAAGATACCGTTAGAATCATTTAAGTGGCTGTTAATCTTGTGTGTGTGTGTGTGTGCGTGCGTGCGTGCGTTACAGTAGCAAGGCAACCTGTCAGTTAATCAGTCAACCAGTTAGCATTTTGCAGGTTTAAACATTGTGAAGGAAGTAGTTGTAACAGAATGTCTCAAAACCAATGTTAGGCAAGACACACTTGTGTCACACACAGCATGTGCATATCTGTGTGTTACAGTGTTATCATGAGGTACATGCTACAGTAGCTGCAAGTCTAAGCCTGTATGCTTTCCTGTGCATGCATGTGTGTGTACTATGCAGTGTAGTGATGGTGTCTGACTCTGATCTATGTCTCTGTTGTTGTCTGTGTGTGTGTGACTTTTGTGAATGTGTCTACATAGTACACACAGTGTTGTTGTTAATGAATTTCTTCACTGTCCTGTAGGGGTACAGGCTTTAGTTTCGACATACGTACTATTGGTCCGACAACGACAACCTACCTCAAACCTAGCCCCTCTCGGAACCCTCCATAAAGCTTTTCTGAAATTTTGATGTCGCTTTGTGTAGGGTCCCTGTTCATATTTATATTTTCGTATGGGAATTTTGGAACGCGGACATAAATGCTCACTAACATCGTATCTGCGCCGTTTGACGGCCTGTTTTCCTTTGAGGGCTTCTGAAATCGTGAACTATAAGTACCTATACAAACCGCTGCGAATATCTCCTGTGGCGCGGAAGCCGTTAAGTATTTTTAATCTTTGTTTGACCGATTTGGTCGCTTTATTTCTTCTTGTTTGTTTACCGTTTATTGTACCGCATCCCGGTGTGCGGTTGGCTTGTGCGGCTACGTCCGTGCCTCTGATCTGCTCTGTCATAGCTATAGCGCCACTAGCTAGCCAGATAGGCGGTACAAAGAGGTGTCAATAAACAAGGAAGGAAGAGAAGAATCAAAGCGACCAAATCGGTCAAACAAAGATTAAAAATACTTAACAGCTTCCGCGCCACAGGAGATATTCGCAGCGGCATGTATAGGTACTTATAGTTCACAGATTCAGAAGCCCTCACACGAAAAAAAGTCGTCAAAGAGCGCAGACAGGCCGTTAACACGGTGTTTATGTTTTATGTATGTCCGCGTACCAGGTGGCAGGATACTGCTGCAACAGGACCCCATGGTCTGTGTCGTCAAAAATGTCAGAAACTTCAGTACCATTGGGTTCTGCTTGGAGGGCTACCTCAAACCCTAACCTAACCATAACCGCAAGCACGGAGCAGCGCATGTTGGCCAACCTTAACGCATGTTTGCCAACCTTAATCTGGTCACCAACATTAATGCATGTTTGCAGGGGCGGTGGCGGCTCAGGGGTAGAGTGGCTGGATGTTCGAACCCGGTTAGTTAGTGTTGAAGTGTCCTTGAGCAAGACACTGAACCCCTAATTGCTCCTGATGTGCTGGTTGGTGCCTTGCATGGTTTCCACCTTTGTGTGTGTGTGTGTGTGTGTGTGTGATGCACAATCTATGTAAAGCTCCCTGGATAAAGGCGCTATATAAATGCACCATTTACCATTGTCGGAGATATAATCACAATCAGATATATTTATTTGACTGATTGACACACCAGAATGTTTTTTCAATTGCATTAATTTGTGAACAAAGTAACTACAGTAACATGTCTGTTAATATTTGTATGGGTGTGTGTGTAACTGTGTATACTATTGTATGTACCGGTATATATTACTCTATTTACCTACAAACACACACTGTAGTACTAGTCTACACAGCTGCAAAAAAGCTGCACAATTAATTGAAAATTGTGTGTGCACATAATACACACACACACGTGCTCTACCTATAGTGAGTCAGGCTACAGGTGTAGGCAGAACACTAGTGTTGAGCATAATGTGTTCTAGTTATGTCTAGGGACTGTGTTGATTGATAATTCTACAGTGCAGCCTATGTGATTTAGTGGGCAGCGCTATAGTGATTTGAGTTGTGTGATTCAAAGTGCAAGCGATTTAGGCTGTGTGTGGGATTTAGTTTGCTTTTGATGGGGGTATAATCTAGTGTGTGTACTGTGGTACGTGTTAGTGTGTGTACTGTGGTACGTGGAATGTGTTGGTGACGCAGTGTTTGATTAAGGTGTGTCTTAGTTCATGGTCCGTATTTATCAAGCATCAGAAATCACTCCTAGGAATGGGCTAGATGACGTCTTCTCTTCTTGTTGGCTTGGCCATCTGGAAGTTACCTCTGCCGACTGCCATGGGAATACCACTGCACTGCACCTTTCTTTTTTTTTTTTAAGATATTTTTTTGCGGCTTACGCCTTTTATTGATTTTTTAAGGGACAGATAGTAGGCTGACAGGAAACGGGAGAGAGATGGGGGGATGACATGCAGTAAAGGCCGTGTCGGGCTCGGGAGTCGAACCCGCGGCACACTGCGACTGGATTACCAGTCCGGTGCCCAGACCGTTACGCTACGGCCTGGGCCGCACTGCACCTTTCTGATTGAATGTTTGCATTGCATTGGGTTTTGGCTATATTGGGCTTAATATATCCAAAACCCAATGCAAAAATGTAATCAGATTAAGCAAATAAGCTCTGTAGCATACAAAGGTTTATGATAACACCTTTTGCTCAGTTTAGAAACAAGTGGGTTTCCCACATCCAGTCCCTTGCTGGTGCTGGACAAAAGGTTAAATACAGTGAAGAAAAAGAAGTCCACACTCAGCTCCAGTGTTTTATAGTTTTAATTAAAACACTGACAAACAATTTACAACACCCACACAACATAAAATAAGAACACCTTTTGCTCAACAAGATGTTCTTATTTTCAGCATAAATTTAATACCCTATCACTATGGTTAAAAACAAAAGCTTTAACCAGTTTGATTTTATGTGGACTGATCGAACCAGTAAATGTCATTATGAGACATGCTGGTTATAAATGGCCTACAAAAGCAACCCTTGCTAACGACATCATATTTACTTAGATGACATTAAATCCAACTTCTAAGCAATATGACGCATGTGATTAACATTGTTGCCCCAGGCTTTGTTGGGAATCAACATAATGTAGGACTGCGCCGTGGATCATGGTTCTGTAGGTGACTTGAGGTTGTGTGTGTGTGTGTGTGTGTGTGTGTGTGTGAGACTGTGTGTGTAGTTGGTGGTACAGCGCTGTACTGTTGTACCGCAGGATGTGGAATCGGATGCTATAGTTTTACACATCAAACAAAATCACAAACAACAACAACTATCGGAGAAGGGAATTACTCTGAGCCGACCCGACAGAAAAGTGGTCAAAATCAGTTAATGGTTCGGTCCGGTTTTAACCCTGAAAATCATCCGCACTATCCTAATTGGAACCCATTGCAAATGCACGTGTCGCTTTTCTTTTCATTCTTCTCCAAATTAAGTCATTGTGCCACACAAACGGATAGACATTCCTTATTTCCACAATTGACGAATAATTCTCACAAAAAGTATATTTGATAGAATTGCATAGAAAGCTGCAAGTCAATATGTCACTATGAACTACTATTATGTCTGTTAACTATGAACTACTATTATGACTGTTAAAAATAAAATAACTGAAGAGGCTATTGGAGAACCTGATTTGGATAGGGACACATGATCTGATGCTGGACAATGTCACTATGACAGAAAGAGACAAGATGGGTCTGTTCCAAACCAAATACTCTGTTGCCACACTGACATTAAACCTTCAAATAGTAATAAAAACTGATTAGGAAGCTTTTTTTGTCACAGTTGTTCAGGACAGCTGTAAAGCAGGGTGATTTTTCTTTTTTCGTGCTCCATCCTTTTGTAGTATTCTGTGAGAAGAGACGGGTAGAGTGGGAGAAAAAAAGGTTCAATGGAACAAATAATACTTAATTGTAGACAAAATGCAGCTACTTTTATGAGTGATGGGGACATGAATGACCAATTTTTATTTTATTATTTATTAGCTCATTGTTTCCATGCTCATTTCTTTTCCTCTATCATCCACAGCTAAGCCTTTTTCATTTGTTGTTGGAGGCGTTGAGAAATGTTCATTGACAATAATGTTTTGGAAGCTTTGTCCTCACTGCGGTAATAGCTTTACCCAAACCCAGTGAAGCTTTTGCCACAATGTGCCTGAGGAGTAAAGCTTCACTGTACCTTCACTGGAAATGTAGTGTGAGGGTGATTCCCGCTACTACCGGTTTGACTCGTGACCTGTTAGTTTCATCACTAAACATAAACAAATAATGTCTTGACACTTAACCTATTTTAGATGTCTATTTTGTTTTCATCATCGGATGTTTTTTAATGATCACGATCATTTGTTTATCGATGCTTTTTCCATTACAAATGTCGCCTTTGTCTCACCTACTGTATAAAGTATGCTGAATTGAATTGGGGAGAGAGAGAGAGGGGAAGAGTAAGAAAGACTGTTGCAAGGTGATTAGACAGTTTGTAAAGTTTATACTGGCTGAGGAAATGACGAAAGAATGTCTGTCATTTACACACGCGGTCGTGCGCCGCACACCCATGCACGTGCAGCATCGTGCGGCACACACCAAAAATGGAGACAGATTTTCCTGTACACATGCAGAGCCTCAGTGTCTGTGCTTGTATTAACCCATTCTGACCTGAGATCAGATTCATACGAGGTTTCCACCAGACACACGCTGGTCTGACGAACCCATTCTGACCTGAGATCAGATTCTAAAAATGTCAGTCGTTCTTCGATTTTTCAAAAATAGCAGACCTACAAGCTCGTATCGCGCCACTCGGTGGCGCGATATGAGCTTGTAGATCTGCTATTTTTCAATAGCTAAAGCATAACATGATGCCGACACCAAAATGGGTGCCCGGTCAGAATGGGTTAATGATGTAACAATATTGTTAATATCACGATACCCAATGAATGTCGTGATATTCATTGGTATCCTACGGTACATATTTCTTAAAATATTGATAATGTTTTTGTTTTACCAGCAGCGGAGGTAACTATGAGCATTCACGGCGATCATGTGTGTAGGTTGTTTGTGTAGATTAAAAAAAAAAAGTAAGAGTTGTTTTTGAGCTTTTATTTATTTATTTATAGCACAGTATACTGACAGGAAATGGGGAGATGGATGGGACTTTTCAAAGGTTGGCTCGGGATTCGAGCCTGTGACACGCTGTCAGGTTGGATTAGCAGCCTAGTTGCCCCGGACGTCTACGCCAGCCCTCTGTCCAGGCGGCCGATTCACTGATCTTCAGAATATTTCTCTTTTGTAAGAATTAGGAAAGCTTAGCAGATGTCGTGGTGATCGGCAGAGACTGCGCATAATATCTGCACGGATGATCGCTGTACAGCTGTTGGTCACCCCTAGGGATGTCTCCAGGCAGCGGACGTTCTCTGACTTTATTACATTGCTGTGACTTAAACACATTCTGACCTGAGATCAGATTCATACGAGGTTTCCACTGGACACACACTGGTCTGATGAACCCATTCTGACCTGAGATCAGATTCTAAAAATGTCAGTCGCTCTTCGATTTTTCAAAAATAGCAGACCTACAAGCTCATATCGCGCCACTCGGTGGCGCGATATGAGCTTGTAGATCTGCTATTTTTCAATAGCTAAAGCATAACATGATGCTAACACCAAAATGGGTTCCCGTTCAGAATGGGTTAAACACACAGTCATTCCGGCTTTGAATACTATAAAATTCCATCAGCCACACTATGGGTATGACACATAGACACATACATACTATTAAGCCTGATTTGTCCATGGTACAATTCAGACGGTGACATATTATATCCATTTTACTGACTGTTCCAATTCATTTTCCCATAGCTTCGTTATGAATAGCTTATTAATTAGCAAATTACTGTAGAACTGGAAAGATGTGGGGAAATAACTGGAACAGGAAACCGGTGGCGGTATGCCACTATAGTTGGCCCCGGAGCCGAAATCACCTCAACAACATACTGTAGTTAGAAATGTATTGTATGTACATTTGGAAAGTCACTCACTGGAGCCAGACAGCCATTAGAAAATGCTGTTCATTGTCAACCCCTAGTCTATGTTTAACCTATTCTGACCGGGCACCCATTTTGGTGTCAGCATCATGTTATGCTTTAGCTATTTAAAAATAGCAGATCTACAAGCTCATATCGCGCCACCGAGTGGCGCGATACGAGCTTGTAGGTCTGCTATTTTTGAAAAATCGAAGAGCAACTGACATTTTTAGAATCTGATCTCAGGTCAGAATGGGTTCATCAGACCAGTGTGTCCAGTGGAAAACTCGTATGAATCTGATCTCAGGTCAGAATGGGTTAAGTTGGTTGACTTGATTGACTGCCACATGACAGTGCATCACAGGAGACTTTAAATGTTAATTCAGTCCCTCCCTGATCCTGAGTCTTAAATAGTGACAGACAGTACACACGCACTTACATGCCATGCACGCATACATAATACATACATAGCTATAGTGTGTCTGAAAGCCATAATCATTGCATTGTATGATTGATTTTTTGAATACTTTTATTAATAGACAAAGTGTAAACGGCAACAGAGTATAGTCAAACACTTGGTCTAAAAGGATAGCACAAAAAAGTCCTTGCGGTCTTGTTTCCATTCGGGTCCTGTGTAATCAATTCATAAAAATGACTTGGAAAAAATAACACAATTCAATATCACAAAATATAAATACGATTGTACGTGTGTGGAAGAAGAATTACAGTCGCACCTGACCTGTCTAAGGTGGAAGTGATTATTTCCTCTCCTACTGAAAGGTGGATTTTCAGGCCTGTTTTTGAAATGTTTACTGTGTTATTATTATTTTTGGATGGCTTGTATGCATGTTCGTATACAGTTGTGCACACATTCGTGTGCGTGCGTGACCGCATGTTGCTATGTGAAAGCCTCTATAGTTAGGTCCCTGCTTCTGAGTTACCATGGGGACAGGAGGGAACTGTCAACTGTGTGTTTGTGTCTGTTTTAACTCTGTGTGCTGATCTGGGTGACTATATGCTGGCTTGTGTGTGTTTATTTTACATTCAGCCTATCGGATTTGCTTTGTGAGTTATCAGTTATCACTGGATTGAATCAAATCTGAATGAGAGAAAAGAGGAAAGAGACAGTATGAAAGAGATGAGGGGAGGAGAGATGATATCAGAAAGATCAGGGGAGATGATATAAGAAAGATCAGGGGAGATGATATGAGACATGATGGGAGAGAGATGGGGACTGGGCAGGGGTGTGATGAGGGCAGAAATGAGGTGAGGAGAGATGGGAGAGATTATGAGAGAACTGAGAAGACAGATGATATGAGAGGGATGAGGGGAGAGATTGTGTTTTCATTTTATTATATTGAGATGAGATGAGACACCTTACAAAATAATGTTTATTGTAAACATTCTAAAACGTGCAGTGTTCAGATCTAAGATTCACAACAAGACAAAATGCAACGAGTACAATGTAGTTTCCATTCAATATGGTTTGATTCAGCATGGAGACTTAGTGACCACTGACCACTACTGAAATCGTTTCATCTTGTTGTGAGTCTTGATTTGAAATCGTCTAGGTTATATATTCTATAAAGTCTGGGTTCTGCTATGTTCTGTGCTCATTCCGATGTGTTCTGTCTGTGTTGTGTGTCTGTTCTATAGTTCTACCTGCAGGACACAAAGAGCAGTAATGGAACGTTTATAAACAGCCAGCGTTTGAGTCGCGGTTCGGAGGAGAGCCCGCCGTGCGAGGTTCTCTCTGGCGACATCATCCAGTTTGGAGTTGATGTCACGGAGAACACACGCAAAGGTCAGACACATACGTAACAAAGTTAAACATGCTATCTCTGACATGACTGATAATATACAACACACACAAACATGTTACAAGAGGCGATAAACTGAGATACAAATGGCAATAAGAATTATAATTCACCTGTAGTTTTAGATTGCTGACAATAATAATGATAATCATAATAATGTTTTATTCCATCCAGTGACTCATGGCTGTATCGTGTCGACTATCAAACTCTTTCTACCAGATGGAATAGAGGCACGCAGACGAGCTGAGTAAGTACTGTCTTCTTATATGGGCCAATTTTAATTTGTTAATTACCGGTATTCCAATTGCCTCATGCTAAAAAGATGAATCATTGATATTGGCTAGTGCTACATGTCGTGAAACTGTTTTCATTTGTTTTTATTGGTGAGAACTCAAAAGTAGCGTTTTAACAAGGCAATTCCCTCGGGCACCATCTTGTTAAGTACATTTGTGACTAACAAGTCAAGACTACTGTCTTGAAGTTCTGACATCATTTACATTTCATATATCCAAAGTAAGCAAAGTTACCATGTTTACCCAGGGTAACTGGACTCAAGCACTTGTTTACAGCCAGGCCCTGCTCATAGAACATTTCATGGTATGGGTTCAATGCCTTGCTCAAGGGCACTTCAACGGTGGTAATTTTAACGTGCCGGTCCGGGGATACGAACTAGCGACCTTCCGATATCAAGACCGCTCCGCAAACCGTTTGGCCACCGCTGCCCCTAAATCAATATATCCAAAGGACACGGTTCCATTTGTGTCACGTGTTAAGCTTTCCTTGTTCTAGTAGCCGTGTTGATTGATTGAATACTTTAACTGTTTGTTACAGATTGTTCTGAATGAGTTAGCGGTGTCTGACAGCTCATTTTGGGGTGACGTGATAAAATACCATAGTATTATTCACCATGATGATTGATGGATTTTATTCAAGATATACAGACTGGTGCATTAATTGGTTAGATATCATCTTATGCTGTCGGTACCATCATCTTTAGTGTTTCACAATGATCCATTCTGAAGGTCCTTGACTGAATCGTTGCATTGCAAGATTAAATATCTTTCTTTATTGAGCAAGTGACGATGGTCCGCGTTTATTCTTTTTATTTCATTATTTATAATTGTACGATATGTACATGCACCAATGCACCTGTCACTAAGATTTCATCCAAGTGTGCAAGACAGTTTTCATTACCTAAATTAACCCAATCTCTAATATCTCTGATTGGGGAGACACAGACAGCAATATTTGATTCATCTTTTATTTATTTTTAATGCTTTTGAGTGATATAGATTCTAATTGTTTAGTATTATTGAGAATACAACATTCTCAGTGGCTCACTCTTAACATAGTTCAGTTTTATGATTTGTGTGTGTGTGTGTGTGTGTGTGTGTGTGTGTACTGACTAAAGCTTCTCTTCAGTCAGACAAGACAAGACACACTCACACACCTTTATTGATCCCGTGGGAGTAATTCAGTCAGACTACTACAGTAGCTCTGCATGCTGGCAGAATGATTGCAAGCACCCACACTCGACACATACAGACACGGCACGCATTTGTTGTATAGTGATGTGATTAGTGTTCGTGTACTTGATGTCGGAAGTCACTCAGTCTGTAATTTGACTGGAGGACAGTGAATAGGTGTGTGTGTGTGTGTGTGTGTGTGTGTGTGTTTTTAACCCAGGACTGACAAAGGATATTACAGTTACAGAATATTTAACCCATTTAGGCCTAATAAATGTCTTCTAAATCATGACGGTTTTCTGAAATACCTATGTTTCTATATCAGTGGTGCTCAATATTTCATGTCAAGGACCCACAGAATAATCTGTATTTGGCCGCGGACCCCCATCTGAAAACATGTTGTTCCAGGGACACCCCCTGAAGCAAAGATTTGAGTTAAAAACGTTCACTCTGAAAGAATATATATTCAAAGATTTCTGCCACATTTTAGCTATTTTTCAATAGCTAAAGTGTAACATAATGCACCAAAAGGGGTTCCCGCCCAGAATGGGTTAAAATACATGAATGTTGAATGTGAAAATTACGGTAAAATAACTGAAAACAGACATTTAATACAACAAAGTTTTACGGCATGCAGAATTGTATATAGTTTGACTGGGGGGGGGGGGGGGGGGGAGTGCCTGTTATGTGTGTGCTTGTGTATGAGCGATAATGGGTGTGTGTAGGATGGAAACGCATAGGCATTGCGCTTTGTGTACAGTCATATGGTCAATATCGGACCATCAGTTGACCCAGTATGGAGTCGTTACTGTACCGGTGGTTTCCCATCTGTATGTGCTTATGGTCAGCTGCTCTAAATGACTATACATCATGTTGGTGTGTATGTGTGTGCATCCATTGACTTGTGTTTCTGCACCATCTGCTGTCATGCCGTCTTCATTCCAGGTTTTCATCCATAATTACAAATTAGGGAGGGATGTTAATTAATGGTTAGCTTTTTAGCCGGTAACAATTAAGACATTTGTAACCGGTTAAAATATTGCTATTTTGTTTAATTTTGGAACCGCTTAACCCATTCTGACCGGGCACCCGTTTTGGTGTCGGCATCATGTCATGCTTTAGCTATTTAAAAATAGCTCGTATCGCGCCACCGAGTGGCGCGATACGAGCTTGTAGGTCTGCTATTTTTGAAAAATCAAAGAACGACTGACATTTTTAGAATCTGATCTCAGGTCAGAATGGGTTAATCAGACCAGTGTGTGTCCAGTGGAAACCTCGTATAGAATCTGATCTCAGGTCAGAATGGGTTAATGATTGCTACCTATGGTGCAAAAGTAAACACGGGGAAAAATAAAGAACCATGCGCACTTCAGGAAGTTACATTTCAAAACGATGTATTTTCACAGAATAAGGCTGTGTTTCGCAATAGAATAATATTGGTAGTAATTGCCCCCTCCTTGACATTGAAAAGTTTGGGAACCCCTGATATAGACTTTCCTAAGACTGGAACCTAACTTCACAAACATTGTGATAACACAGCATGGAATTTATCTTTGTGTGTGTGTGTGTGTGTGTGTGTGTGTGTGTGTGTGTGTGTGTGTGTGTGTGTGTGTGTGTGTGTGTGTGTGTGTGTGTGTGTGTGTGTGTGTGTGTGTGTGTGTGTGTGTGTGTGTGTGTGTGTGTGTGTGTGTGTGTGTGCGGCTGTGCGCACAGTCACACGTGGTTTCAGTTTTAATAGTGCGTCTGTTTACAACAGGCTGGTATTCTCCATATCTGTTATCACCTGACACAAACTAGTTCACCATTGCAGAGTCACACGGTCATGCAGTTATGCAGTTATGCGTTTTCAAACCCTGTTTGTCCCAAGTGGGCGGGCATATTTCCTTTTGGCCTGCTAAAAGCCAGTTACGATGTAAAAACAAACTCCACCCAATCGCTCCTCTCCGGGCTACTAATCCAACAAACATCCATGTCTTCCAGGCAGAGGAGGGTCAGAGAAATGAGGAAGGAGGGGCTTGTTCCTTATCATTAAGTGTGCCAGGAGGTAGGGAGGAGCGGTGGCGTTTTAGATAGTCTGCGGAAGTGAAGAAGAGAAAGATCAGCTGTTGGGAGAGGAGGAAAAGGAGCCGAATAAAAGGGTGTTTGTCCTAGGTAGTTGAGTTACGTAGAGAAGGTCTGGACTCAAACCTGTGATAGACACTGCAGTGGCAGCTGACAGGTAAATTATCAGTGTTGTAAATAGTGTAGCATTTGTATAGTCTGCTAAATGACCTTCTGTGTTTGGGAGTGGGTGTGTGTGTACGCTCATATTTATTTGTGTTTAGTCATGCAATCTTGCATGTCCATGTATATATGCTTTGTGTTGTGTTTTAGATATACAAAACAATACAAATATATATTTATGCATGTATTCTCTCTGAGCAGTATGGCAGTATTCATTGGTTTTTTATTTCTATGCAACTTCTTCTCTTCCGGGAAAGTTGCTGTGCTTCATATAGAAATACATATGAAGTATCTACCTCTTATATCCAAGTTTGTTTCATTCAATCCCTACACTTCTACTCATGGTAGTTTGATTAGCTCTCTCTCTGTTTCTATTTCTAGTTACAGATTAACAGAATTATCTTAATTTTAATGCCAGCAGCAAAACATTGCATTAACCCTTTATTTCCTAAGGATCATAACTATTCATGTTTTAATGACACAATTACGCAATTTAGCTCCATGTTTTTATGGGTTTATTTACTGGGATCAAACTTCAAAGGGGAGGTTTAGTTGTTGTTTAATCAGATATAAAATAATGTTATGACCAAAATATTAGTTTGAGCTTTCCTCTAGCCCTTATAGACCTTTAACTCTTGAGAGCATAACATGGCGAATCATTTTATGCTCAAGAGTTAGATTGTTGTAAAAAAAAAACTGCATTACTTAACCCATTCTGACCGGGCACCCATTTTGGTGTTAGCATCATGTTATGCTTTAACTATTTAAAAATAGCAGATCTACAAGCTCATATCGCGCCACCGAGTGGCGCGATACGAGCTTGTAGGTCTGCTATTTTTGACAAATCGAAGAGCGACTGACATTTTTAGAATCTGATCTCAGGTCAGAATGGGTTGATCAGACCAGTGTGTGTCCATCGGAAACCTCGCTATGAATCTGATCTCAGGTCAGAATGGGTTAATTTACAAGAAGTCTACACAATTTGAGAATGTAGAATGATTGTTAATTGATCAATGTTTGCCTGTTGTCTCTTATTGTGGACAAAATCTTATCCAACGACAACAAAATATTATAATAAGTTTTGGGTCTGAGAGGCTAAATCTCATGAAATGGTGGTCCATGGCTCAAATGCAGAATAAATAATGGGCCTTGATGTAAAAGGGGTTGAAAACACTCCAGCAGACTTTTCCTCAAAGACTAAAATGTCAGCTTTTGCCCACAAGGTATCTCATGATGTAATAGGCAGATTGCCAGATCTGACCGGGCACCCATTTTGGTGTTGGCATCATGTTATGCTTTAGCTATTGAAAAATAGCAGATCTACAAGCTCATAGCGCGCCACCGAGTGGCGCGATATGAGCTTGTAGGTCTGCTATTTTTTGAAAAATCGAAGAACGACTGGCATTTTTAGAATCTGATCTCAGGTCAGAATGGGTTCATCAGACCAGTGTGTGTGTGTCCAGTGGAAACCTCGTTATGAATCTGATCTCAGGTCAGAATGGGTTAACACTACTGATCTTTTTGGTGATCCCAAGGCCATTCCACAGTAGCACCTCCCTTATGCCAGAAGCTCCACTTGGTTTCAGTAAAGACACCCTGTAGCCGTTTAATTATGGCACTCTATCTGTGTTGTGACTTTGACAGCACATTTAGATTTATTTAGATTTTTTAGTCACGTCAAATGTTTTAGTCTACTTTTAGTCGACTAAACATCATGTTTAGTCGACTAAAAGTAGACTAAAACATTTGACATGACTAAAAAATTATTATCATATGATTTTAGTCGACTAAATATCATATGATTTTAGTCTACTAAATCTACAGTTGATTAAATCTACAGCAGTTGAGAGACGAAGAACCATCCAAGTCCATCATTTATTGTGACCCCTCCCCGAAAAGGCCTATCTGTCCTGAACCCTTTAATATCTATAATTTATACATTAGGATAATTATTATGGACAGACTATTCATTATTCATCTCACCTGTTATTGATTTAGTCGTAATGCCCGATTTATACTTACCTGTGTGGCTGTGCCTAAAATAGACGATCTACAAGCTCACAACGCATCGTGCTGCAACACATTGTGAGCTTATAGATCGGCTAGTTTCGGAGTGTGACACCTGCACACTAATCCCTCCCTAACATTTTAGTCTAGTTTGTATTTGTTGATGAAATTGTTAAAATATTTAATCTTAGTTTTAGTCATCAGAGCTTAGTTTTCATTCAGTTTTTGTTTAGTTTTCGTAAGTGAAAAGAGGTAGTCGACAAACATTTTTCGTCAGTTTTAGTTGACGGAATTTACATTTACACTATATTTCATGTAACTTATAGTTGACATGCCCGAGCCCAATATCAGCAGCACAAATCACTGTTTGTCAACAGTTGATGTAGTTTGTGTGTGTGTGTGTGTGTGTGTGTGTGTGACCAGAGCGAGGTAGAGGGGCAGGGACAGCCGTAGGGAAGTTGTGTGTTAGTCCAGAGCTGTATCAGAGAGGGAGAGTACTGGGTGGGGAGGTCCCAGACAGCGGTTTCATGGTCGGTCACCCATGCAATAACCTAACCAATGCTGGGTGCCGAAAACTGAACACTGATTTGATGCGTCGCTAAGAAACATATTGTCCGTGCAATAATCCCGGTGTTGCTGGAAAAGCTGATGACTGCTTGTAGTATGCAGTATAATACAGTACTGTATCTGACGCCACTTTTATTTGTTGTGTTGACTGTAAAAATGGTCATTGTTGCTGCTGCTGTTCCCATGGTAACTGATCCTGTCCCTGTCTGTCTCTGCATGTCTCTCTCAGTGTAATCCAGGCTCCTTTACCACTACCTGTAGACAAGGTAAGACAGTACAGTGTGTGTGTGTGTGTGTGTATATATGTAATTGCTTGCGACACCCATACACATACACCTGCGTGCACACCACTGACTAACATCTCTGTAGTACAAAATGCCTCAAATCAAAGCCATTTATGTAAATTTATGTAAACATTCCTACTAGGGACGAATAAAACCAAACAAGCTTTATTGGCAAGAGAAAACAAACGTTTACATTGCCTTTGATTGGCCTACCGAACGTCCCCTTCTGTGCCTCCTTTGCCCCAGAGCCGAAGGAGTTGTCTACCTTTCTATATCTTTCACATTGGCCAATTATTATAGCTCCACCAGGAGGCCACAATAACCTACCTGACCTGGCGGAGACCACACTTTTTCTAGTTGTCTGTCAGTCGGTCTGACTTGTTTAATAACTATCTGTTTTATAACACTGTTGAGTTTGTTCTCAGATGAAATGAGAGCCAGACTCGGATCAGTCATGTGTCTTGTGTCTCAGATAGCTCTACTATGAGGAATGTAGACCAGGAGAGGGTGTGTGTGGATGTGTGATTAGAGTTGAACCAGTTCTGTAATGTAGTTAACTGTTCTAAAGAGAGCGCGCACACACACACACACACACACACGCACACATCTTTATTATCATATACTATACAGTTCCAAATTGTTTATGAATATGTGTGTCCTTCCTTCCTTCCTTCCAGGTTGCTGCCAATACTCCCAGTATGTATTCTCAGGAACTATTCCAGCTCTCCCAGTATCTACAGGTAACACACTGACACCTACTGGTCATTCACTGCAACGACACTATATTTACTACTGCTGTCTATCATACAGAGACAAACACTGGCAGTGGGTGACTGTTCACACTGTCTACTGTCAGTACACTGCATTTATAGTACATTGTTGAGTGCCTACCTACTGTGCAGTGTAATAAAGAAATCACATGATCATCATATGATACACCTGTGATCTGCACAAATGAAG
The DNA here is from genome assembly GCF_964188405.1 of Protomyctophum parallelum. Lineage (NCBI taxonomy): Eukaryota > Metazoa > Chordata > Actinopteri > Myctophiformes > Myctophidae > Protomyctophum > Protomyctophum parallelum. Next base: position 48,763,850 of record NC_139703.1, on the reverse strand, counting down.
GCTTTATACGCCTTTTCATTGCACAAAGGCTTTACTTACTTTACTTACCTTTTCTTTACGTCACAATACACCAAATTATAGATCATTTACAAACCGCTTTGTGAATGAGGCCCAATGTGTGTGTCAAACGTTTCTGATCTTGGTCCACTTTGGTGGTTACACCTTTTCTCTCTCTCTCTAGGAGGCCTTACACAGAGAGCAGATGTTGGAGCAGAAGTTGGCGACGCTACAGCGCCTCTTAGCTACAACACAGGAGGCTTCAGAAAGCAGCTGGCAGGTATTACACACACTACCATACTATTACATTTGCAACCCCCTTATATGCTTTTGAGTCTTTAGTAGCTCAGCTGCAGTAGAGCTAAGAGGTAGTAGTACCTATTATTTACTAAACCCTGCATGCTAAATGCATGTATATCAACTAGGTAGTACATGGTATCATACAGCTAACACATAGCCTCCTCAGATGAACTCTGACCCCTCTGTCTGTGTCTGTCAGGCTCTGATTGATGAGGACCGTCTGCTGTCCAGACTGGAGGTGATGGGGAGTCAACTGCAGGCTTACTCTAAGGTGACAGTCATGCTCCGTCAACTGCTTACATACATGATTACTCATATCTTCACTTCCCTATACAGGTTTCCTGTCTGTTTTAGGACAGGCTTTACTGATTTACTTTAATGGCACTTTAATTACAATTTAGTTATAAGCCTGTGGGCAGCCTGTGATCCTCAAGCAAGAACCAGCTGGAGTTAATTGCTGTAAGACTGAGGAGCTTACTCTTGCTAATTCAATTGCAATACATGCCTTTTTAAAACCTATTTGATCAAAATCTATTTAATTTTATCGAATTATGAGTTACCGGTACATTCTAAATTATTCTCTTATTATTTTATGTAAAGCACTTTGTAACATTGTAACCTTTTTCATAAGCATATGCAGTGTAAAAGCCGTCACGATGGGAAATTATCAAACTTGTTAATAGTCATGGAGCATATGGCAATATTGAGTTACAGTCATAGCACCACCTACTTGTAAAAAGCTTGTACCAATTACGCAAGGCCAGATAATTACAATGCATCAAACTACTGATTCATACTTCCAGCAAGGTCTGGTTCAAGGTGACTGGAAGCAGAAAGTATTCATGACCATGTTTATTAAGGTAATACAGTCTAGGTGAATGGAGCTATGGGGTTTTTTGGGCCCAATGACGGCGCCACAACAGGCCATTATATGAACTTTCAGGAAGTCAGGATTTCCTACTGGCGTCAAGACACTATTGGCTTCTCTGCCCCCCCTGGGTTCAACATGTTTTTTGTATGCATTGTGGCGTTGAATGTACTGACTTTATACTCAGGCACCCAAACGTGCATACTTATGAGAAGATAAGAAACATTTCCCAAAGAGATCCTATGCATTTTTCAGTATTTACCTTTTAGAGGCTATGCAATGACCTGTTGGCAGCCTGGCAGCCAAGAACAATACATCTTTCATTAACTCAAGTGGTTTATTGTCTCATGCATGCAATGCAGCAACACTGCAGACAGTCCCAAATTCTTGTACTCCAAGTTTTGCTCAATGGAGTGAACGCACCAGGAACAGAACGCACCTACATTTCAACTTCAGTTGAATTCTAACTTGCTCTGGTACAGCTATACAACTGTGATTCTATAACCTAAAACAGAGGAGAACATTTTGTGCAGCTGAATTGATAAACGGCAGATAAGCAGACAGAGGTCTGTTTTAAATGTAAGTATTTGAAACTTCTTAAGGCAACAGTCCTACTCCTACTAAGTAAGCGGTGCAATATCCATTGACTGATATTTCATGCATGAGCTGTATTCATAAAACTCACAGGGAAATCGTCCAAAATGTTAAGATGTGAGAATGTGTGCACAATGCTGCAATGGAGGAGTGACATGACGATTTGTGGCAGATTTACAACTACAAGAACCTGTGTAATCCATATACAGTACTGTATAACTGTTCAAATTATGCTGCCAAGTGCACTCTCCACTGTATTCTCCAATATTACATTTGCGCTCGTTAAAGATGGCCATTGTTGTGTTTGTGCGTTATGGATGACAGAAGACGTGTGTGTTGCTAAATTTGTGTTTCTTACGATTTGGTAATCATAAGAAATCATAAGATGTGTCCAGGAGACAGAGACATGTGCATGCAATATATTAAAAATGGTTAAAGTTTTCCTCATCTCTCAGTCCCAGACAGAGGAGGGTATTCGTAAGGAGTTGCTGGCTCTACAGGAAGACAAACATAACTATGAAACAACTGCAAAGGAGTCACTCAGAAGAGTTCTACAGGAGAAAATAGAGGTGGTCCGGAAGCTCTCTGAAGTAGAGGTACTACTATAATGTTTTGTACTGCTACCATTTACATAAACTTGAATCCTATCATTGTCTCCACCAGCCGAAGGCATGGGGAGAGTATGTTTTGCACTCCGTCCGTCCGTCCGTGTGTCCGTGTGTCCGTCCGTCCGTCCGTGACCAGCTAATCTCAGCCACCGTTAACCCGGTCGATGCCAAATTTTGCACACACACTCCCTGGATGCCAACCATGAACCTCTGCCCCAAACTTTCCAGAACGGCCTGTTATAGCGCCACCAGGAGGCCGCTTTGTGCAAAACAGGTTTTTGCACAGCACACCTACAGATTTTGTCCAAACATCACGCAAATTGGTACACAGTCTCTCTAGAGCCATTCAACCAAACCGGTCTTTCAGATTTCTCAGACTCCATCCTGATTGGTTAAGATTGGCTTCCAAAGTCCACAGGAGTGCTCAGTTTCAAACAAAATGCTGCAAATCATGAACACATCGCGTGATTTCCGTGAAATTGTGCACCCACATTCCCACTAGGCCGAGGACGAAATGCCACATGAACAATTTCAACTCAGCCTCAAGGTGGCGCTATAACTGGCCGAAAAGTGTTTTTACCTCTAAATGCACGGATCTGTGGATAACCTGGTGGAGACCTGTGCCCAGAAGGGCACTTTTTCTAGTTCTATTTTGAGGAGGCCATGAAAATGTACTATAATATCCACAGATGGGGAAGAGTTCCCACATCAAACGTCTCCTGTCGCTCTGCATCTCTGTCTCCCTCTCTCTCTCTCTGTCTACAGCGGTCTCTCAGTAATACAGAAGATGAATGTACTCACCTTAAAGAGATGTCGGAGCGTTCTCAGGAAGAGCTCAGAGAACTGGCCAATAAATACAATGCTGCCATCAATCAGATCAAAGAACTCACCGACAAAATCAAGGTAGTGTACACGGAGAAACTATGTGGAAACTTTAAAGGGATTGTGACATTAAAAAGAAGGTTTTGGAATTGTTCTTGTTTTTTTTTTAGGTTTTCTAATCTCAATTGCACCCAAAAAACATGAACTTTTAACATTCAGTAGATTTTCTGTGATCTGGGGTTTTCTGGCTCAAACATGTGCTCTGATTTGCCGGCAGTAAGTGACATCACTTACTGCAAATCCCATATATGTCAATGGGATTTGCCAGCAGATGTCACTGTTTCACTGTGTTGCCTGTTTTCATTGTAGCTCAAAAGGCCCAAAAAACCCCAAAGAAAACTTCAGACCACAGAAAATCCACTGACTGTTCAAAGTTCAGGTTTTTTGGGTGTAATTGAGGTCATAAAACCTAAAAGAAAAAAGAAAAAGAAAAGAAAATTAATGTCATAAAACCTTTAAACAACATTTTAAAACCAATATTCAAAGGATACAAATTAGTTTAAAGGATAAAAAGAACCGTAAATTGCATTCTAGGTAATCCAAGGTTGGAGTGCAGTAAAAATGTGTTTTCTTTGGGTGGGTGATATTTGCCACTACGTATTCCTACCGTCCTACGGACTGGGGCGACGTCTGTCAGCAGGGAGTGCTTGGCGGGAGGAGTAGGACAAAGGCTCTACGTCCTAGCGGTGGGGGCTAGTAGTATTCCATAGAATAGCAGTGACAACAACAGTGACAACACACACGTGTGTCGGGAGCAATACATTGGCATAACAACAAGCGAAAAAGGCAAAAGAAATTATAATAACAAAAAACTAGGGTGGAACTAGGGGGAAGGCCATGAAATAAACACAATATTGACCCATTACAAGAAAAACAACTTCAATTTCAAACATTTCCTAGAAATGTTTTTTTTATGGCTTTAATATGCAGTTAATTAAAACATTTCTATAAGCGTTATGTGCGAACACGTAATTGTTTTGGGCAAGAGCGCTTAAAGAGTGCTTAAATAGATACAGTACAACCACAGTGAAACTACTTTTGTTCTTTTTTTCTGTAACCTGATACTCCATGGGGTATAGTTACAAAGCTACAAGTGTGCACGTGTGTTATAGGTGACACAGGTCAGTATTAGGCTTTGTATTTCAGATCAACAGCAATGAAGCCCTTTAAGGATGTTGACTATAGTGTCTACTGTCTAGGGAACAGTATACATATTTGTTCTGACTTTGTCTCTCTGCCTTCTGTCTGTCTGCAGGTAGCAGAGGGCCAGCAGGAGGAGTTGTCTCAGAGGGGAGAGATGGAGAAGAAGGAGTTGGAACAGAGGATAGGAGAGATGGAGGAGAAGGAACAGGCTCTGCAGGCGCGTATCGAAGCCCTGCAGGCTGACAACGACTTCACTAATGAGAGACTGACAGCTTTACAGGGTAACGCACACACTCCTGACACGTACACAAATGAACACTGAACACAGACGGGTCATTATGTTCGCATATTTGTGCATCCTCCTCACAACCGGCTAAAAGGTCACTCGTTTAAAATGCTGGGAGGACATTGTGTCATAAACCAGGGTTGAATAACACTTAAAGGTATATTCAGTGATTTCACTCCATCCTCCAGCCTTTCATCCAATCAGGATAGAGAGCCAAAAACGAAACCTAAGGTTCTTTGACCCCCAGGGGTTAACTGGGGACAGGGAGGAACTCCTTATATGGTCGGCACACTATAGTAGAGAGGATTATCACAACAAAACAAAAAAATAAGTGATATTTGAATTAAGTGAAATCACTGAATATACCTTTAACTAAACCAAACACAGGTGAAGTTATACAGTAATAGAGGGAAACGTACAAGCAGGTGAAATAATTGTAAATCGGTTGAATCACATTGAATCACACTGATGCATGCGAGTGATTCCCAAGCAAGTTGAGCTCCTTTTGGTTCGCATAATAACTGTCCATCACAGCTTGCCGGCTCGGATGGCACTGGCTGCTCGGCACGCTTCAAGGCCCCGTTGTCTGTGCACCTGCACTGCCGTGTTAAGTGATTTAACCCATTCTGACCTGAGATCAGATTCATACGAGGTTTCCACTGGACACACACTGGTCTGATGAACCCATTCTGACCTGAGATCAGATTCTAAAAATGTCAGTCGTTCTTCGATTTTTCAAAAAATAGCAGACCTACAAGCTCGTAGCGCGCCACTCGGTGGCGCGCTATGAGCTTGTAGATCTGCTATTTTTTGAGTGGTGCAACCACTCCTACATCCAGCTTGCAATGTCCGTGTACCTGTGTACCTGTAACTATGAGCACGAGTATGTGACTTATTTATACCAGTAGGGGGCGCCAGAAACAGAGAGGGTAGGTGCTGTGTCTCTAATGAGAGAGAGAGAGAGAGAGAGAGAGAGAGAGGGGGGGGGGGGGGGGTGAATTGCACCACTCAGTTCACACGTGTGTGATTTTTAATAGCTAAAGCATAACGTAATGCTAACACCAAAATGGGTGCCCGTTCAGAATGGGTTAAAAAAATCACGCATTTGCACATCAGCAGGATGATGAGTGAACCAAAACAAGTGCCTCCCGCATGTATCTCAGCCTTTCACAGGGCGTCGCCGCTCAGTGCTCTCATCGTTTTGGACGGCTAACCAGATATCTTTTAGATGTCCTGCTCGATAGATTTGTTTCTAGTATGTTTGGTCAGTATATTATAAACCTCCTTACGATACTGGCGTTCTCTTATGAAACTGCTATTGTTTCCAGTTCGGTTGGAACAAATTCAAGAAAAAAGTATCAAAGAAAACAACAGTCTGGGTGAGTTGACACTGTGACCTAATGTCATAACCGTCTATCTGGGTGACACTTCTCCTTTTAATACACTAACTTTGCACGATCACTTCCTGCATGACTACTTCGTGTTGCTGGCTCTGAGGTTGTTTGTTTCCCCCCCCCCCCCCCCCCCCCCCCTTTTAAACTTTGGTTAATTATATTTTCTGACCGTCCGTCCGTCCATACAGTTCTGTGGAAAGTGTGATTGTTCTTTGTATCTCCATCGTATGTCTTTTTCTTGTCTACAGTCCTAACATGTCCTCTGGTGTTAAGGTCAATGATAAATAATAACAATCATAATCATAATAAATAATTATCATCTTATACCATCTTCTATAGTGATTGTTTAGAGTTGGGTCTAAAAATAGTAGTTGGGTCTAACTGTAGTCAATGCATATCTATTCTGAAGTGTTGTTTAGTTTGTCTCCTTAATGTTAATGTTACTGCATTTTGCAGTGGAGGTGGTAATGAAGTAAATATATTTCTCTAATAGCAGACAAACAGATTGATATCACTCTATGACTTGGTTTTGAAATTGAGCTTAATTGGTCCTAGGTTGTGTGGTTGCAAATCTATCTCTTGGTATTCTCCTCTGTGCTTGTAGATGATTAAGATACTAGCATATAAATTGAGTATTAACAAATGTATTCAGAAGAATACAACTGGTGTGGTGACCACATGGATCTCTGTCTTGTGGGTTTGAATCACTCTCACTTCCCCCTCTGTCTCTCTAGTCTCTACACTTTTAAAAATCAATCGGTCTAATTGCTAAATTTAACAAATTGAATAAAATGTGAATAAATGTGATTTGTGTCTGAACATAATGTAAGTCTCTCTGGATGAGAGCGTCACAAGCCAGCTGTGTGTGTGTATGTGTGTGTCTAGTTATGCCGTCTGTAGAGGACAAAGAGAACCAGAACAAACACCAGGAGGAAGAGGAGGAAGATTCAGACACAGATGAAGGGCCTGGTGATGAAGATGATGATGATGATGATGATGATGGTAGATAGTTTTAAGAGTGATATCATCTGGGACAATTTAACCCATTCTGACCGGGCACCCATTTTGGTGTTATAGCATCATGTTATGCTTTAGCTATTGAAAAATAGCAGACCTACAAGCTCATATCGCGCCACCGAGTGGCGCGATACGAGCTTGTAGGTCTGCTATTTTTTGAAAAATCGAAGAACGACTGACATTTTTAGAATCTGATCTCAGGTCAGAATGGGTTCATCAGACCAGTGTGTGTCCAGTGGAAACCTCGTATGAATCTGATCTCAGGTCAGAATGGGTTAAGGGTCTTTGTCTGTTGAGGTGGTGGTGGTCTGCTAATGGTGTGATGATGATGGTAGTTTTTTCCAGGAATTGGGATGAAATTAGAAACGGATGATCTATATTATATCTAATCAATCACATATGAAAATCTTGTGGGCGTATTCCTTAATTTCTCTAAAGGGAGAATGTAATACTGATGATGGTTATTTGGACCTAATCTGATTCTGAATGGATGATGGTTTGATCATAATCTGGAGATATCAGATACTACGTTTGTTTGGTTTTGTGGGATGTGGGACTTTTTTTATGATCATCGCTCGGATTATATCTAACTATCAGACGAGATGAGATCACTGGGCTGCTGGTGGTCATTTCATAATGATGATAATATTAATGATGGCAGATGACAGTAATTTAACAACTGGAATGTTGGTCTACCTCTTTTTGTGTCGGACTTGTCATAATAATGGCACTACAGCTGATGGCAGCTTGTCTATCCAGTGTTGATGGACATATGCTAAAATTGGATTAATTTGTATGTATTCATTATTAATAATACCATTGAATCCGTAATTGTACTGAACCTGGAGGACACAAAGAGGACTGTCAAACATTCATTGCTGCCATGACTGTTATGTCTGTCTGTCTGCCTCACGTGCATGCTTGTCTGCCTGACGTGCATGCTTGTCTGCCTGACGTGCATGCTTGCCTGCCTGTCTGCCTGCCTGCCTGTCTGTCTGCATGTTATTTTAGGTTCCGATGTCCTGCCCTTTCATACAGTTGTAGCCTGATGTTCATGATGGCATTGATTTGTTCGGTGTGAAAGCTGTGCTCTGTCTCTTGACAGATGTGTGTTTGTTGACAAATGGATCTGTCTGTAATATCTAGTTGTGTTTCTGTTAGATAACTGTCATGTAAACAGTGGTGGAGATTCTACTAGAATACAACAACTTATAGACTGTCAACGTGAGTACACACACAATGAGGACCTTTTATTTCTATTCATGGTGGCGGGTCATCTCTGTTCCTCCATCCTACTCTCACATAGTCAGATGATCTGTGATCTCCACCTACCAAAATGTCTAGAGACATCTACATTCAATATAGAGGCTGAAACCAACAGCCTGTCTGCCTGGCAGCTGCTTTATATTGGGGATCCGATATCCTGGCTTTCTGCACAGTTGTAGCTTGATGTTCATGATGGTCCAATAGCCTCTCTATTGGTTCTACTGGCTTGATACAAGACTACAACTGCAAGACTAGGTACGGACGTACGGTATCAGAATTGGTTATCGAAGCACAAGGTTTGTTACACTGAATTTAGACGTACCCAGACGTTTTGGTATGCTGAGATCTCATATCGTCTGGCTACGCAAGACTACCTCCATCCTGTATTCACAATATTTTCTCATCACCAGTGTATCGTGTATTGCCTAAAAATGTCCAATGCATTTCCATCATTTTATTGCCAACAACTAATCGGCCATTAAGTGTCTGGACCGAATGTTTATGAAGTATCTGCCATAGTCACAGAGTTGTAGGCAGTATTACACACATGAATGCCGTGTGAAAATTTGCAGTTAATCCATAGTTACTTACTGGTTGGGATATACCACTTAACTCAATGTCTGCCAAGGACTTAATTAACTGCTTTTTTATCAAACTGACTTTTTTGGAAAGTGTCATTACAGTATGCACTTGATGGGTATTTTCAGTTTGGTTAGACTCATGAAGACCAATTGACAATGCTTAAACATTGGCACACGTTTTAATGTCCGCTATTAGGCAGACTGCCATGTTTTTACCCTTTTTTTATTATTAACTTTAACTGGAAATCAAACCACAAAATCTGCCTAGAGTTTCATGCACCTTAATGCTAAATCCATGCTGGCTTGTTGCGTGGGATAATAATAATGGATTGCATATTTTTTTATGTGAGTGCTTACTCAAAGCGCTTTACAATGATCCATTCATTCATACATTGGGATGTACAGTACACAACACAGTAACAATTACTGCAGTAAAATCCACAGGTAGCCACTAGCCAGAATGGTCAACACATTAGTATCACAACACAGTAACAATTACTGCAGTAAAATCCACAGGTAGCCACTAGCCAGAATGGTCAACACATTACTATCACATCCGGGAACAGCAGGCCTTAAGGGCAGTGGCGTGCACAGAAATTTAGAGGGGCAGGTGCTCAAGTGAAAAAAAGGGCACCTTGTGCAGCGCATTTTGGGGCGGGAAGTGGGAACCCATTTTGGTGCTTTAGCTATTGAAAAATAGCAGATCTACAAGCTCATAGCGCGCCACCGAGTGGCGCGCTACGAGCTTGTAGGTCTGCTATTTTATTTATTTATCGAAGAACCACTGACATAGAAACATAGCTTTAGATTGTGGGGGGCCTAAATAATATAGTAGAAGCGTTTTTTTAATCAAGATTTGATCAATGTCACCATGGTCCACACACTACAAATTAAGAAAAATAAATAAAACTTTACTTTTTTTTTTCTTTTTTTAAGAGCAAAATTGCCAAAAGGGCAGGGGGTGCTCTAGCACCCCCTAGTGTCTATCTGTGCATGCCACTGCTTAAGCCGTATGCTTTCCTTTGGTTACACCAAAAACTGTTGATCATGAGACATACTCCTCTCAGCCGATCTTTACGAGAGAGCCTTTGATCTGTCTGCGCGTGGCGCGGAGAAACTCTGTAGCCAGATCAATGAATCTGGGATCCCTCAGGCATCCATGTCTGCATGATGTAAATTATGCAGTTGTACCTGATTTCCTGATGGAATTAGATATGGGCCCATACTTGGCATAATTATCGCGAGACTTTGCCAGTTTGCCAGTAGAATGGCAGGCAGAATCAGCTGTCTGGCTGTCAGTCGAAACACAATTATGCAGTTAATTGTCCCTGGTTTCCTGGTGGAATTAGATATGCTTCCATACTTGGTATAATTGTCCAGGGATTGTACATTTGCCAGTAAAATGGCGTAGTAGTGGTAGAGTGGGTCTTTGGCTGAGTTCTGTCTCAGCCGAAAAATAACTCAACCGACCCTGCTTCCCTTTTCTTGCGTGTTTTTGTCTCCGTTGTGTTGGTGCAGCAAAAAAAATAAAAATTGTTAAAGGTACAATATTAAAGGGAAAAACTGCTACATTGGTCGAGAGTTTGCATTCCGCGTGCTGCTTTTAAAAATGTGTCAACATTTTTACGTGTTCAGATGGCTGGATCCTGGCTCCAGCTCAACGAGGCTGTCCTGTCCTCTGTTTGTCTTTCACTTGCTTTTTGTATTTTCTCTTCTCGTACACCTAGTAACTCGACATACATTTCTCTAGTCATCTCTTTCATTGGCTTGTCTTTTATTCTTTGTTTGGATGTAATAACTCGTCATCATTCATGCTCTAGCTTCACTCCTGTTCCTCTGGCTGTGTTGAATCTGCCGTCAGACAAATGTATACCCAGGTCAAATAGGTCATGGCTGATTCTTTTTATATACTGTGTTAATGTGAAATCTTTCCTTCCAGCGGTCAAACAACTAAAAGCAGCTGTAGGATCTTCAATCCACAAACTGACCAACTTTGACGGTAAGAGCTGATCTGATCTGGACAGCCTTAGAACTTGTCCATTGTATATTTTAATGTATTGTACCTTTTTTTTGGGGGGGGGGGGGGGTCCCATTTAGTGTGCTAGGTTGGGTGTGTGTGCTTACGGACTGAAAATGTTATTGGAATCTGTACTGAAAAGAGATGTGACCTATGTATATTATTATTAAATGATTGGTGTGTGTGTGGTGTGTGTAGAAGTTATTGATGCTCACCTTCAGAACAACCAGACAGCAGAAGACAACAGCTTGGCCAGTCCTGACAGACTCAGAGGTACGCTTTACCACTTTTATTCACATACATTATAACGATTACACTAATAACAATTAAATAAATCAATTATAGCAAAAATGAGGGAGGTGGTGGGTCAGTTCAGAATAAAATCACTAAAGAAATCAGTAAATAAGTTTAACTGTAATTTAATAAACTTAAAACAAAATGAAAATTTCAATAACAATAGTCAACTTAAATGAAATCGAAATAAAATAAACTGTCTCAAAAGGGATGGGTGTGAGGTTCAAATGTCCTGGCACTGTTCAAAGCTAACTTAAATGTCCACAAAAAGAAATCCAAAATGGAACCCGCTCCAAAGTTGCGTAGTGGAAAGTCTACTCGGCTCTTACCGCCCTTTCACCCGGTACGCAAAGTCCGTCCTCCTAATAATCCAAACTCCAGGGAAATAATCCAAAATGGAAAGAAAGTTCTCCTTCTCCAAAGGGTATAAATCCAAACGATCCCACAAACTACTATAGCAAGACTTGGGATAAATCCTCTTGCTTCTCAGTGTAGCCTGTGTGTTTGTCTCTCTCCACCTCCACCCTGGACTGCCAGACTCAATCTCTCCAGGTGGCCCAAACAATGTGATTGCCCCTCACCCCATCAGCCAGGTGAGCTGTGGGCGGGGCTTCACAATCACTGCCTGTTCTGTTACCATAGCAACACATGTATCTAGCTGGTTTCTCATGGCATAGTCCAGCAGATAACTAGAAAAAACACATAGTGCGGCAGGTAGGTGGAAAATAATAACATAGATGAAAATAGTGCATAGCAAACAAAAAATGCATAAAACAATGTGACTCTGGGCACAGATGTTACATATTCCCCTCCCCTAATGGAAGAGGCTCCTTGGGGCCAAAGTAAGCCTTCAGGTTCTGCACATGATATACATCACTATGATCTTTCGGCCCTAGAAGTGACACAGAATAGTTGACGGGGCCTAACCTTTTCTGTATCTTAGCAGGGCCCTTCCACTTAGGTGCGAGCTTGGCCATGAAACCTGCTTCTGCTTTGGACAGGGGGTGGTCTCTGATCCACACTAGATCCCCAGGTTCAAATGTGACCTGCTCACGCCTGAGATTGTAATAGCGACCCTGTTTCTCTTGAGCCTTTGCCACATGCTGTCTGACACTCTCCACTAACCTCTTCTGTCTTTCCAGCAAGGCATAAGTGGTCTCGTCAGGATCAGGGGCTCGGCACAGGACCCTCTCCAGTGGGCCTTTCAGTTTGCGTCCCAGGGCTACTTCTGCTGGAGTGAAGCCTGTGCTTTCCTGCCATGCCGAGTTGATTGCGAACCGGAACTCTGAAAGCCACATGTCCCATGTATTGTGCTTGTCCTTGACAAAAGATGCCATCATTGTTTTCAAGGTGCGATTTATGCGTTCGGTCAAGTTTGTCTGAGGGTGGTATGCTGTTGTTAGCTTCTGGACCACACCCCACTGTTGACATATCTGTGCCAGCAGCTGAGAGGTGAACTGTGCCCCTCTGTCAGACACGAGGTACTTGGGGGTACCCCACCTAGTGAAGATTTCCTCGATTAGCAAGGAAGCTATCTTGGGGGACTTCGCTTCTCGTATGGGGAACAGCTCAACCCATTTGGAGCAATAATCGACTACCACCATAAGGTATTGGTTGCCTTTCCTGCTCCTAGGAAAAGGCCCCATGAGATCAACACCCAGCATGAAACCAGGCTCCTTCACGGCAGTCGATTGTAAGTGGCCTGAGAGCTTGGTCAGTTGGGGCTTGTACTTCTGGCAGGTTATGCAGTTCTTGGTGTACTCCCATACATCCTTCCTCACATCTGGCCAGTACGCAACATCCAACAGTCTCAGTAGGGTTTTCAGCCTTCCTAGATGTCCTCCAAGTGGGCTGTCATGGAAGTAGTTGAGGAATTGGGACCTCATTCCTTTTGGGATGAACAACTGCCATTTCTGTCCTTCCTGCTTGATGGGTACGATCCTGTACAGGAATCCATTTTCGAGGGCATAGTGGATGCGTCCGTGTTTGACTTTTCCATCTTGCACCTCTTTCACCAACTCTTGTACTTCAGGATCATACTGCTGAGCCGCAGAAATATCGGCCCAGTCTACAGGGAGGGTGCATCGGTGACTGTGAACAGCACGGCTGACACACAGAATGGCTACGTCTTCCACCCCGACAGGTGCTCTAGACAGGGCATCTGGAACAACATTAAATCGTCCCTTCCTGTAAATGACAGTGAAGTCGAACTCCTGTAGCCTAATTGTCCAACGTGCCAGTCTGGAAGTTGGTTTTGGGTGGTTGAAAACCCACGCCAAGGAAGAATGGTCAGTAACCACCTCGAACTTCCGCCCTTCAAGAAAGGCTCTCCATTTCTCTACCGCCCATACAACGGCAAGGCATTCTCTCTCTGAGACAGAGTAATTTCTCTCAGCAGGGTTGAGGACACGCGATGCGTACGCAATGACTCGCTCAACGCCTTCCACCTCTTGGGTAAGCACGGCCCCCAAACCGATGCCACTTGCGTCTGTCTGAACCTTGAAAGGTAAACTGAAGTTTGGTGCCATCAGCACTGGAGCTGTGGTGAGAGCCTGCTTCAGGTCTTCAAAAGCGGCTTGGCACTCTGAGGTCCACACCCACGGTGTGCCCTTCTTTTTTAGCGCATTAAGGGGTGCAGCCCGTTCAGAAAATCGGTGAATGAACCGATGATACCAGCCGGCAATTCCCAAGAATCTTTCAATGTCCTTCACTGAGGACGGTGTCGGGAAAGACAAGACAGAATCAATTTTCTTCGCCTCAGTGTGGATTCCTTCGCCAGACACCTCGTGACCCAGGAAGGTCAGTGATCGCTGGAAGAGGTTACACTTCCCCAAGTTCAGGGTGAGTCCGGCGCCCTGCAGCCTGGAAAACACCTCCCTCAGGTGCTGTAGGTGCTGCTGATCGTTTTGTGAGTAAATCACAATATCGTCGATGTACACAAAGCAGAACTTCCTTATCAGCCCTCTCAGGACTGTTTCCATGAGGCGTTGGAAGGTTGCCGCTGCGTTCTTGAGCCCGAAAGGCAGAACAAGGAACTCATATAGACCCTGTGGAGTGGCGAAGGCTGTCTTGTGGATGCTCCGCGGATCCATTCCCACTTGCCAGTATCCACTCTTCAAGTCAAGGGTGCTGAACACTGTGGCAGCATGCATGGACTCTAAGATCTCATGAATATGAGGCATGGGGTAGGCGTCCAAAGGGGTTTTAGCGTTGACAGCTCTGTAGTCCACGCAGAACCGAAGCTTTCCACATTTCTTCTTCACCAACACCACAGGTGCAGCCCATGGTGAAGCAGATGGCCTGATGATTTGCTTGTCCAACATGTCCTTAATCTCTCCTGCCACATACTCCTGTTTCTCTTGTGACATCCTGTATGCACGTCGACGGATAGGAACCTCATCGTTAGTTAGGATGCTGTGGTTAACCACTGAGGTGTGGCCAAGTGCGTCCGTACAGACGGATGACCAGTCATTGAGAAGATGTTCTAGCTGGCCCTGAACCTGTTCACTGACAGAAGCTGCTTGAACCAGTCTTTGCACATGGTCTACCAGACCGGGGTCACCTTCTTGCTCCCTTCCACCCTCCAGTTGGCTACTGGTGTGGATACATGGAGCAGCAGGCACTGGGACAGCAAGGTACAGATGGGCACCATGCAAAGGGTCAAGTGTCGAGCTTTGGTGGTTGAAAGGATGGTACTCAAGTTGGTCTCCTCTGGAAATGGCGTAGCGGGAGTTCTTGAAGTCAAGGATGATTCCCGTAAGAAACATGAAGTCCAGACCAGTTACTACTGGAAAAGCCAGGTGCTCGTCTTTCATAATCTTGACATCGACTGTGTACTGTCGACCATGAAAGACACAGTCAATCATTGCATGACCAATGGCACTGTTGATCTTGCCATCAGCCAACATGAAAGCACCATTGTGGCAAGTCTTCAGTCCCTCACTGGGACCTTTTAAACGTCTCCACAAAGACTCCTGCACCAGAGTATAGGTACAGCCGGTATCCAGAAGACCCCAACAGTGGTATGACTTCAGGAGCATAGACAGCATGATTGGCTCGCTAGGCTTTTCTTGCGTCTCAGCCGACTGCACAACAGAAAGGTTCCCAGGGGGTTTCTTTCCCCCCGTGGGAGGTGCTGAGGTTCCAGTCGTCTTCTTCTGCTGCTCTGCTTTGTTAGCTTGTGCCCAGTATGACTTAGAGGCCAACAGGTCTTTCTCAATGAGTGTCCCGACACGTACCAACTCATCAACCGATCGCACAGATCCCCTGACTAGACTGGCCAGCCTAGGGTTGCAATTGCGAAGAATGTGCTGGAGTATGGCTCTCTCAGGCAGATCGGCTTGCCATCTCAGACAGAGAGCTCGTAACTGGAAAGCAAAGTCTCTAATACTCTCATGTGGTTCTTGTCGTTTCTCACGGATCCGCATCTCGGCCTCCGCTTCATAGTCCTCAGACAGGAAGGACCTCAAGAAAGCATCTTTAAACTCATTCCAGGTCTGCACCCGGGTTCGTTCGGCCTTCCACCAGTCTTTGGCCGTTCCGCTCAAGACTGAATTAAGTGCTGCAAGGATCTCAAGATCAGGTAGGGGGCGCACAGCCAAGAACTCTTCACACTTCTCCAGATAGGAGATTGGATCCAAGTCACTTCCCCTGTCGCCAAAACAAGGAAACTCCACCTTGACTGGAGGTTTCAAGTGATAGGCAGGGTGAATGACACTCCTCTGGCTGTCGTCTGGCATTGTCTTTGCCCCAAAAGGAATGGGTGAACTCTGCTTTGAGTGAGACTTGGCAGATGCATGACCCACCGGCATGGGGGTAGAGGTGCTAACTGGCAGACGAGAATTCATCATGTCATTCCACCGAGCATCTCTCCGCTTCAAGCAGTTCACCATTTCAGAGTCAAGATTCTCAATGGAGGTTGAGACAAGATCTTTAAGAGCTGCGCACTCCTTGTCAATGCGGTGATTAACTCCTTGCTCTCCTTTCTTTGCATTTGAATACAGAGCCCCAATATCTGTGCCCTGTTGCTGCAGCAATGCCTCCACTGCCACTAACCTTTGGCTGAATTCACCTTCGACGAGGGCTTTGGTGAGGTTAAGGCTACGCTCAACAGCAGTGACTCTAGTGTCCATGTCACCATAATGACTATACAGTTGAGTTATTAATGCTCCCACCCTGCCTTGTGATGAAGGTGGCTCTGCCTGTAAGTCAGTGTTAGTCACTCCACTAGCCCCATCTGCAGGTTCTTGGACTGGGTTGACTGGGTTGGGTGGAGGAGGCTCCTCTACGCCCTGTTCACTGCCCTCGGGATCTGTATCATCCTCGCCATAGAGTGATTTGAGGGACTCTGACAACGCATCTCTCCTAGTCATAAACGAGGCTGCACTGTAATCTGGAGTCTGCTCTACATTTCCTGACCCAGGGTAGTGAGACAGGTTTGGTGGCTCCTCACCTGCTCTGTTCTCATCATCAGACATGTTTAAATTACTGAAAAGTGATTATATTATTGGTATTCTATTGAACTGACCGTCCCTGTTCAGGCTCCATTCTATAACGATTACACTAATAACAATTAAATAAATCAATTATAGCAAAAATGAGGGAGGTGGTGGGTCAGTTCAGAATAAAATCACTAAAGAAATCAGTAAATAAGTTTAACTGTAATTTAATAAACTTAAAACAAAATGAAAATTTCAATAACAATAGTCAACTTAAATGAAATCGAAATAAAATAAACTGTCTCAAAAGGGATGGGTGTGAGGTTCAAATGTCCTGGCACTGTTCAAAGCTAACTTAAATGTCCACAAAAAGAAATCCAAAATGGAACCCGCTCCAAAGTTGCGTAGTGGAAAGTCTACTCGGCTCTTACCGCCCTTTCACCCGGTACGCAAAGTCCGTCCTCCTAATAATCCAAACTCCAGGGAAATAATCCAAAATGGAAAGAAAGTTCTCCTTCTCCAAAGGGTATAAATCCAAACGATCCCACAAACTACTATAGCAAGACTTGGGATAAATCCTCTTGCTTCTCAGTGTAGCCTGTGTGTTTGTCTCTCTCCACCTCCACCCTGGACTGCCAGACTCAATCTCTCCAGGTGGCCCAAACAATGTGATTGCCCCTCACCCCATCAGCCAGGTGAGCTGTGGGCGGGGCTTCACAATCACTGCCTGTTCTGTTACCATAGCAACACATGTATCTAGCTGGTTTCTCATGGCATAGTCCAGCAGATAACTAGAAAAAACACATAGTGCGGCAGGTAGGTGGAAAATAATAACATAGATGAAAATAGTGCATAGCAAACAAAAAATGCATAAAACAATGTGACTCTGGGCACAGATGTTACAACATCACAAACTGTGGATCCAGACTAGAGCTCTTCACGAGTCCCAAAGGTCAGGGGTTGTCAGTGCTGCAGGTGGTTGTCAGTCTAATAACTTGAGACCCGTTACAGACTTTATGCACAGCGAGATCCTCAGTGTGCATTTAACTCTGGGAGTGTAGACTACAAGATCCTCAGTGTGCATTTAACTCTGGGAGTGTAGACTACAAAATTAACCAAACGGAGTTCAGAGATAATGGAACTGGAACCGACCTAGCCCAACATTTTTGATTCTCGTAGAGGTTTTTTTTCGATTCTGACGAATCTCTCGACGAGAGTCTAAAAGATAACTCCGCCCCTAACGTAGAAGAAGCTACCTTGATGCCTTTAAATCACTCTTACCTTGTACAAATGCAAAATCATAGCTGCTTTAAATGTTGCCCCACTTGTTTGTGACGTCTGCGGAACCATATTAAACACCTGCGTGGCTTATCTTTCAATAAAAAAGGTATTTTAATCAACTCTGGCGGCCATCTTGCTTTTCTCTCCATTGTAAATGCGCAAGAGAACCCTGGCCGCTAGCCGCTAGGGGCGCGGGCAATATTCTGTTGCGCCGTTTACCGCATTTACAATGGAGGATTACCGCATTTTACCGTTTACCGCATTTACAATGGAGGATTACCGCATTTTACCGTTTACCGCATTTACAATGGAGGATTCAGAAACTGAGTGGATTAAAATACCTTTTTTATTGAAAAATAAGCCCCGCAGGTGTTTAATATGGTTCCGCAGACGTCACAAACAAGTGGGGCAACATTAAAAGCAGCTATGATTTTGCATTTGTACAAGGTAAGAGTGATTTAAAGGCATCAAGGTTGCTTCTTCGACGTTAGGGGCGGAGTTATCTTTTAGACTCTCGTAGAGAGATTCGTCAGAATCGGAAAAAAAACCTCTACGAGAATCTAAAATTTTGGGCTAGAACCGACCCGGGTCCGAGTAATTATGGTCAAACACGGATACATTTTCTTGGTCCCCCAATTTTCAGATCACATCCAAAATTCTATCATGACATGCTACTATATTATGTAAAGGCAAGCCCTTGTAAACATAGCTTTTCAGAATATTTGATATATAGACTCACTCAGGAGCATGTTAATTATTATGATGAGAAGTTATGTTTAATTTATGCTTGTTACACAAGAGTGACAAGCATGTGTTGAAAATAGCAGATCTACAAGCTCACAATGCGTTGCGATGTGCCAATAGCTTGTAGATTAGCTATTAAATTATATTGGCTGCGCAATCAGGCTTAAAGGTTTTATGACATTCATTTTGATTTATTTTTCTTTTAGGTTTTATGACCTCAATTACACCCAAAAAACCTGAACTTTGAACATTCAGTGGATTTTCTGTGGTCTGAAGTTTTCTTTGGGGTTTTTTGGGCCTTTTGAGCTACAATGAAAACAGGCAACACAGTGAAACAGTGACATCTGCTGGCAAATCCCATTGACATATATGGGATTTACAGTAAGTGATGTCACTTACTGCCGGCAAATCAGAGCACCTGTTTGAGCCAGAAAACCCCAGATCACAGAAAATCTACTGAATGTTAAAAGTTCATGTTTTTTGGGTGCAATTGAGATTAGAAAACCTAAAAAAAACAAGAACAATTCCAAAACCTTTTTTTTAATGTCACAACAGAAGTTGAGTCTGTTAGGAAGAACCTTTAATTTGGCTTCAGCTTTAAAAGTAACAATGCCCTCTTCAAATTACACACACACACACGCATGCACACACGCACACACACACACACACACACACACTCCACATGCTTCCATACACACCACACAATGCATATGGATACATGGGGAACTGTTACAAAGTTGAAAGGCATGGTAGTATTGCCAAGTTCATTGCTAATGGCTCCATTCAAAACAAGCCTACCTTACAGAACCATTAGTAATCCTTCTGACAACTCAAGTATATATTTAAAACTCTTCCAGAGACATTGCACTTGAACTTTAACCCATTCTGAACGGGAACCCATTTTGGTGTTGGCATCATGTTATGCTTTAGCTATTGAAAAATAGCAGATCTACAAGCTCATAGCGCGCCACCGAGTGGCGCGCTACGAGCTTGTAGGTCTGCTATTTTTGAAAAATCAAAGAACGACTGACATTTTTAGAATCTGATCTCGGGTCAGAATGGGTTAATCAGACCAGTGTGTGTCCAGTGGAAACCTCGTATGAATCTGATCTCGGGTCAGAATGGGTTAAACCATACAGAAAGTAGCTGATGCTGCTGTCTGCCTTTTGTAGGGCAGCCTTTTGTGCCAGTTGTGTCAAGGGACCATAAACGGGTGACGATACCATTGTCCTATACCAAATTCCCCTCCGTTCACTGATAATGGTATCTCCCTCTCCTGTGTGTGAGCTTGTGCACATTCCTGTTTTGTGTGTGTGTACTGTGTGCATGACTGTGTCTGTGTGTATATAATATCTTTATAGAGAATCTGATGGAGTCTAAAGAGTCGGACATGTCAGACACTCTGAGTCCTAGTAAAGACCGCAGCAGTGACGACACCTCGGGTAGGAAACCAGTTACACACACACACACACACACACACACACACACACTTAATTTCAATATACTTGTAAAGGCTGTACTGTTGTTGTTACTATTATATTAACTATTACCTTATAATTATAATGGCACTCATTTTGTTTAATCTTGCAGTGTTAAGTCACAGGTTAACCAGTTCACCTCTGTTTTATACTTAGTATGGTATAGAGATGGAGTTTAAGTCTTTGCCTATAATGACATGTCAACAAATTGGATGCCATACTGTAGCTAATGTAGTCAAGTGTCTGTGTTCCAGATGGCAACATGGATGATCAGGAGCTCATGGAGCCTCAGAACAGAGTCACTTTACTCAAAGGTAACAATGGCAACTCTTTACTACACATTTATTTTGTTCTCTACTGTGTTTTACTGCCCTTTTCTACTCCTCGATTCTGCTGCACCTTGCGCGCCTGTGTGGTGGAACACACACACACACACACACACACACACACCCACCATAATTCCTTCCTCAGCCTCGATAGATGAGTTGTTTACTCTCTTCCTGTTCCTGTATAGATGAGTTGTGTCGGGCCGGTCTGGAGCTTGGAGACACAGAGCAGGTCATCAACCATCTCCACAGAGAACTACTAGAAGCACAGGAATTAGCCAACACCGGCAAGCAGAAATGTCTGGAGCTACAAGGTAAGAGTACTACTAGTAAGGGTTATGGGAGGGGGCCTAAGGAACGTAAGGGTTATGGAAGGGGGCCTAAGGAACGTAAGGGTTATGGGAGGGGGCCTAAGGAACGTAAGGGTTATGGGAGGGGGCCTAAGGAACGTAAGGGTTATGGAAGGGGGCCTAAGGAACGTAAGGGTTATGGGAGGGGGCCTAAGGAACGTAAAGGTTATGGGAGGGGGCCTAAGGAACGTAAGGGTTATGGGAGGGGGCCTAAGGAACGTAAGGGTTATGGGAGGGGGCCTAAGGAACGTAAGGGTTATGGAAGGGGGCCTAAGGAACGTAAGGGTTATGGGAGGGGGCCTAAGGAACAAAACGGAACGGTCTAAGCTTTTTTACTTTCAGCAGCGTATAAGTTTTCTTTCTTTTTTGTCCAGGTAAGGGTCATATTTGCTTCGCTTTAGAAAAATGTTGAATAACTAAATTAAAGAGTTGTTTGTGTTTGTGGATTTCCAGGGTAAATTAAATGTTAATTTTGTGTCGATTGTTTTCCCTGTTTGTTTGTAGCTCTGCTGGAGGAAGAGAGGAGAACTAACAGACAACAGACTGAAGAGTCAGCTAAACAGATCAACTATCTACAAAGTTAGTAGACACACACACACACACACACACACACACACACAGCTAAAGGCAATAGCTACAGAGTTGGCATACACACACATTCACATAAAAAAGGACAGTGCATACATAGTTACTGTTCGGATTTCGGGAGATTAACCGAGTATCCGACGGACTCAGCAACCGGCAAGACTTTAACTAAGATTCCACACGCATAGACTGAACTAAAATGTTCCAATAATCGCTCAGGATGGATAAAACCTTATAAAAAGCATGCGTTTGTAAAGAGAAGCGATTATTGGAACATTCTAGTTCAGTCTATGCGTGTTGAATCTTAGTTAAAGTCTTGCCGGTTGCTGAGTCCGTCGGATACTCGGTTAATCTCCCGAAATCCGAACAGTTACATTGTTCTTCACTTTGTAACAAATTGAACTGAGTATGTATTTTGTTGTTTGTTCATTCCAGCCCAGCTAGGTAAGCTGCAGGCCGATATGGAGGCTCTCAGAGAGCAGAGAGAGAGCTCCATCAGTTACACCAGAGAAGAGCTGTACTCTGCACAGGAAGAGGTACACTTACAGTAGACCATACCATACGCAAGCCACACACATAGTGTAACTGTGCTATGTCCAAAACTGTAAAGATGTATTCAGACCTGTACAGTTAGAGCGGCGCGATTTACATACAAAGTCAATGCAAAGACGAGAAGTTGCTCGAACGGGCGCAATGCGAACAAAGCGAACGGCCGCCTGGTATCTTCGCCCCGGCTGAAAAAATCCAACTGAAGCGACCTTCGCGTCCCCCTGACTCGACCCGTCGCGTCCTGACTGCCGATCAGCAGTGAAACACGGAAATGTTTTGGCTGTTTGGTTATATTCATCCAGTTCCAACTGAACTGACTGCGGGGACTCGCCCGACACAAAACAATATATACAAACCCTTTGCAAAAATGACAAATCATGACAAGAAACACAATTTTTTGGGCCGAACAAATAATTAGAAGGAAGAAAAAAACAGCAGGTGTTTTTCTTATTTGTTTGGTCCAAAATATTGTGTTGTCATGAGTTGTCACGACTCGAGTTGGCTTTGTCCGCGGCGTAACTGTCTTTAAATAAATACCTTTTGAAATGTCTATGGGAAAAATGCATTGGGAATCATTTCCTGGGCCTGGCGTCGTCATGAAAGGGGGTGGGACTGCGACGCTCTATAGAGATTAAGACAGGGATATAAGATTAGAAAAACAGTGGATCATTTATATTCAATAACTGTCACCGTTTTTTTTTTCAACAATGTATTTATTTCCCTTTTTTACACACACATGACAATACAAACATACAGAAAACAACAATGAACATTACAAGACAATTACTAATATAAAGAAAGCAAAACAACAATAACCAAAAAACAAAACAAAAAAACAACAGCACTACTCCTCTTCAGCTCCATCCATTAAATGTGACAACTTCTTGTTCTTTATGTATCTTATAAAACGGCCCCACACCTCCTGAAACACTTCTTGTTTGTCCTTAAGAATGTATGCAATCTTTTCCAAAGGTAAACATAAAGACAATTCCCTGGCCCAATCCCAATTGCCTCCCTCAAGCCCTGAGCCCTGGACCCTCATTGACTTTAATGACGTCAGCTGTAAGTGCTTGAGGGTGAGAGGCTGCAAGGGCTCCAAATTGTTGTGAAAGAAATGGGACAGCACTTTGAAGATGAGTCCGCCATTCATGACACTTTGCATCACTTTATACAAACTGTCCTTATTCACAGCCAGTGCCTACCTACATGCTTGGCCTATTTACACATGTCTATCATGTCTATTTTAGTATTTAAGCTGATCGTTTTATTATTAGTTTAATAAATACACTTTCCTGTGTGATATGAGTTGTAATATTCATATATAATAATATGCATTATACATTTCATTTCCATATTTTACTTTGCTCATTAGTCATTTCTCATCATGTTTCCCTTATTATTGTTATTAAATATAATAGCCTATATCCTTCCATTCCGTCTGCTTTTGAGAACAGTGAGAAAGCACTATTGTGTTTGTTGACATTCTAATCGCGATACATAACTAATTTGCATAGCTGAATGATTGACGTTCGGAGGATCCCCCTCATTCCACTGGTAACGCTATGAACTGTGGGTAATTTCTTTGCCAAAGTCAGCATCGATGCTGACTTTGGCAAAGGGCACATAAAGGGGCGGGGCTGAGCCCTCACTGACTTACCGATTTCAAATGGGACATCCCTCAAGCCCTCGCAGACTTCACATGAACGCGCAGCTAAGTCAGTGAGGGCTCATTGAGTCAGCAAGGGAGTGGATTGGGATTGGGCCCCTGAACCACTGTGTAATACTTGGTTTGTCTGGCCTCTTCCAGGTCAATGCTATCATTCTCTTAGCTTGTAAAAGACATATATCTAGTATAAACATTTGTTCATTACGCTTTATCTTGTTTCCCTCTGGATCTAGACCGAGCATGTATGTATTGACAAAATCTTCTGTATTTCCTGCCCGACCTTCCCCCAAAATTCCATCAACTTTGGACAGGACCATAGACGGTGGAACAACCGTCTTAACGTTGATGATGTCACTGTGTTAATATTGTAGGTTCTGGTTCTGCGCCATGCCATGGAGGCCGCCACAGCAGAAAGAGAGAGGGAGATGTCAGCCTTGCAGTCAGACCTGGCAACCGTTCGTTCTGAGCTGGAGCGCTGGCACGGCACTGCAGATAAATATGAACAGGAGATCAACGCACTGCAACACACACTCACACAACACACGCAACACCATCAAAAAGCCAGCCAGCTACAGGGTAAGAAAAGTGTGTGTGTGTGTGTGTGTGTGTGTGTGTGTGTGTGTATTAACCATAGAGTATTAAAAGGATAGAGACTAAACTGGTGCGAAGCTCCGCCCCCTACGCTATTCATGTCAGTGGAAGTTGCTCAGTGGCGTTTTGAAGCACCCGGAAGGCTGCCGGAAGTACCGTCTATTTCCGCATTTTTTCGCTGATTCAGCATTTGGACACCAATTTTGGTGTCCAAATGCGGAAGTGCAGCTGGGCTTTAACATTGGGCGCTCGGTTGCACGGGGTTTCCTCGTCAAGAATCCACGGCCTAGCTGGCCCCTTGGTATTAACCCATTTTGGGCGGGAACCCCTTATGTTAAAATTTAGCTATTGAAAAATAGCAGATCTACAAGCTCATAGCGCACCACCGAGTGGCGCGCTTGACGAGCTTGTAGGTCTGCTATTTTTGGAAAATCGTGAAAATATTTATTTCAGAAAACTGGAGGATTTAGAAGAAATGTTTTACATTTCGAAGTCGGGCCTAAATGGGTTAATAATAATTATAGAAATGCACAGTACAGGTATATAAATTAAGGTCACTATATTTACTCGCACCATGTAGAATAGAATGTGCCTGCGTTTGTAGTCCTAAAACCCAGAAACAAGTTGGCCTTTTGAACTTCCTGGTTCTCTCTCGCTCTCTCTCTCTCTCTCTCTCTCTCTCTCTCTCTCTCTCTCTCTCTCTCTCTCTCTCTCTCTCTCTCTCTCTCTCTCTCAAAGTCAAGGGATTTGTTTTATTGGGTTTTTGGTTAAATGCCTCAACTAAGGTCTGTGGTTTACATGGGCTTTTTACAACATACCATGTTGGTAAATGCCCTACCCGTGTATTTGAAAGCTTTTATGGGTCTTAAAAAGCAGTTGCTAATTAAGTGGCTAAACGAAACCACAGACATTGTCGTGAAATTACACGTCATGATGCCGAACACATGGTGGTGGCATTCAATATGTTACGACCATTGTGTAGTTTGTTCATAGCATGATGTTAGATTTTCACTTCTGGTGATTGTATTTAATACTCAAAAGTATTGTGGAGATTATGTTGCGGAACAAAATGTTTTAAGTACAAATACTTCACATCGGCAAAATCACATTGGCATGGCTAAAAAGTGTAAAGATTTATATAACGGCATTTATTTCAAACGGAATATTCTGATCCCCCAAGCAGATATATACTGTATAAATGAATGAATAAGTACCTCCCTCTCACTTCAGAGTTTAGATAATTTATTAATTTTACATTACATTTTAGCCCTTCTGTCTCTATGTCACCCTTGAAGGTATGAGTGCATTATCGAAAATGAATAATCCGATTAATGACAATTGTAATAAAATGTTACTTAACCCATTCTGACCGGGCACCCATTTTGGTGTCAGCATCATGTCATGCTTTAGCTATTTAAAAATAGCAGATCTACAAGCTCATATCGCGCCACCGAGTGGCGCGATACGAGCTTGTAGGTCTGCTATTTTAGAAAAATCGAAGAGCGACTGACATTTCTAGAATCTGATCTCAGGTCAGAATGGGTTAATCAGACCAGTGTGTTGTCCAGTGGAAACCTCGTATGAATCTGATCTCAGGTCAGAATGTGTTAAAAAAGATGAAATGACTGTTTCTTTCCTCTGTGTGCAGTGGAGTGTGAGTCTCTCCAGAAGCAGTGCGTGTCTGTGCAGCATGACTGTGAAGGTCTGAGAGTAGAGAGGAGAACACTGCTGGACAGACTCCAAACCCTGGAGACCGAGCTAGACAGGTACAGCACACACACACACACACACACACACAACCAGCAGCTAGCAGCCCGCTAGTGAACAAACGCTCTCTCCCTTTGAAAAGGGTAGGAAAAGGTTTTAAATCATTCTGACCTGAGATCAGATTCATACGAGGTTTCCACTGGACACACACACTGGTCTGATTAACCCATTCTGACCTGAGATCAGATTCTAAAAATGTCTGTCGCTCTTCGATTTAAAAAGAATAGCAGACCTACAAGCTCGTATCGCGCCACTCGGTGGCGCGATATGAGCTTGTGGATCTGCTATTTTTCAATAGCTAAAGCATAACATGATGCCAACACCAAAATGGGTGCCCGGTCAGAATGGGTTAAATCATAACCCTGGATTTCCGTCCGTTGTTTCAGCGTTGGGGGGGGGGGGGGGGGGGGGGTGGATGAGGCCAGCTATATATAATGCTAAATGAGGTATTTCAAGGTATTGTATTGAAGTTACACCGAGACGCCCTACACTGCATCCCTCTAGACTTTTCTGCTCTGTCTCTATAAATAATACCATGTGTGGACGGACCACTCTGAGAGAGGCAGAAAGGTGAAGAGCTGACAGGGTGAGAGAGATGAAAGAGAGGTAGACAGCTGGGCAGACAGATGTAGGTAAAGAGCTGACGGGGTCGGAGACTGACACCAATTGAATGATAAAAGAGACTGAGAGCAGTGGGTGGACAGAAGAGCTGACGGACAGAGAAGCTGATGAAAGGATTGTTGTTGTAGGTGTGTTTGTGTGTTTGAGGTGTAATTCTTTCAACTAGTTCTCTGATTATATTTGTGGGTTTGGTCTTAAAGCCTCCATTCATCACCTTCCTTCCCTTTCTGTTACCACAAAAAAAAAGACCAGGAAGAGGTCTTTAGATAACCCAGTCAGACACACAATAATGGACATTTTCAATTTACAGTCATGTACACGGTGGTGTACACATTGGTGCATTAACACAGAGGTGTATTTGTAAAACACTGTATTTTACACAGTAAAATTCAGAGGCACATAAACAGTCTAGAGGCCTTCCACATCTTCTGCCTCCAAAGGATCCTGGCTCTCACCTGGGCAGACAGGGTGCCCTACACTGACATCTATGCCCAGCATCACAGCGCTCCTTGGCCAAAAACACCTCGGATGGGTCGTGCATGTGATCTGTATGCCAGCCCACTGTCTACCCCGACAGATACTCTATGGCCACCAAAAAAAGAGGCACAAGGACCACATTAAAACTCTTTGTGACATCAAACCACCCGCAATAGAGTCCCTGGCTGTTGATCACCACATCGGGAGCGCAATTTTATTCGAAAAATAAAAAGTAAAAAACTAGAGACTACGGGAAAGGTAATCGAACAGATTTTGAGTGTGCCTTTGAATGTTGCGAAGGTGGGGTCAGCTCTGATGTGGGCTGGGAGTGAGTTTGACTATTCCAGTACCAGGGAACAGAGTCAGGTTCTGAGCGTTATAGTTCTTACCAGTGTTGTTGTTATTGTTCACAGTACCAGGGAACGGAGTCTGGTTCTGAGCGTTATAGTTCTTACCAGTGTTGTTGTGTTATTGTTCACAGTACCAGGGAACAGAGTCAGGTTCTGAGCGTTATAGTTCTTACCAGTGTTGTTGTGTTATTGTTCACAGTACCAGGGAACAGAGTCAGGTTCTGAGCAGCAGCCTGGAGGTTCTGGAGAGGAGGGAGGGGGTTCTGCAGGACAGACTGGGTTCTCTGGAGAACAAACACCAGCGGGATGCCACCAACCTGAGGACACAACTAGACCAGGCTACGCAACGAACGCACAGCCTGCAGAAAGAGGTACACACACACACACACACACACACACTTGAAATGTTTGTTTATGTCCGCATAATCAGAACTTGAGTAGTACAGGAATAGTTTGTACAGAGGGCATAAACACTGGCAATGCAGTCAGTTACAAAGTGCATAGAAGGCGAAACAATGTTACATACAGTATAGTTGACATACTATACTCCAAATTGAGCGGCTTCCTAATAATGGCCGATACTGAGCAGTACCTTGCTAGCTGCTTGGCCGTCCTTTTGGAGAGGCCGGCCATTTGTAGGCCCCTCACAACCAACATGTGCACATGCCCTAGGCTGCCAAAGATAAAAACTAAAAGTTTACTTCTGTAGCCTAGCTGTGAGATGGTCTGCTCTAGCTGTTGATATTTCAGCACTTTGGTTCGAGTCCAGGCTGTAGTCAAACACACACACACACACACACACACACACACACACACACACACACAATTGGAAAATAATACTGTGAAATGACAAAAGTCCAACACATATTTTTGCATGTTTGTGTGTGTCAGTATGAGGACACACAGGTGCAGCTGTCAGACCTGCGTCAACGCTATGAGAAAACGGAACAGGAGAAACACAACATTCACCATGAACTACAACAATGTCAACACAGCCTGAAGATACTACAGGACAAGACTAATGTAAGACACACACACACACACACACACACACACACACACACACACTCTCTCTCTGATGTAAGATGCTAAACTTAAAGTGTGTGTACTGCCGTTTCTCTCCTCCTCTGGATACATCCATCAGGGTTTGAGTGACAGATGACTACAGATGCAGGGAGTTTAGTTTAGAGGATGGGAGAAGAGAGCTTGGAGGTTTCTTTCTGAACAAAATGGTTCTATATTGTTTGTACATTATTTATCATTTACACGTGCACACACGGCTGGTTTCTCTAAGGCCAGTCAAAAGACGGCTTAATGAAAACTATGAACTTTGTCATGATGAGGTCCTGGGTCTGTATATGCTGTCATTGTCCACTGACTTTTCATCCTAGCTGATGTACAAGCTGACCAGTAAGATATTTCTGATCAAGACAGTACAGTGATAATGTACAGTACAGTGATAATGTACAGTACAGTGATAATGCCAAACATCAGCCTTTTTCCATATCCTCTCATCTATTCTTCTCCCTTTCTCTTATTTCCCTTTAACTTTTCTCTTGCTTTCTTTGGCTCTACTTAAAGATGGAGTGCCGTGATTTTTTCCCACCCTAAAACCCTGATCATCATGTACTATGATTATACTAGGAGAAAGATTTTGTTCAAAAAGGTGTACAGAAAATGTTAAAATTATGTTTATATGTGGCCACACACACCAGTTAATTAAGTTTGCCTGATGGGTGGTGATCCACCTGAACTGAAGCCGCACCCACAGCTGTTGTTGTATGATAAAGGGGGAGGGGTTAGGAGAGGGGATGATTGTGATGTAACTATACCACAACAGGCGGTCTATTAGAGTAATATAAACTTCATATACCCATACTACAAAACAGAAAAAGTACAAAGATCACGGCACCATCTTTAAAATCCTGTAGTCTCCTCTCTTTTCTCACTCAGTCTTTACTCCAGCTACTAGCCTACAGTGGACATGCTGTGTACCGTAGTTATAGTAACCAGGTTCTACACAATACCTTTTAAAATATCCAACGTTACATGACCAGAAAAGAAAAATAACATTTCCATGTTAGTATTCTGTCTCTTTCCTAGTATCACTTGGGGCTACTACACATTGCAAGATATTTGATATTTGTCTTGACACTGAGCATTTAAAACACGCCGCTCCTTCTCTGTTGCAGCCAGGGTTTTTTTAAACCCATTCTGACCTGAGATCAGATTCATACGAGGTTTCCGCCGGACACACACTGGTCTGATTGACCCATTCTGACCTGAGATCAGATTCTAAAAATGTCAGTCGCTCTTCGATTTTTCAAAAATAGCAGACCTACAAGCTCGTATCGTGCCACTCGGTGGCGCGATATGAGCTTGTAGATCTGCTATTTTTAAATAGCTAAAGCATAACATGATGCTGACACCAAAATGGGTGCCCGGTCAGAATGGGTTAATAGGTTGCAGGTATGAGGGGATATAATTCCTCTGTGAATTGTATCAGGTCTGGATCGCATCCTGGTGAAATATCTTGAAGTATGTGATCCCTTGTCGGCGATCAATCGTATAGTGTTAAAACCACAACAATATTATGACAGTTGATGTGAAATCCATAACGATCTGATAACCCCCCCCCCGACCACTTTAAAACAAATCTAGAACAATTACAGGTTTAGTAGTTGTACTACAACCAATATAAGTTTAATACATTTATAGAAATTATAGGTTTAATAGATCTACATGTCATTGAAATGATTGAATTGAAATTGAATTGATATACAACAATTTTGTATTACTTTTTTTATCCCACGATTTTGAAACCCATTTTTTTTTACCCAGTGTCAATTTAATAATGTAATGATAATTCATTTTATAATTAATGTTGTAATGATATACAACAATAATTATCTAGAAGAAATATGTTTAATTGATCTAGAACAAATATAATCTCTCTCTCTCTCTCTCTCTCTCTCTCTCTCTCTCTCTCTCTCTCTCTCTCTCTCTCCCCCGCCCTCTTCCTGGCTGTAGCTGCTCCATGCTCCATGTTTAGTTTTTCCATTGATTATTTTGCGTAGGCTGATGATCTTGTTTTCCCTCCTCCCTCCCTCCCCCCCCTCTCTCCTCCCTGTAGCCACCCATTCTGCAGCCTGTTCAAGCCATATTCATAGGCCTTGTCCTGGCTCTGCTGTACTGCTGTTACAGTCAGTTGTGGTAGAAAGGTAGCTATACAACCGAAAGAACAACTTCACCTTTATCTCTGTCTGTCTGTCGTCTGACTGACTGTCGGTCTCTCTATACAGTATGTCTTTCTCTCCTTCTCTGTTGGTCTCTGAGTCTCCATCTGTCTTATCTGTCCGTCTGTCTGTGGGATGAGAGAATGACAACATTGTAGACAGCGATTAAAAATGGTGATCAAACACTGTGAATAATGTGGGACCGTCATCATTCTAGATCCACTGACGTAATATGGGGCCAGTGTTCTTGATCTACCACGGTAACCACTAGTGCCCAGTGTCTAGAAGTAGAGTTCTAAAATTCTGTTTTATATTTGTTTTTCCTTGTTTTAATCTCATTTTGAAGAAACTACGAGGTAATTTAACCCATTTTGGGTGGAAACCCCTTTTGGTGTTTCAAGCATTCTGTTATACTTTAGCTATTGAAAAATAGCAGATCTACAAGCTCATAACTTGTAGGTCTGCTATTTTTGAAAAATCGTAAATATGCGGCACAAATCTTTGAATAGGTACAGTATATATTCTGTCAGAGCGAACGTTTTTTTTTATTTTGACGTCAGGCCTAAATGGGTTAAAAGAACACACAACTTGTAGTTACTTCTGATTGGCTGAGACAATGTTGTTCACTTCGTCATTATCATTATCATCATCATCATCACCTTCATCATGCTCGCTCTGATTGTCTTATCTTCTGGTGAAAATAGTACTACTAAAGCATGTCTGCCTGTATGTCTGCCTGCCTGCCTGCCTGCCAGTCAGTCATTGCTGTTTTTATACACACTGCTCTTGAACTTAACCCATTCTGACCTGAGATCAGATTCATACGAGGTTTCCACTGGACACACACACTGGTCTGATTAACCCATTCTGACTTGAGATCAGATTTTAAAAAAATCAAAAAATTTCAAAAATAGCAGACCTACAAGCTCGTATCGCGCCACTCGGTGGCGCGATATGAGCTTGTAGATCTGCTATTTTTCAATAAGCTAAAGCATAACATGATGCTGACACCAAAATGGGTGCCCGGTCAGAATGGGTTAAAAGGATGGTCACCCATACCTTCCTTTAAAGGGATACTCTGTGGATGCCTTGATATATAACTATAATTTTTAAAATATGATTATGGCAAATAATCACGGAATTTCACTGCACTGAGAGACATGCAGCTGCTGTATACTCCCGCAGCTGCTCTATACAGCTCGTTACAACAGTTTTGCCGTTTGTGCTAAATAACACCATAAAACCGCCATTAGCCTTTTCATGTCAAAGGGTGACAACGCACCACAGTTTGAGAACCCCTGCACTAGATGATCTCTGCCTACCGAAACCTCTAGTGACATCTAAATTAAATGTACGGGCTAACACTGCAGAGAGGGTGGCTGTTAACAAACCTACACGGTCATTCATAACCTAGCCTGGTTATAAACCAGACTAATATCGCACGGACCGCGGGATATTAGTCTGGGTAGGCTCAGCTTGGATTTCATTTCCAGGGGGGCGGGTTGAAACATTTTCTCTTTGACGCAATTGGTCAGAGCTACTGTCAGTCAAAGGTCTCAAGCATTGAAAGTCACTGTACCAAAGCCCGCCCATATTGCATACCGTGTCCCGATTGGCCGCCCCATTTCTCTGGTGTAGGAAATGGGCGTACAATTGAGCCTCTCCAGACCGTAATCCGCCGGCAGGCAATTCTTTTTTTGCCAACGGCTGATTCGGTCTGGTTTATTAACCAGGCTATTCATAACCATCACCCATCTTTAGTTTAGTTTACTTTAGTTTATTTGCACATGTAAAATAATAACAACAATATGGTAAAATAAAATAAAAATACAGAAAGCAAATATTTCAAATAGGAAACAAGATTCGTTACATGCATGATGTGCTGGAAGTGCCAAAAAAACCCAAAGGGGCTTATCGAGTGGCCTTCCCATATGGAAGCTACACAGTTGAGCTTAAATAACAGAAATTAAGGTATGACATCTTGCCACAGTAACTGACTAGTGGTTCTAGAATTGGTTCTAAGTAAATATCAGAATCTTTTCCGTCCAGTTTTAGCCACAACATTAAATAAATGTAGATGTCGTCAGACATGTCGGTAGGTGGGACTCTGATCATCTGGCCGTACTTTTAGCTTGGTAGTCCAAATGGAGCAACAGAGTCATTACTTAAAAGTTTCTCCTGTTCTAACAAAACTGTTGTTGCTATTATATAAATGATGGGTTTATTTTCCTTTTCTAGTTATGGCCTATTTGAGTCATTACTGCTGTTTGAGTTCGGAGTCAACGTTTAAACATTACTGGACCCTGGGGGGTGAGGTGACATTATGATATAATGTCTAACTGACCGACTGAAATGTGCTCTCCCAGTGACTTTAGGGCCTCTAGTTTGAGGGCAGTAAAATGTTACTCTCAGCCTGTAACTATCCACTGCAAAGTTTCCTAGTTCCATGTAGTAATATAGACACACGGCACATACGCCGGGTATTTCACCTACAATTGAGGCAGCGTAAAGGTAGAAGCTGCAGTGAAGTCCAGTCCATACGAATACACTGTAATTCAGAATGACTTTCTTGTTTCCTAGTATTGCCAAAAGAAGAGAACAGATTATAGATCACAAGTCTACTAGCCCTGTCCAAGATTCGGCTGAAGTAGTAGTCTAGTTTTGTTTTTCCAGCTCATTAATGTTGATGTTCCACTAAGCGCGCCACTCGGTGAGCGCTATGAGCTTGTAGATCTGCTATTTTTCAATAGCTAAAGTATAACATAATAATAATGGGTTAAGGTAGCTCGCCAGCTACAAGCTGAATTGAAAGGAAAAGACCCTTTTCACATAACGACGTACTTGCACTTAAGAAAATGCTAATGATGGCACGGTGACGCTGTCGGTAGCGCTGTCTCCTCACAGCTAGAAGGTCCTGGGTTCCATTCTGGCTGTGGGCGCTGGGGGCGTGTTCTCTCCTCCGCGTCATCAGTGCCCATACCCATTGGTGACAATGGTGAGACACGGAAGTTTGTCTGCCATGTTTCTGAAGAATCTTTTATAGTGAAACATTTCATAGTATGTGTGACTGAAAAATGTTTCCCTCTAAAATGCCTGACAGCATCCATCCCTTTATCTTCTGTACTGGTCCTACTGTCTCACTATCTCCACAGAAAAGACCCGCTGCTTCCGCTATAACTTCATTCACCTCTGTTGTGTTCGACTGAACTACAGATTTATTTTAAATCTGTTCCTTCCCATTTCTTCTTCTCTGTGTAATGTTTTAATTTAACTTGGTTTCAATACTTTTGTGCATAATCTAGCTCTTATTTCCCCCTGGCAGGATGACTCTTCATTTCATGTCATTCAACTTTTGTTCTTGTCCATCCATTGCTTCAACTTGACTGCATCCCGTCTATTCTTCTTAATTTGTTTTGTTATTTTTCTCTCTCTTTCTCTATCAGATGTCACTCTTGAGATGAAAGTAGGACGTACTCTTAATTGGTGCCATCTCTTTTGTTTTCTGTGTGTGTGTGTGTGTGTGTGTGTGTTTTTCCCTGTCTGTCTGACAGAGCGGCTGGAGCCCCTGGATGCCGGTGGTGGCTGTGATGGTTGCTGTGACTGCAGCGGTCCTCTACCCAAACCTCTCCAAGAGCAGCTCCACTTAAACACATTCACGCATGGGTGTGCGTCCGCTCACACATACACACACACACACACACACACACACACACACACACACCATGTGAGTTTCTAAGTGGACAGTGTATCCTGCCAGCATGTTGGCTGCAACACACACACACACACACACACACACACGCACTTAAACACACATTGCGCTGTGAGGAGAGCAACACTGCTTTATTGTACAAAGTGTAATTGTATATAATTCTAGAGAGAGATGAGGGGTGATATAAAAGTTATAATTTCTACTATAGAATCAGTTGTTGTTATGTACCAACAGGGGGCACTATGGGCTTGATTTGTTGTTTTATATCGGTTTTTGTGTTGGTTGGAGATCCCATTCTGTTCTGTCTCTGCTGGGTACCACACTGTTCTGGGATCTGTTTCCCAAACTCATCTTTGGACTTTATCATATCTTATTAACATATCATTGACAATGAATGGAAACTTGGAAGAGGTGTACATGTGGTTTTGGAAAACCATCCCTGTTGTGTTCTGTGTTTCCAGCAATCATTACTATCATGGGCCCACCACACTATTCAGGATTTTGTTAACTCTAAACTTAGTTTTTTTTGGGATAAATTGTATTTCGTGTACTGATTTTATTATAATGGGCGTCCTACTACTTTTGTGATTCACAAATTCCTGTAAGTTTATAGTAGAACTTTTTGCTAAATTTCTATTGTTTGTTTCCTAAAACAAACTCTAGAGCAAGTTTAACCATGTCCCATAATGTAATACATTTGGTATATAAACATAATGAGAAACTTAGCTTTGTTCTGTTCCATTTCTCAATAATAACAATAATCTAAAAAGAAAATGGGTGGTATTGTCTTTTGTTTCAGAACACCGTCTTTGGCCAAAGGTAAACGAACAGAGCAAAGACAAACTGAAGTCTAGTCCATGTTAGTTAAACAGTCAAACAGACGGCGGTGGAAAAGGGCATTGTTGCTCAAGGGCACTTTGACAGGACATTTCATGTACATTGAACTGTGTCAGTGGGTGAACCTGTGACCTTACAGGTACAGGAACAGGACTCTCAACCATTAGGTCAACAACCTGCCATCTAAAGATGCGGTTTTGGGAAACAAAAGCCCGGGCTCTTCTGTTCCAGTTTTAAAGATGGGTCTGTTGTCAATTAGCCATGTTAAATGGTTGCCATGGCAATCCTCATTCAAAGGTGTTTGGGGAGGGGGGGAAATTAAAGCCAAATTAAAAATGTTTGATTTCATGTATAATTTTCCTTTTTCTTTTTTTTTTGGGCACAAAAGGGGTTTTAAGTGCCTCTGTTTTAACTAACACCAGTTTGTGTATGTGTGTAGACAAAATAAACAATCTCTCACAC
>NC_139703.1:48710636-48720636 GCF_964188405.1 Protomyctophum parallelum | reverse complement strand
TTTAGGGTGATGGTTGGGGATGTCTGGCAATCAATCCTTAGGAGTCTGGAATTACACCAGACTGAAAGGAAGTGCATGGGTAGACATTAAGCCATTAGCGACTTTAAGCAACGACGGCTACGGCAGTCTGCTATGGCAACGGGAAATGGATCAGTGCTCGATACATAAACCTGCTTGCCGTCGCAGCCCTTTCTACTATGGGAGAAGCTACACTTACACGTAGTGTTACTGTCTACAACGCCATGTCATAACCATGTTTATTGAAATGATAACTGTCATACATTTACACCGATTGCTCCATCGCCTCTCTTATGCTGTGTAATGTGTTGGCATGCTCTGAATGAAGAAATGACACTACCATAATGTCATATTAAACATGTTTATTAAAACGGTTTTAGAATAACACAGATTGCTCCAGCACCTCCCTCTTTCCACTGCTGATCATGTCCAGCGCATGTAAGAATTAAAGCAATATTGGCACGTTAGCTGACATGACACGCGACGTGATGTTTAAAAAAAAAGAAGAAGTTTGACACATGCTGCATAGACGCGTCACCATGGAACCAATGTCGCCGACAGCTGCTTGCTTAACGCTTTCGACAGCTACGGCGTCGGCGTCACAGCTCCCGTACTTCCGCCTAGCGGAGCCGTCCTGAAAACAGTCGTTGCTTAAAGTCCCTATTGAAATACGACAGTTACGACAACACTGTTCACTTCATGGGGCCAGTCCCATGAAGTCTTCTTCATAGACTTCACAGAAATGAAGTCGGTGTAGAAGACGATTTCACAGAAATCATTACAAAACAGTGCTACAGGGGATTAATGTGAAATTAGACTTTATTTGTTATTATTATTTCATTTTCAGGGCATTTTTTTCCCACTGGCCTAACCGGGCCAGTGCATAACGACATCTACTGGTCCGGACTGTGCCGGACGCTCTGAAAGGTCCATCCTGGCAAATTTATTTTTTGTTGGCTTTCGCCTTTATTTTATATTCTTTTATGGAGGGATAGACAGTAGGCTGAGAGGAAATGGGGAGAGAGATGGGGGATTACAAACATTGATGAGTTATTTTCTGTGTCTCATTCTGTGTCTTTAAACACTATGTTCAAACTCATATCTTAAACACTATGTTCAAACTCATATATTAATAAGAGTGTTTCCTAGCTCTGTTCTGAGGTGTGTGTGTGTGTGTGTGTGTGTCCGCCCACGTGTGCGCGAGCGCACCCCTATGAATAGATTTTGTGGGCAGTTTGATGTGGGCGGGGCTGAGAGTGGGTGTGGCTGGGAGTGGAACACTCAGTGATGTCAGGACTCTGTACATTTGGTTTTCCACAGCAAACAGGAAATTACATAGGTGTGCGCACGCACGCACGCTTGCACGCGCACACACACACACACACACACACACACACACACACAGAAATACTCAGTGGACTAGGAAGAGATTATGTTCACATTCAATATTGTTGAATGAGTTTAACATTCATTAAACTAGTTGACTAGATACAGTGCATGGTTGGTCAACAATCAGTTTGCCAGTCAGTGAGCCCAGCAGGCCGTCTGCCAGCTAGTCAGCCAGTCTGTCATTCAGAGGAGAGAACAGAGGAGAGGTTGTGTTTCTGTCCAGATAGTGTTGATTTGTCACATATCACAACTGCATGATGGAGAACGAGAGAGGGAGGAGCAGAGAAGCAAGAAACTGAAGAAAGAGCATATAGCAGGCGTATGACGTATGTGTGTGCTTTTAACAGCATGTCAGTTAATAACACTTATCTCTTTAATATTATGTATATATAGGCTATTAAGAAGTTGTTGCATTGATTAATTGTTAACTGTCATGCAGGCTCCTTTGCCCGGGCCCCTGCTCTTTGTCTGTTACACAAAGGAGGAACGCTGCTGAACCCTGCCAACGTTCTGCACTACCTCCAGCACACAACAACATACCATACTTCAACAGTCCAGCCAAACA
Organism: Protomyctophum parallelum; assembly: GCF_964188405.1. Taxonomy (NCBI): domain Eukaryota; kingdom Metazoa; phylum Chordata; class Actinopteri; order Myctophiformes; family Myctophidae; genus Protomyctophum; species Protomyctophum parallelum. The sequence goes on along the minus strand of NC_139703.1, from coordinate 48,718,664 downwards.
ACATGCCCTACCTCCTCCACCACACAGCAACATACCATACTTCAACAGTCCAACCAAACAACATGCACTACCTCCTCCACCACACAGCAACATACCATACTTCATGAACCAACCAAACAACATGCACTACCTCCTCCAGCACACAGCAACATACCATACTTCATGAACCAACCAAACAACATGCACTACCTCCTCCTCCACACAGCAACATACCATACTTCAACAGTCCAACCAAACAACATGCACTACCTCCTCCACCACACAGCAACATACCATACTTCAACAGTCCAACCAAACAACATGCACTACCTCCTCCAGCACACAGCAACATACCATACTTCAACAGTCCAGCCAAACAACATGCACTACCTCCTCCACCACACAGCAACATACCATACTTCAACAGTCCAGCCAAACAACATGCCCTACCTCCTCCACCACACAACAACATACCATACTTCAACAGTCCAACCAAACAACATGCACTACCTCCTCCACCACACAGCAACATACCATACTTCATGAACCAACCAAACAACATGCACTACCTCCTCCACCACACAGCAACATACCATACTTCAACAGTCCAACCAAACAACATGCACTACCTCCTCCACCACACAGCAACATACCATACTTCATGAACCAACCAAACAACATGCACTACCTCCTCCACCACACCACACCAAACCACAGCGCCCACCAAATGACAACAACACACCAAACTACCACGAACGGCACAAATCACAGCACATCAAACCTACAAATATCTCTAAAACACTAAAATGTCCCATTTTCAACATTTATTAAGAAATTGTCCCGGTTTTCACCACAATCCAGAACACGTGTAAATGAAAATGAAAACTAGAAAAAGTGCCCTTCTGGGCACAGGTCTCCACCAGGATAGGAATGTAGGACATTGCAGCTTGCCTTCATCTGGTGGTTGGATAAAAGGGCAACAAAAGTAAACTAGAGAGACTGTGTAACAATTTGCGCGATGTTTGGACAAAATCTGTAGGTGTACTGTGCAAAAACTTGTTTTGCACAAAGCGGCCTCCTGGTGGCGCTATAACAGGCCGTTCTGGAAATTTTGTTGGCATCCAGGGAGTGTGTGTGCAAAATTTGGCATCGACCAGGTTAACGGTGGCCGAGATTAGCTGCTCACGGACACACACACGGACGGACGGACACATGGACGGACGGAGTGCAAAACATACTCTCCCCCCATGCCTTCGGCCTGGTAGAGACAATAAAAACTCAAATGTCCAAAAATTGTCAAAAATAGCCATAATTGCAGATAGCTGATGTAATCAGTATATTTTGCCCACAAATGGAGCTGACTGATTTATTCGTACCTGATGCCATGACATCGACAAATTGAGGTTAGACAACAACACTCAATATAGCATAGCTGCATTGGGAACTCCTTATACTCTATGCTTATGGCTTAGTCATAGTAACATGAGTGTGAGTATGAGTATGAGTAACTCCTTATACTGTATGCTTATGGCTTAGTCATAGTAACATGAGTGTTAGTATGAGTATGAGTAACTCCTTATACTGTATGCTTATGGCTTAGTCATAGTGACATGAGTGTGACAACGTGGTCCGCCTGTTCAAAGTCCTTCCTTAAGCTAATTTAACACAGTCTTTTGTATTTTTTCAAAATTATTATCCCACGATTTTGCAACCCATTTTTCACCCGGTGCCAATTGCCCTAAGCTGTAATCCTGGGTGCTACTGTCCCTCTACCAACCTGGGGAGAACGCCGAACTGGGCTCATGCTTCCTTCAATGCCTGAGGAGAGAGCAGGCCGCTTCTTATCACCGAACAGAGGGGAGTATAGAGACCAGTATTACTGCATGTTTTTGTGAGGGTACCCGGGGGACACGGGGAGAAGAACATGCAAACTCCTCACAGGAGGTCCTTTCGCCAACCCCACCTAGCGTAAGGGCACTGATGACGTGGAGGAGAGAACATGCCCACAGCGTCTCCGGCGGGAATCAAACCCAGGACCTTCTAGCTGAGACGTGACAGCACTGCCCCTTACAACAAGAAGATATTTAACCAATGAAATGTATTAACAATAGATTCTGACTGAACTGAACTAAACACATGATCCTTTTTTTGGGGGGTTTGTGTGGTTTTGGACATGCTGGGTTTCTGCCCCACAGCAATGATGAGTCTGTCTGTGTGCGCTGGCTGAGCCCCCAGCCACTGGCTGAGCCCCCAGGCACTGGTCTCATGGTGCACTGCTGACTGACCCTTGTACTGCTTAAGCCCCATTTATGCGTCTGCACATTTCTGGGGTTGGCGGATGGTGGGTGGGTCCGTCCACTGAGTCATGCCCCATAGCATAGAGCAGTGGTTCTCAAACCTCTCCATGTCCAGGATGGTCCTCCAATGTATTTGGCCACGGACACTCAAAATAGTTGGTGCCAGGGACCCAAGATAGACCTTAAGATACAAGAATTGCGACGGCTAAGGATGTCGTAACTGTTGAGTGTGATTGTAGTTTTGTCACATTGTGAAACCTGCTGGATGGGTGCGAGTTTGACTGAATGAACACACCTAGGATGTGGGATTTGGGTGTGTGCGCGTGTGCACACACACACACACACACACACACACACACACACACACACACACACACACACACACACACACACACACACACACACACACACACACACGTGTTTGCCTGGTGAGTTTATATGGTATTATGGTCTGTGTGTGTACTATGCACATGTCTGCTTGCTCACTGACTGGGCTGGGTTCGGTTCTTTGCTGGATTTATTCTAATGCTTTGCTCATCTCCCTGTTTGTGTGTTTTTGTCCTGTCTTGTTATGAAACATAATCTGATAATGAATAATGCTAATGGTGTAATCAGAATAATTGAAATGGAAGTGGAAAACATACAGGGTTTGGTTTTACTATTTAGATAGCAGTAGCTGACAGGAATCTTTTATTTAGCAATTTTAACTTTGGGGATCTTACTCTAATTTAGGGAAATATATTGTACCCTTAAAATTCACAAACTTGCAAAATATGGAATCGTGTGTGTGTGTGTGTGTGTGTGTGTGTGTGTGTGTGTGTGTGTGTGTGTGTGTGTGTGTGCGCGCGCGCGCAGGCACACACACACACACACACCCTCACACACACACACACACACACACACACACACACACACGTCACATGGTTGCCATGCGACTGTGTCTCTGCAGTCATTCTATTGGTCAGTGGGTAGATAAACACCTGCTCTTTCAGTACAGACTCACAGTCACACTATTCTACCAGTATACACCAGTAGGCTAGTGTTTTTAGTTTTTCTTTTCATTGCATTTGTTTATTTGAGATGGTCAGTATATTTTGAACAGTACAGCATTGTACATAGTATAGTATAGTATAGTAAATAGTCTAAATATATATATATATAGGTTGGTGAACCAACCAGCCTGTTTTTGACCTGTGTCGAGGCTAGTGTCGCAGTGAATATCGTGTGTCAGTGCAGGCGCAGCAAGAGTACACAAAGTGTTACGTTTGGAACAAAGGCAGACAGCGAAGTGTCTTTGGCCACTAGCCCAATACACGTTTCCCTGCTGGGCACAGAGATCATTGTTGTTGTTGTTTTCTCTGTGAATGTTGTGTGTCCGCTGCTGGCTACCTTTCCCATATTCGAGGCGATCTAGAAAAGGGCTGTACACTTTCACTTTCAACACTTGGGTGAGGGAACTGCAAAAAGCTGGGTGTTGGAAAGCCGCGCTGTGACTGACCAGTAGTCACAGACCCCACAACGCTGGGTTGAAGACGCAGAGCTCAAGACACTGACGTATCATGGCGACGAAACAGAGGCATGTCCTCCTGTGTATGTCAGCAAAGTTGTGCACTCCATGGGCACCAATATGTGGGAGTGGAATTCTCCCAAATGTAATAATGGATAGAATTTTCATCCATTGTCCCTGACAAAAATAAACCAAGATAAAACGACAGAATAAAAAACAATTACAGTAATAGTATAAATAAATAAACAAACAAATAAATAAATACAAATAATGAAATACAAAGGTTAAAATAACACTTGAACACTTCAATAATTGAAGTGTGTCTTTCTTAAATAATAAATGTTGGAAGTTTGATTGGCTAACTCACTTCCAGACCAACTGTTTACTCAGGTTGCCAGGGCGACAAGTGGAATGTGCTTCTTCCTGTGCTGAGTCGGAGGTTACGTCTGTCTGTCTGTCAGTCGCAGTGTGCCGCGGGTTCGACTCCCGGACCCGACACGGCCTTTACTGCATGTCTTCCCCCATCTCTCTCCCGTTTCCTGTCAGCCTACTGTCTGTCCCTTCAAAAATCAATAAAAGGCGTAAGCCGCAAAAAAAAAAAGAAAAAAAGAAAAAAAAAAAGAATTGATTTCCTCTCCTGTTTGGACACCTTGTGTCAGCCAATTAAAAGTTAACCATTTTTCTACTGACTCAAACAGTTTTTACATGCACAAGCGTGTGCACGCGCACTCTTCTCTCTCTCCTTATGTCTTCTCTTTTTTTCTCTGCTTTCTCCTCTGTCTATTGGGAAAGTGTGTGTGTGTGTGTGTGTGTGTGTGTGTGTGTGTGTGTGTGTGTGTGTGTGTGTGTGTGTGTGTGTGTGGAGGAGTAGTTAACAGAGGTTCTGTTTGTTTGATGTAACTTGAGAGACACACACATACACACACACAGTGTATCTCTAGTGCGTTTGTTTGGTTTAAGCCAAGGTCATTTTTATGTCATCTGTCTCAGTTGCCCCTGTTGTCATGGAAATGTTTTAGAGTGGAAGCCTGGAAGGGACAAATGTAACGGATGTTTATTCCATGTTTTTATGTCTTTAACGTCATGCGTAATCTGGTGCTGGAGCTGTGACATCACAGCATCTATGGAGCAGACATGAATATTCCTCAAAATAATTCAAATCGGTCTCATATCGGAACCCTTTATGGCATATAACTCTTGAACCGTTCGTTCCCCTAGATTCCTTGGATCATGATGTAACTTCCCAAAAAGGCCATACCCAGTTCCACCCAACTTGATTTTCACATTTATTTTCCTCAGAAATCTCACTTAAAATAAAAAATCACACCAGTGTGAACCAAGTGGTGCAACTCCCGTCTATTGGTTCTCTGTATCGTTCCAATTTGTATCATTCCAATTTCTTCTCTGTATCGTTCCAATTTCTTCTCTGTATCGTTTGCGTCCAGCAGGTGGCAGCCATGTCACATACTTCTCTCGTTCCAATTTCACGCATGCACACCACTCGTGCTCACACAGGTACATCACAAACAAACAGGTACACGGACATTGCATGCTGGATGTAGAAGTGGTTGCACCACTTAAAAATGTATTAATAAAAAGAAAACTACAAAATCGCATTATCACTGTATTAGTCCGATTCCAATTTTTCATATTCCAGCGAAATCAACCAAAATAAATTGGTTGAATTCATCACCAATTAGTCTCCTAGTCTGCCTGTCTGTCTCCTGGACTGTCTGTCTGTCTCCTGGTCTGTCCGTCTGTCTCCTGGTCTGTCCGTCTGTCTCCTAAACTGACTGTGTGTCTTTATCTAGGCTGTCCTTTCATCTCTTCACGCATGTTCGCGTGCGTGCACACACACACACACACACACACACACACACACACACACACACAGCATCCTTCCTGTCATCATGGACTCACATCACCTCACAAATATGTAATTTAACACACAAAGTGTGTGTGATTGATAATGATGGTGGTTTACCCCCTACAGCCCACATTCTTGTCTTCTCTTCTCCAACTCCCACACATACGGTGCACGTACACACACACACACACACACACACACACACACACACACACACACACACACACACCCACGCGCACACACATCACTGCAGTGGTCCTCTCTTCATGGTTGGCTGTGTGATGACATCATTGCCTGGGAATCAGAAGGGTGAGGTCATGTAAGGCCATGTGTGTGTGTGTGTGTGTGTGTGCGTGTGTGTGAGTGTGTGTGCGCGCACACACTCTCTCTCTCACACACTCTCTCACACACACACACACACACACACACACACACACAAACTTTCATGTTTCAGTGGTTAACGTCATAACAGATGTGAATTTGAATGTGTATCTGCATGTGTCTGTGCTTGCATTTGTGTGTTTTTTTGGGGGGGGGGTATAGGTTTAGTGTGTTGTATGCATATATTCCACAGAATACAGAAACACTTTTTACATAAACAAAAAAGTAGTGTAACAAATTGTTTAAAAAAATGTATAATTATTCATTGGCTTAACGACCAATTTGGTTGTTATTATGAGTACTAATAATGGTAAATAAATACGTTACTTATGGTAATAAATACGTTACTTATAATCCAAGCCATTTCTGATGGAATTGAATTGAATAATGCTGCTTTGTGTGATACAGTGTGACCCAGGGTGTGGGGAGCACAATGAGCTCAGCACAATGATGATATTGGTGTGTGTGTGTGTGTGTGTGTGTGTGTGTGTGTGTGAGTGAGTGAGTGAGTGAGTGTGTGTGTGAGTGAGGGTGTGTGTGCGGGCGTGCATGTGGGTGTGCGGGCGGCGGGTGGGTGATGTCACACTTTAGGAATCCTAGTCGGTCTTTCTTGACACACACACACACACACACACACACACACACACACACACACACACACACACACACACACACACCATGCGGTGACAACATTAATACTGTGTGTGTAAGGGCACCGATCTGCATCCTGTTGACTTCTTAAGCTCTTCCTCTCTTCAGTGAACACACACTCGTTCAAAGCCCAATGAAAATTAAGATTCCCAGATGGCCACTCCACTTCTGTTTCACTGCCGTAGAAACTGATGTGGAAATGTTTAGAATGACAATTTCTGTTATTTCCCCCCCACACAAATGTCTTGCCCTATTGGCAAATAATACCCAATAATACCCATTCAGTGACCCACACCCACGTTCATGCTAATAGATTTACCATGCATGCGATGTGTTGGAGATTACTGTATATCCTGTCCGTGTGTCCGTCTGTGAACAGCTGAACTCCAGCACTGTTGGGCTGATCGGCGTGAAACACTCGTCGTTTTGGCTTCTAACTCTTGAACACTGTCAGTCTCAGTGGCAGGCTGAACTGCCACAAACACATATATATATATATATTTTAATGTTCTGTTTATTCATTTTTTGGTTTTTTTTACAAATAGAAGTAAATTCAGAAATAAAAACAGAGTGACAAATACAAAAATAAACTAAAACACACACAATAACAAAACACAAACTCCACATCAGGACAACCAAAGAACATTCAAAGCACAACAAAACAATAAAAACAATATATAAAAAATAAAATAAAAACTCCAATATAGTCAATATACATAGATCATGGTCACAAACATCATCCAGACAAGACAGGTTGGGCTGTCAGGCGACAGTTATACAGGTTCAATCGGGGGCACAAGTGTAAGGCGGTCAACATGAGACAGAAAAGGCTGCCATGTTTTACTGATTTTGGAGATTGAGCCACGCAATGTATATTTAATTTCTTCCAATTTAAAAAAATGCAGTATGTCAGATATCCAACGGGAATGTGAAGGGGGGTATGTTTTTTTCCAATACATGAGAATAAGACGTCTTGCCAGAGCCACAAACACATATGTCATGAAATGAACTGTATAGCCCCCAGATTTCTTGGATCATGGCGCCAAAGAAACATAATTTTTCTTTTCTTTTCTTCAAAACACAGTTTTTGCTACTACTCTGCTATACATTCAGTCTCACGCACATCAGTACACATTATCTCTAGTCTGACTGGAGTCATGTGTTCAAGATGTCAGTCAGATTTATTATTATATTCCATTCTAATGGAACTCTAATTCGAATGACTGCAGCAGGCAACCCACACTTTTTTTAGTTTTTAGTTTTTTAATTTACAGTAGTTTATCATTATTACGTTTAAACGTAATTTAGTTATGCTTATTCCCAGTCCCAGTGTCCTCCCTCCCTGC
>NC_139703.1:48693136-48705636 GCF_964188405.1 Protomyctophum parallelum | reverse complement strand
ACGTGTGTGAGACTGCGAGTAGTGCACAGTGCACACACACATGTAGAGCACTGTCAGCACACAGTGTCAGAGACAAAAGTTAAAGGTATATTCAGTGATTTCACTTAATTCAAATATCACTTATTTTTTTGTTTTGTTGTGATAATCCTCTCTACTATAGAGTGTGCTGACCATATAAGGAGTTCCTCCCTGTCCCCAGTTAACCCCTGGGGGTCAAAAAACCTTAGGTTTCGTTTTTGACTCTCTATCCTGATTGGATGAAAGGCTTAGGTCCCAGCCAAAAACGAAACCTAAGGTTTTTTGAGTGAAATCACTGAATATACCTTTAATAATCATTTTAAGATGATAATGAAGATGTTTGTGTTCAGGCCGAGAATAAGACACCCAAGCAGCGTCTTCTGGGCTGGATCCAAAACAAAGTCCCAGATCTCCCAATCACAAACTTCAGCAGGGACTGGAGAGACGGGAAGGCACTGGGAGCACTGGTGGACAGCTGTGCACCTGGTAAGTGTGTGTGTGTGTGTGTGTGTGTGTGTGTGTGTGTGTGTGTGTGTGTGTGTGTGTGTGTGTGTGTGTGTGTGTGTGTGTGTGTGTGTGCGTGTGTGTGTGTGTGTGTGTGTGTGTGTGGCATTGATTTAAACCGTGTTGGTTGATGTTTTGATTTGCACAACTGTTTTAATCTCTGTCTGAGCTCACATACCAGGAAAAGATGAGACCAATGCATCCTAGGAGCTGTATTCACTGTGTGTGTGTGTGTAGGTCTCTGTCCAGACTGGGAGACGTGGGACACGGTGAAACCAACCAACAATGCCAGTGAAGCCATGCAGCTGGCAGACGACTGGCTAGGAATACCGCAGGTTAGAATTCTATCTGTGCTTCTCTTCTTTTCCTTAATCTTAGATGTCAATTTCCATATGTTCTCTGTGTGTCCTCAACTGAACCATTTGTTTGTCTAAGAGGTGTTTGCTTCACACACACATGCGCACACATGCACACACACACACACACACACGCACACACACACACACACACATGCACACCCTTAATACGCCTGAATCACAACTGTATAAACATTGAATTAAAACATACTTTAACATTTAGCAAGCCAGATTTACAGTAGCTGAATGAGGACAATATCTAGTCTAACAGGTTTGACAGTAATGTTCTTTCTGTCTGTATGTCCGTCTATACTGTACTGTATGTATAAAGTAGTCCATCTGTCCGGGTATTCTCTAATCAAACCAATATGTGTTTCTCTCTTCTTTTCTAATGCCTATTTTCTATCTATCTATCTATCTATCTATCCCTCTCCATCTCTCTCTCTGTGTGTGTGCGTGCAGGTGATAGCACCAGAGGAGATACTAGACCCCAATGTAGATGAACAGTCTGTGATGACCTACCTGTCACAGTTCCCTAAAGCCAAATTGAAACCTGGAGCTCCTCTCAAACCCAAACTCAACCCCAAGAAAGCCCGCGCATACGGACCAGGTAACACACACACACACACACACACACACACACACACTGAGCCTAAGCAAAGTGCTACTTTCCTATTTCAGAAAAAAACATGGTTAATATGGGAGCATATTAAAAGAGGACATGCTCTGCGACAGCTCTGCTTGAATGGAAGTAATGGCAAACACGGTGTTACTGAAATTAAATTAAATTAAATTCTGGGAACATTCTGTTGTCACTGGTGTGACAACTCCATCAGTAGGTACAATCAAAAACGAAACAGCTCGGTTTGATTTAATCCGAAGACCACAATGAACCTTAACCCTACAAAACTGAATGGACAGTTTTTCTATGTTAATTTACAGGTTGTCTTATTGATTTTAATGTACCGGTACATGTTTTCCATTAATGTTAATGGGCAGGTTTTCTATTTTTCCTGTATGTTTCATAGACAAGTTTTCCATTGATGATAATGGACATTTTCACAATGTGAATATGTGTGAAATGATGTTGGTCAATGGAAACAGTCTAACTGAAAAACAAACTGAGGAAATGAGTTGCAGGAATTTAAACAATAGACTGAACTAACTACAGGACCTGACACACACACCACACTGACCACAGGATGCATCCAGCGCACACACACACACACACACACACACACACACACACACACACACACACACACACACACACACACACACACAGAGGCACAGAAATGTCATGACTCCTGAGTCATGACAGACACACAAACAAGTCTGAATAAGAATGAATTAATGAGCCTATTAATTCTGTATGATGATGCAGGTTATCATCCATTATTTTTTTATTTGGACATTTAAAAACAACACATTTGAAAAAACAGCATCATTTTGGGTTGTGCAGGTTCATTTAACAACAACAATACAAAGGAATCATAAAAAGCAAACAAATGAGTTGGCAACTGAAATAATACAACGATCGTCCAATCAACTAAGTCTGAGCTGCAGGCAATGTTGGATAAGAAAGGCGATGATGAATATCGGATGATAATTCGTTTTAATGTGAAAATGGTATTTGATCAACGCTTTTGTTGAATTGATCAACAAGGATCTGCAGTACCGGCAGACTGCAGGCAGATGTGTAACAGTGTGTGGAGGGAGTTGGTTAAAACAGGCAGATGTGTAACAGTGTGTGGAGGGAGTTGGTTAAAACACAGAAGCCTTTTACACAGTTTTTGGTTTATTTCTGCCCAGATAAATACTAGTGTATCATCAGCAGGGTTGGGAGGGTTACTTTTAAAAAGGAATCCCCTACAGTTACAAGTTACTTGCTAAAAAATGTAGTCAGTAACGTAATCCCGATTACTCCATTTAAAAAGTAACTACAAGTTACTTTCAGTTACTTTTCGATTACTTTTAAGTAAAACTCAATTTAATTAGATAATACAAGTTTTACCATTGATAGACAAGAATGTTGAGCCTATGAAATTAAGATAAGGACAACTGAAATATGGTTAAGGTCATTTCATTGTTAAGAATTTGACCTCTCTGAACAGTTACATTACTGTAGAGTCATTGTGTCAACTTATAACAGATCATAAGAAAAATGCATCTTGACCTACAGAACCATTTTGATTGTTTGATTGACAACAACCAACAACTTTGACAACCAACAACTTTGACAACCAACAACTTCATCCATGTGTGGTCAAAGTGGCAAATAAAAACTATTTTTGACATTCCTGGCTGACACTCATTTAGATAGACATGGCATGAGTTTAAAACATTGACTAGACAGTAAAGACTAATTTATATAGTCTACAAATAACTCAGCCCTATACAATTATATTTATACCCCGTAGGCTACTCTTTAAATAAAAAGCCTCATTGTATTTTACCTAAAAGAGAAGACTGCGCTACCCATTATTTATCCATAATCCAATATATCATATGCTCTCCTATCTAGTATCTCTGCAGTGTTGCCTGGTCTGATTATTATAAGCCACATTGGGCTTATTTTTCTGAAGTTGCTTGTAAATAATGGTAGAACGGTTGTGAGCTTGTAGATCGTCTATTTTCAAATAGCCAACATATATAAATATGCACATTGTTTAATGGACGATATATATAGCTTTGAAGTGCTCGTGTGGCCTTTTATAGTCGCTTTTTAGCTTTCCCAGCAGCAGCCTCCACTGTGAGGATTTTACACGGAGTCAGAGAGGTGCGCGCTGCGCTCAACTCCAATCCATTCCGTTTGGTGTTATAATAATTTATAACTTGTTTGTAAAATTAATGAGGGGAAGGGGAGAATGTAATCCTCATGTAACCCCCGTTACAACACCCCCGTTACTGTAATCCAGATTACACATTTTAAAATGTACTCTAAGACGTTTTTTTACTCTGATTACAGTAACGGATTACATGTAATCCGTTACTTCCCAACCCTGATCATCAGCCATGTATATTACTACTATTGGCTAACTATTAGTAGCAGTGTTTAGTGTTTCTTCCATGTTTCATATGGTGAAATCGCTCTACCAGTTTAACTTGTGGTGGCACTTCAGCTGTACTGATTGGTCAGCCGCTGTACAAGCTGAGAACCCATCGTCAAAACGTAAAGGAAAAACAGTGCCTTCTTTTCCTTTGAATTTGATGAAGGAGTCAGCCGCTGTATAACCCCTAGACCTGTGGGTCAGGACCCCCAGGTCTTTTAAGGACCTTTTCAGACCTTAAAGAAAAGAAAATAGACCATTACTGCATCAAAAGCAATCAACAAACTACTATAAAGATTTGTCAAACATTTGCCAAATTGTCAAATAATATAAAGAGTCAAATTTTTTGAAAATAGCCGATCTACAAGCTCACAATGCCTTACAACACAATATGCATCTGTGGTACTGAGTCAAAATGCCTCAACTCCTACATTCCAAGAGCTTTTGGGGTGGGGTCGCAGCCCACTGCCCTAGAGGAGGCACAGCTTCAGTGTAACCCCATAAGATCATAATATTATCAACCTCTCTGTCTGACCATTGTTATCACGCCTTCAATCCAGGGCAGATACATGGCATTTATGTGATAAATATCCTTATCCTTATTGTCAGTTTCAACAACCCAAAGAAAATAATTCACCAGAATCTTCTCTTTTTCCCTTTCTGAACTGTCTGTCTGTCTGTCTGTCTGTCTGTCTGTCTGTCTGTCTGTCTGTCTGTCTGTCTGTCTGTCTGTCTGTCTGTCTGTCTGTCTGTCTGTCTGTCTGTCTGTCTGTCTGTCTGTCTGTCTGTCTGTCTGTCTGTCTGTCTGTCTGTCTGTCTGTCCAGGTATTGAGCCAGTAGGGAACCGTGTTCTGCGTCCTGCTGTGTTCACAGTGGACACCTTCAGTGCAGGACAGGGTATTGTGACCGTCTACCTGGAGGACCCCGATGGCAGGAGGGAGGAGGTACGCTATATTCTCATTTGACAGGAGAGAGAGAGATGAGGGATATTACTACAGGATGAACGCTACAGTAGATGATGTCTAACGTGTGTGTGTGTGTGTGTGCGTGTGCGTGTGCGTGTGCGTGCGTGTTCAGTTGAAAGCAGAGCCCAATGAGGGTAAGAAGACATACTGTGTGACGTACGTCCCTCAGGTGATGGGAAATCACAAGGTGAGACACTCATAGTGAACAGATCCTAGATCAGTGAGCCCTCAGGTGATGGGGAAATCACAAGGTGAGACACTCATAGTGAACGGATCCTAGATCAGTGAGCCGTACAAGAATCAGATTCTATATGGTGGCAATATTACCATCAATCAATCAATTGTAAGCATAAGGATCAGACCCTAGAGCAGCAATTTTACCAGCGAGTATCAATGACACACAATTTACAAAGAGCAGCAAAATAATATTGAAAAAGACCTGAAGGAAGAGCTCTGCTACGGCAGAGATCACAGACTGGACCCAACTTATGACTGAAGCGGCATCCTTTGAATACTCAATTGCCAGGAGGAATAACGTCAAAGGGAAGTTCCATGAGATATGGGACTTATTTTATTTGTATATCAAAGGATTGTTGTAACATTTTGTATTTGTACATTACATATGATATAACCACGAGTGGCAACAGAGTGTGGAGGGGTGTTGTCCAGGGGTTTTCTTTTTTTTTGACTGCTAGGTGTGTTTTGTGTCTTTTTCTTTTGTGTAAGTCATGTGGATTTTGTATGCTTTATTTAAAATCATTAAAAGACTTTGATGACAAAAAAAAGAAAAAGACCTGAAGTTAAATCACACACATTACACACATTACCCTATTCACATTGTGTTTGTAAAGCACAAACCTTTTAGAAAAAGCCATAGGCACACCTCAAAACGTTAGTGGCAGGTGCGTGGGACAAAGTGTGCATAATTCAAAAGGGGATCTCTGAATGGCATCAAAGAAGAGGACCAGGACAGACATATTCTGTAAAGCACACACATGAGAAAATACACTGTTGTTTATTGATATTGTGGTCTCTTCTGATGCTTGTTGTAGTTTCCTACTGTAGCCTGACAGTGTTGTTTGCTGTACGGAGGGGGGGGGGGGGGGTTGCTGTACTGTTTGCTGTACGGTTTTTGATTTCTAGTTTTTAACCTTTTAAACCTTTTTAAATAGTTTTAATAGTTTTCTAATAAATATGTCTGAACTTCTTTCTGTAAAGCGACTTTGGGTACCCAGAAAAGCGCTATATAAATCGTATATATTATTATTATTATTATTATTACGGTTTCCTACTACAGGTGACAGTGATGTTTGCGGGACAGCAGATCCCTAAGAGCCCGTTCGAGGTGTCCGTGGACAAAGCCCTGGGCGACCCCTCCAAGGTCACCGCCAAGGGCCCTGGAGTTGAACCCACGGGCAACATTGCCAACAGACCCACCTACTTTGACATCTACACTGCCGGTTGGTGGCGTGGAATAATTACTAATGTGATGCTCTACTCCTAATTTCAGTGTCCTTGGGTCAAATCTTGAGTTCTGTCTTTTACAAACACAAATTAAAATGTATTATTTTATTGGTGCGCGTGTACGTACAGTAGAGGATGTTATGTTTTTTTTTTTTTTTTTAAGATATTTTTTTGTGGCTTACGCCTTTTTATTGATTTTTGAAGGGACAGACAGTAGGCTGACAGGAAAACGGGAGAGAGATGGGGGGATGACATGCAGTAAAGGCCGTGTCGGGTCCGGGAGTCGAACCCGCGGCACACTGCGACTGGATTACCAGTCCGGTGCCCAGACCGTTACGCTACGGCCTGGGCCAGAGGATGTTATGGTAACGATATAACTCTGTATGTCCAGGTGCGGGTGTAGGTGATGTGACGGTGATGATCAAGGACCCGGCAGGTCGTCAGAACACTGTGGAGGTCGTCATGGAGGATAAAGGAGACAGTGTCTACCGCTGCACCTACAGACCCATACAGTCTGGATCTCACACTGTCACGATCACCTTCGCTGGCCTGGCCATCCCCAAGAGTCCTTACACTGTGGACATAGGACCTGGTGAGTGCACGTACACACACACACACCTGGAGAGATGAGACAGAGGTTGGAAACGGCTATCTGTTAACCCATTCTGACCTGAGATCAGATTCATACGAGGTTTCCACTGGACACACGCTGGTCTGACGAACCCATTCTGACCTGAGATTCTAAAAATGTTTGTTTGAAAATGACAGTTTTCTGAAAAAGCTATGTTTCTATGTCAGTCGTTCTTCGATTTTTCAAAAATAGCAGACCTATAAGCTCGTATCGCGCCACTCGGTGGCGCGCTATGAGCTTGTAGATCTGCTATTTTTCAATAGCTAAAGCACGACATGATGCCAACACCAAAATGGGTGCCCGGTCAGAATGGGTTAAAAGTCAATGTCGTCTCCAGTTTCTTGCTACGTTGTCGATCATAAACTGTAGTACTGCACAGACTTTATTGTTGATCATAAAACTGTATTGAACACACTTTATTGTGGATCATAAAAAAGAGTATGGAACACCCTTCGGATCTGTCGGAACAGCTCTAGCTGGGGGCACTGTATGGTAGGCGTGTGTGCATAATGTACTGTATGTACACACACGCGTGGTTGCTCATTATTGTCTCTGTCCCATTTTAACCTTGTATGTCCAAAACGGTTCCTTTTGTTATCATTATTTTTAAAACGGTGAAAATATACACGAACTTTTATGATGATGTTGGTCCAAAAAATAAAGTTGAAATATGGAGATTCAAGGCTTCTAAGCGACGGCCACGCCCTGTTACTGAGTTGTGTGTAGTCCTGGGAAACGTGACACCACAACCATCTGGTTTGAAGTCCAAACCATAGAAGTCGAAGTACATTTACAATCAACCAATAGCTAGAGATGTAGTGTCTGTTGACAACTCTGAGCTCACTGGCCAGAGAGCAGTTAACACACACACACACACACAAACTCCTTCTGTTTATGACCACTTCATAAATGCTAAGATTTCGATCAAATCCCCTTCTGATACCCCTTCTCTCTTTTTCTTTCTCTCTGTATTTAACTTTCCCTCTCTCTTTTTATCTCTCAATTTGTCCTTTCTATCCCTCCTTTCTATCCCTCTCTTTCCTGTTCTCTCTCCTGCACCTCTTCTCTTCTCTTCTCTTCTCTTCTCTTCTCTTCTCTTCTCTTCTCTTCTCTTCTCTTCTCTTCTCTTCTCTTCTCTTCTCTTCTCTTCTCTTCTCTTCTCTTCTCTTCTCTTCTCTTCTCTTCTCTTCTCTTCTCTTCTCTTCTCTTCTCTTCTCTTCTCTTCTCTTCTCTTCTCTTCTCCTCTCCTCTTCTCTTCTCTTCAGCATGTGCACCAGGGGCGTGTAGGGCGACAGGTAGAGGTCTCCAGTCCTCTGGTGTGAGAGTGACACAGACAGCAGACTTCAAGGTGGACACCAAGAACGCTGGCAGTGGAGAACTGAAGGTGTCTGTCAAAGGATCAAGTGAGTACACACACACACACACACACACACACACACACACACACAGTGTATATACTGTGAATACATATTTCATATTATTCTTTTTGCCCTCAATCTGATCTCTCTCGCTCTCTCTCTCTCTTCAGAGGGTGCAGAGGAGTCAGTGAAACTGCTGTCCAGTATAGACGGTGTGTATTCATATGAATATTATCCCAAAGCTACTGGGAAGTACACAGTCACTATAACCTGGGGAGGACAGCACATCCCTAAGAGGTGAGATACAGAATGTTATAGTAAATGTCTGTCTGTCTGGGACTCCATCTGTCCATTAGAATATATAGAATATATAAACACAATTGCTATAAACATCTGTCTGTCTGTCTCTCTGTCAGTCCATTTGAGGTGTCTGTGGGTCCTGAGGCTGGTCCTCAGAAGATCCGTGCGTGGGGTCCAGGTCTGGAGAGAGGGACTGTGGGTAAATCAGCGGACTTCGTTGTGGAGTCCGTAGGCACCGATGTTGGAGTACTGGGTGAGTCCACTGGCATCCTGCTGCTCTGATCGCACCGCTCAGTCATCATAGTCTCATCAGACCACTCCATCAGTCAGTTCTGATAAGGTCTGATTAGACCTGACGTTTGATTGATCGAAATATTTATTAACAGTTTGCTGAATTACAGTACATTTCAAGCACAAACTCAATACAAAGACTGTTGACTGTGAGTGGACGACCCAATTAAGCATTACACTTGTTTACAGGGCTTTTGAATCTAATATACAATATATATATTCTGGGACAAAATATTTTCAAATGGGGAATCCGTTGTCAAATACATTTCATTTGGGAGTCAGACAAAATATGTTTTCTTTCTGTAAGTCTGGGCTCTCGTCTGGTCTTCTTCTACGCACCTTTGTAGGTGTGCAAAATACGTTTATTTTTTTATGTAGGGGTCCTTGACATGAAAATGTTTGAGAAGAAGTGCTCTATTTCTTCTCCATCTAACGCTCTGTGTTCTGCTGGGGGCAGGCTTTGCCATCGAGGGTCCGTCTCAGGCAAAGATTGAATGTGAGGACCAGAATGACGGCTCATGTGACGTGCGTTATTGGCCCACGGAGCCGGGAGAGTACGCCGTCCATGTGACCTGTGACGACGAGGACATAGAACTCAGTCCGTTCATGGCTTCCATCTGCACCGATGACCACACCAGCAACCCTCAGATGGTCAGGAACAAGACATGGCTGCTGAATGAAATGATGTTTGTTTTGTCATGTTATGGTTTTTAATGCAGTGTGTGTGTGTGTGTGTGTGTGTGTGTGTGTGTGTGTGTGTGTGTGTGTGTGTGTGTGTGTGTGTGTGTGTGTGTGTGTGTGTGTGTGTGTGTGTGTGTGTGTGTGTGTGTGTGTGTGTGTGTGTGTGTGTGTGTGTGTGTGTGTGTGTGTGTGTGTGTGTGTGTGTGTGTGTGTGTGTGTGTGTGTGTGTGTGTGTGTGTGTGTGTGTGTGTGTGTGTGTGTGTGTGTGTGTGTCTCAGGTCCAGGCGTATGGGCCCGGTCTAGAGAAGACGGGATGTGTCGTCAACCAACCAGCCGAGTTCACTGTCAACGCAAAGGATGTTGGGAAAGGCCCTCTCAAAATCATTGCTCGGGTAGAAACATACACACGCACGCTGCATGTACTGTACACACACACCCTCACACACACACACACACACACACACACACACACACACACACACACTCTTATCATCTATTTGTTCACAGAAAATTCCTCTTACTGTTTCATCAATTTGTAACTTTGCGAATGCACAAATGTAACCAGTCTAAGGCCCAAAACACACCAGCTGCAACTCCTTGCAACTACTCGCAACTCCTTGCAACAAAACAAACCACAATTGGGAATAATGGTTGCAAGTAGTTGCATGGAGTTGCATGTTGCAAGGAGTTGCATGGTGACCCTCTGGTGTGGTTAGGGCTTAAGAGTTAAATGAACACTGAAGATTTCACTGTTTACCAATTGCTACCATAGTCATGTCTCACATTGTCTGTCTGTCTGTCTGTCTGTCTGTCTGTCTGTCTGTCTGTCTGTCTGTCTGTCTGTCTGTCTGTCTGTCTGTCTGTTTGACAGGATGCAGATGGCTGTCCTATTGATGTGAAGGTGCGGAGTAAAGCAGACGGTGTGTATTCATGTTCCTACACCCCCACCTCCGCCCTCAAACACACCGTGGCCATCAGCTGGTCTGGAGTCAGCGTGCCCAACAGCCCCTTCAGGGTAAGCAGCCAATCACAGCTCCCTGAGCCTTTAGTCAAAGCTGGGAATACCAAGCTGGTCCAATCACAGCTCCCTGAGCCTTTAGTCAAAGCTGGGAATACCAAGCTGGTCCAATCACAGCTCCCTGAGCCTTTAGTCAAAGCTGGGAATACCAAGCTGGTCCAATCACAGCTCCCTGAGCCTTTAGTCAAAGCTGGGAATACCAAGCTGGTCCAATCACAGCTCCCTGAGCCTTTAGTCAATGCTGGGAATACCAAGCTGGTCCAATCACAGCTCCCTGAGCCTTTAGTCAAAGCTGGGAATACCAAGCTGGTCCAATCACAGCTCCCTGAGCCTTTAGTCAAAGCTGGGAATACCAAGCTGGTCCAATCACAGCTCCCTGAGCCTTTAGTCAAAGCTGGGAATACCAAGCTGGTCCAATCACAGCTCCCTGAGCCTTTAGTCAAAGCTGGGAATACCAAGCTGGTCCAATCACTAAATCCATTTAACCCATTCTGAACGGGCACCCATTTTGGTGTCAGCATCATGTTATGCTTTAGCTATTTAAAAATAGCAGACCTACAAGCTCATATCGCGCCACCGAGTGGCGCGATACGAGCTTGTAGGTCTGCTATTTTTGAAAAATCGAAGAGCGACTGACATTTTTAGAATCTGATCTCAGGTCAGAATGGGTTCATCAGACCCAGTGTGTGTCCGGCGGAAACCTCGTATGAATCTGATCTCAGGTCAGAATGGGTTAAGGCCAAAAGTACTGAGCTCCTGATCCAATCCCAGCTGAGTGTTCCAGAAGAGCCCTGTAAGACCAAATGTAAAGCTAAGAAACCTCTCATAGTGATTACCTATACCGAGGAGAGATACAGCTACTAAACACACATTCCTTTACTTATTAACACATTCTGACCTGAGATCAGATTCATACGAGGTTTCCACTGGACACACACTGGTCTGATTAACCCATTCTGACCTGAGATCAGATTCTAGAAATGTCAGTCGCTCTTCGATTTTTCAAAAATAGCAGACCTACAAGCTCGTATTGCGCCACTCGGTGGCGCGATATGAGCTTGTAGATCTGCTATTTTTAAATAGCTAAAGCATAACATGATGCTGACACCAAAATGGGTGCCCGTTCAGAATGGGTTAAAGCAAATAGGAATGTGTTTCTAGAAGGAATATCTCATTAGACAGTTATTAGAACAGCTGCTAATGTTTATTTTGGTTAATTTGCATGAAATGAGAACAAGCAAATACATGCCTAGTTAAATTGGATGATCTGGAATCAGTGGAATGTAGTCTAAAACTTTCAGACTTTACTGAAATGTGTCTTTATTTTTTTTACCAACGATTGGTTGTATGGGCAATGGGTAAATGACTGGATTTGTTTGAAAATCATTAATCTAGTCTACTAACTTTTAATTGTACATCGAGGTACAATGCTGTTTTTGTCTTAACATTAATTTCTTTCACTTGATCAAAGAAATAACTTTTTTTTAGACACTAATCAACATTGTATGTTCCATGTAACTTCCTAATGTTGTTAATTCCTCCATATGTACTAACCAGATCCGTGCCATGTAACCACTGCACTCTGCTGGAACCTCACTCATTTGAACACCTGGTTAATAATGACATGTTTGTATAATAATTATTATTATATTTGAATATTTAATATACATATTACGTCTATGATAATCATATATATATATATATAAATAACCAACTGTGTCTTTAATTTGTAAGATGTTCAGATAAGTGAGGTCATATGGTCATCATTCACTGTTAATACTGTTTTCCGTTAACTTTCATTTAAAAAACTCATCATTACCTCATAATTTAATTTAATTTAATTTAATTACTTTTTTTCCCATGG
>NC_139703.1:48678136-48688136 GCF_964188405.1 Protomyctophum parallelum | reverse complement strand
GATCACTCTGTCTGTCTGTTTGTCTTGATCACTCTGTCTGTCTGTTTGTCTCGATCACTCTGTCTGTTTGTCTCGATCACTCTGTCTGTCTGTCTTCATGTGTCTCTCTCTCTCTCTCTCTCTCTCTCTCTCTCTCTCTCCAGGAGTTGAGGTTAATCAGGAACAGAGGTTTTCGGTCGACACCAAAGGAGCAGGAGGTCAAGGTCGGCTGGAGGTTGTGATTGTGAGTGCCTTTGAACACTGTAGAGTACAACGCACGCACGCAGGCTCGCTCACTCGTTCACTCGTTCACTCGGTGCTGCCAGACTTACTAAAGAGCTGCGCACGTTCTCGGCTGCGCACCGCTTCTTTTTCCGGGTTGTTAGACAGCTGGTGGATGGAAAAGAAGCTCCACTTCCGCGGACGACTTGCGCGACGGCCAGATTCCCGGAAACGCTCTCCTCCGCCGCGTCAGTCGTCCGCGGAGGTGGAGCTTAATTTCCATCCACCAGCTGTCTAAAAACACGGAAAAAGAAGCTACGCACAGCCGAGAACGTGCGCGGCTCGTGTCCGTTTTGTGCTTAGATGTGGAAACAGTGACTCACTCACTCTGTGTGTGTGTGTGTGTGTGTGTGTGTGTGTGTGTGTGTGTGTGTGTGTGTAGCGGAGTCCTAGCCGTGGCCCTTTGAGCTGTGTGGTGGAACCCCAGCCTGGCAGAGCAGAGTGCAGCGTGGTGCGTTACTGTCCTACAGAGGAGGGTCCGCATGCTGTGAACGTGTCCTACGACGGTCACCCTGTGCCGGGCAGCCCGTTCACCGTAGAGGCCCAGCTACCTCCAGACCCCAGCAAGGTAGGACCTTTATTCACCGTAGAGGCCCAGCTACCTCCAGACCCCAGCAAGGTAGGACCTTTATACACCGTGGAGGCCCAGCTCCCTCCAGACCCCAGTAAGGTAGGACCTTTATACACCGTGGAGGCCCAGCTCCCTCCAGACCCCAGCAAGGTAGGACCTTTAGGGCACTGGGTCGGTCAGGACCCATTTGTGGGTCGCGGACACATTTTTTATGGGTCACTTTATTTTTTTTGGTTTCCCTACATTTTATTTTATTTATTACTATTATTTTAAAACATTTTCCAAAGAACATTCCCAAAAAAAGCAAAAGATTTCATGAAAGAATTCAATGATTTTTCAGTAATTTCAGGAAGAAATGAAAGAAATATCCCTAAGAAATTCCATGAATTAGAAAACAAATGTTTAAGAAGTAGTGAAAATAGCCAATCTCGGCTATTTTCACTAGCTTGGGTCCAAACGGGCAAACGGCTTTTGGGTCACGACTAAAAAGGTTTGGGAACCACTACTTTAGGGCATGTCAGTATAGGTGAAAATGTTCACGAATTGTCGTCCCATGACTTGAAGAGAATAGTAGTGTGAGATTTCATTTTTTTTGTTATTATTATTATTCTTTTGACATTTTTATTTACGTGCTATTATATTCTTGTCTGCTCCGGATTTCTCTCTCTCTCTCTCTCTGTCTCTCTCTGTCTCTCTCTCTCAAGGTGAGGGCGTATGGTCCAGGGTTAGAAGGGGGCGTGGTGGGGAGTCCAGCCCAGTTCACCATCGACACTAAGGGGGCCGGTACTGGCGGTCTGGGCCTGACCGTGGAGGGTCCCACTGAGGCCAAGATCGAGTGTTCTGACAACGGGGACGGGACCTGCAGTGTGTCCTACTTGGCCACCGATCCAGGCGACTACCTGGTCAATATACTGTTCGAGGAGGTCCATGTTCCAGGGTCACCCTTCAGAGCCGATATCCACATGCCCTTTGACCCCAGCAAGGTGACTGCAACGGGGCCTGGACTGGACAGAGCCAAGGTGAGGAGGACGTGCACTAGGACCCAGTAAATGAATGGATGTGCGGGACTTATCGACTTTAATTTTAGTCCAGATAAAAGTGTTCAAATGACACTGGGAAGTCATCTCTGACTGTCTGTCCATGCAGGTAGGAGAGAGGAATGTGCTGAATGTGGACTGTTCTCGGGCTGGACCAGGCCAGCTGAATCTCGAGGCTTCACTGGACTCTCCCTCAACTCCAACTAGTACATCTCCTGCTACCGGTATGACCCACAGTCCATCTAATGGACCGGTACAATATCCAATATCTACAATATCCCACAATCCAGAGCAGAGATATTCACGGGTCTACCCGAACCAAAACCTCATGACGGTACCCGAGAGTCGTATGGGTCAGGGACAGGGTTCATGTTTTTTCATGGTCACTCCGGTCTGGATCGGTTCAAATACTCTTACCTCGGGTGCTGGCCTCCTGGGTCTGTTTATCAGATTGATTATGTGTAATACGGTACCTGAGTGGAGAGAGAGAGAGAGAAAAGCATGAAGTGCTGCTTGATGTTTACTGTAGACTGACCTAAAAGTCTGGTAAGGACAGGTTAAAATCTTACTAACAGGTAACCAGTGGAAAGTAGCTAAGATGTGATTTGATGCTGATCGGTCTACCACAGCCATTTGTGAGATTAGCTGCATTTAGACACACAGACACACAGGGGCGAATGCAAGGTGACACGCCTTAGAACCAGTTTTACAGCTTCCAAAAAACAGCTGTGAAAATGGTTGTACTACAACCAACACTTTTCATATTTTTCATATTTTCTTGTCCTCCAGGTGTGAAGGCGAAGACCGAAGTGGTTGACAACAAAGACGGGACATACACAGTGACCTATGAACCTTTGACCCCTGGCATGTACACCCTGCTGTTGAAGTATGGGGGGAAGGTCGTCCCGGGGTTCCCTGCCAAGGTCACTGTAGACCCGGCTGTGGACACATCCAAGGTCAAGGTGTTTGGACCAGGAGTGGAAGGAAAAGGTACAGACAGGACAGAGTTCTGCTTTGAGTCTGGTTGTCCTACTTTTCTTCACTCCATTATTTACCTTCTCTTCTCTTCTCTTCTCTTCTCTTCTCTTCTCTTCTCTTCTCTTCTCTTCTCTTCTCTTCTCTTCTCTTCTCTTCTCTTCTCTTCTCTTCTCTTCTCTTCTCTTCTCTTCTCTTCTCTTCTCTTCTCTTCTCTTCTCTTCTCTTCTCTTCTCTTCTCTTCTCTTCTCTTCTCTTCTCTTCTCTCTCTTCTCTCTCTTCTCTTCTCCTCTCCTCTCCTCTAGCCGTTTTTAGAGAAGCCACAACAGATTTCACGGTGGATGCTTGTGCCTTGACGAGGCGAGGAGGAGACCACTTGAAGTCGCAGGTTCTAAACCCGTCGGGTGCCATAACGGATTGTGTGGTGACCGACGAGGAGGATGGGACATACAGTGTGGAGTACACTCCTTATGAGACAGGTATGGCTTACAACCACAACTTTTATACTACACAACAATACCAGTGGTAGAATATATTCTTCTTCTTCCTTCGGCTAGTTCCCTTCAGCGGTCGCCACAGCGGATCGTTGGTTTCTGTTTAGTGTCTTCCTCCGTTGTCGGGCCAGAACATCCGTCAGATCTATTTCCCCCGGATACGATATTTTCCGACCAATCACAACACTTGTTTCATAAACGGAGAATGTAAGCAGATTTGTAAAGTGTCAACGTCATTTCCTTGAGCGGTACTTCCGCCAAATTCCAGCAATGCACTCTACAGCGTAGGTCTTGCCCAGCGCGATGCGCGCGTGCATCATTTTGTATGTGTATAAATGTATACAAGTCCTCATGTTTATGTGTTATTCCAGGTGTTCACGATGTCCAGGTGTCATATGATGACACTCCTGTGCCCAACAGTCCCTTCAGGGTGTGCGTGTCAGAGGGCTGTGACCCCAGCAGAGTGGTGGCTACTGGACCCGGCCTGGAACAGGCCCTTAGAGACAAGCCCAACTCATTCAACATCATCACCAGGTAATCTATATCACTGCTTCTCAGAGGGTTTCCCGGGGGATGTACAAGCTCAGTGTGTCACCTCGAGCTTATGCATCCGCTATTTTTGAACATTTTAGAAAAAATATAGTTTGAAATTGTGTGTTTGAATTACAATTGTGTGTGTGTGTGTGTGTGTGTGTGTGTGTGTGTATCACGTGTGCATGCTCACCTCACAGGTTAATTAGATTGGGCTGAAAATGTTATATCCTATGATCTATGCATGTGAACTCTACCTCCAGTCACTCGGGTTCAGCTCTACATGGTGGATGTTTCCACATTGGAAGTAATAACAATCTGTTCATGCTCTCTCCAGATGGCAAAACTCATTTTATAACTTTTTATATCTAGAAGCTTTAAGTAAATATTGCAATTACATTTAAAAACAGCAGATTGATTTTAAAAACAAAAAAAAACAACAGATTGATGCTTGATTTTAAAACCCTCAGTGGAGCAGACAATCAAGAACAGAAAAACCAAGGCACTCTGTCTTCGAGTGAAAAAAAAAAGCCTTTGTTGTTTATTTCTTTGAGCAAGCCTGCCACAATGAACAACGGGTGTAGGCTCTCAGGTCTCCATACGTACAGGGACTCAGACCTGAGAGTTGACTCACGCTCCACTGAAGAGCTCTGTTAAGTGAGGTATGACTACGATTCACACAGGTCTGTCTGTGAAATGTTGTTTGTTGCGTTTTATCAGGCGAGCTGGTATAGTAGGACTAGGGTTCACAGCAGCACACATGTCTGTGTGAGTGAAGGTCCACTGCAGACTGAGACTGCTGCGTTTTTCTGCCTCTTAGCAGTCTGCAAGGACCTTAGCTGTGGTGTTTTCTCTGCAGGGGGGCTGGTATTGGAAGGCTGGGGATCACAGTAGAGGGCCCTTCAGAGTCCAAGATGTCCTGTAAAGACAACAAAGATGGCAGCTGCAGTGTGGAGTATGTCCCCTACACTCCTGGACTGTATGATGTCAATATTACCTATGGAGGAGAGCACATAGCTGGTAAGATATTATTATTCATTTATTATATTCTGCTAGGACTTTCAGTCCTGTTACTACGGTACTACTATTATTCTACTAGTAGCAGAGGGTTACTCTTGAATGCATGCTTGAGAACCAAAACAATACTGAAAGAAAAATCTCTTCTTCTCCTAACACTGTTTCATGTTAACCTCATAATGACATAATGTTTGCCCCATCATGACATCATCATCATCATCATCATCATGTCTTTGGCTTTGATTATGTTCCCGCGGATAAACGATGTGTTTTATTGGCTGGCCTTGAGCCTGCGGTGGCTGTTCCTGGCCGGCTTCAAAGGGGAAGGGGTTGCTGTGAAGATCAAGTTTCATTTAATTGTCTTTGTTCAGAAGAGCTCAGATTGTTGACTCATTAAGGAGGCTTTATGTACTGACAGCTGTGGGTTTGCGGCAAGTAAGTGTTTGCGTCCGTGTGTGTGTCGGTGTGTGTGGGGGTGTGTGTGTCGGTGTGTGTGCGCGCATGCATGCATTAACCAATCCTAACCCCTCCGTTGGGTCTTAACAGGAAGTCCATTTAAGGTGCCAGTGACAGATGTGGTTGACCCTGCCAAGGTCAAAGTGTCAGGTCCTGGTGTGGGGTCAGGGGTCAGGGCTAACATCCCACAATCCTTCACTGTGGACTGCAGTAAGGCAGGCGTGGCTCCATTGGCTGTGGCTGTCACTGCTCCTAAAGGTAGCTCTGATTTCATTCATACAATTTATATTCTTTTTTTATGGAAAGCTGATTTGAATGACTATGCAGTGTGTACACACACACACACACACACACACACACACACACACACACACGACGGCTATGCATGTCATGAACGACACGGGTTGGAATTGAATGATTAGTACTATACAGTATACAGTACATGGTATGATGACCTCCTCTCTCCTTCCCATACTGTACCTTCTGTTCTCACCCACGTTTCTTTGAATTTGATAAAGATGCCTTCATCGTCCTATAGTCTCACGTAGCCAGAAAACGATTACACAACCTCCGAATGCTATATACAGTACTAGAGTCTGGACCGACACCTCCCCAAATCCCAGTAAGGACATTTCCGTTCATGAAAATATATTTAAAAATATCTTGACATTAATTGTTTTTAATCTCCATTACTGTTAACCAGGAAATCTATATAGGATAAAGTTCTGCTTTATCACTTACTCATGATCAGAGCTTCCAGACTATATGACGGAAGCATTTGAAAATTGCTAGAGGCAACAGTCTGGGAACGCAAGACTACTTCCTTCCCAACATTGCTGCCATTCCTCTATATATCACACACTCACGTGGACAATACATTATGGCCTTTGCATACTTTCTGTTCCTTTGCATTCGCTGTCACTATTGGGAGTACAGCGCAAATGCTGAGGAAGCCTTAGCCTACTGTATATGCATACAATCAGCTGAGGAAGCCTACTGTATATGCATACAATCTGCTGAGGAAGCCTACTGTATATATGCATACAATCTCCCTATTGTTGTGTGTTTTCTTTCAGTCCGAAATGCCACTGATGTTGATATTTGATTAATTATAGTATAGATTACATTTAATATTGGAAATGTATTTACGTTATTTAACTTTATTACTTTAACCCAGGCGTGGCAGTGCCAGTAGAGGTGAGAGACAACGGGGATGGGACCCACACGGTGTGTTACACTCCAACTACAGAAGGACAGTACGCCGTGGCCGTCAAATACAACGACCAAGACATTCCTCGCAGGTATAGAACACATGGCTCTGCATTTATGTTCACATACTGTATACGAAGAAGTGAGAAGAAACAAACCGTTGCGGATGCAGAGCTCTAAAGGTCCTTGCAGACTTTTTTCAGCAATTCTCACCGTGTTTTATCATATGTTTATAGAATGGATAGCGTTGACTCTTGATTAGGATTGGCTGAGCTGTTCCAAAGCATTGTAAAATGCTCTATAAAGACACACCTGTGACCGATCAGTATTACCGTGCCAAACAAATAGTTTCAAAGTGTCTGGTTTTGTTGTGGCCTTTGTGGGAGTCCATCTGAATGTAAATGTTGCATAGCAACCGCCTTGTTTCTTCAGCCAATTAGAGGCTACTTTCTTTATTATAGCGTTCTAGCGGAATTGATATTATATATATATATAAAGCTATTTGTAATGTTCATGATTCCATGTTTGGTAACCATCCTCTCCTTTCTCAGTCCATTTAAGTTTAGAGCTCTTCCCACCCATGATGCCAGTAGGGTTCGTGCTAGTGGTCCTGGTTTGACTTCAGGATTTCCCGCTAGCTTCCCAGTTCAGTTCACCATTGATGCCAAGGACGCAGGACATGGTCAACTGACTGTACTTATTACTGTGAGTCTCTCTCACACACACACACACACACACACACACACACACACACACACACACACACCATTACAATCATATTTTGATTCTGTCTTCAGGATGCGAATGGAAATGAGAAACAGAGCAGTATCCAGGATGACGGTGCTGGGACATACCACGTGTCGTATGTACCAGACAAAGTGGGTCGCTACACCATTGTTGTAAAGTATGGAGGTGACCAGATTCCGTCGTCTCCGTACCGCCTCAGAGCTGCTGCCACTGGAGATGCCAGCAAGTGTACCGTCACTGGTACGTCACCAATGAATCTATCATGGTTAAAATGAAGTTATAGTGGACACCTACGCGACACCTACAAAGAAAGCCACTGCGGCAGGCTGTGGACAAGGGAAACTGGGCAAGCGTGACATGTTTCCGTGCAGCATTGCTGGATATATACCCATGCAATCGTGATTTGTGTTTGTGTGGGGGGTCATTTCAGAGAATTTGAAAACTCACACAAAGTAAGTGCTCAAGTCATTTTATCGTAGACGATAAAATGACCAAAAGTTTTTTTGAAAGTGAAATATCCGCTGTTCCGCAGTCAAACTGTTAATTAAAAGAAAAGACATAAATATTATATGAAGATACATGGTTTCTGTCCAACAGCAATGTTTTGTACGTGTGTGTGTGTGTGTGTGTGTGTGTGTGTGTGTGTGTGTGTGTGTGTGTGTGTGTGTGTGTGTGTGTGTGTGTGTGTGTGTGTGTGTGTGTGTGTGTGTGTGTGTGTGTGTGTGTGTGTGTGTGTGTGTGTGTGTGTGTGTGTGTGTGTGTGTGTGTGTGTGTGTGTGTGCTGCCTAGAGAACCTAGTGATTAATTGACGCTACCAGAGCATAAAATCTCGCACCACGCGTCTCAGTAACAGTTTCTACCCCCAGGCAGTCAGGCTGCTGAACAGCTGACCTTGAACTGTATTGCACTGTTTTGTCACTTCACTTGCACTTTTTTTTTTTTGTCTTCTTCTGTGTATGTAAGACTGAGAGTGCTCTGAGCAAAATAATGTTATACTCTGTATCTATACACATGACAAATAAACCTGAACTTGTTGACGGACAGGTCCCGGGATGGGTCCGACGGTGGGCGTCGGTGAGGAGCTGGGCCTGGTGGTGAACGCTAAGCATGCTGGGAAGGGGAGGGTGAGCTGTGTGGTGGTGCAGCCCGACGGCAGCGAGGTGGAGGCCGAGGTGTTGGAGAACGAAGACGGAACCTTTGACGTCTTCTACTCTGCCACGGCGCCCGGGAACTACGTCATCTACGTCCGCTTCGGAGGAGAAAACATCCCCAGGAGTCCCTTCAAAGTCATGGTGAGACACACAACACTACAATATTAAATGTGAAATATATAAACGTAGTTTATGCATAAATGGGCGTATTTAAGCTGTATTTATTGTGTGTGACTACATTTCTATTTTGTCCAAAGTATGTTAATATAACGAATACAATTGGGGTTGTTGTATTTGCTCTCCCTGCTCTTCTATTTATAAATGTAGAACCTTGTGACTAGGTTGGACACAACCTTTGACACACACGTTGCAGCGTGATCCTTTCAATGCTATCTTAAATGTCTTTTTAACCATTCTCATCGTGTCTCCAGGCGACTGAAGAGATAGATCCCATCATGCAACAGCAGACATCTCTTCAGCAACAGGCTCCACCTGGAGCTGGGTTCCACCCCTGGGTACTCTCTCTCTGTCTGTCTGTCTGTCTCTCTCTCTGTCTGTCTATCTCTATCTCTCTCTCTCTCTCTCTCTCTCTCTCTCTCTCTCTCACTGCTAGGGCTGGGAAAGTAACCACTTAAACAGTATTTTAATTACACTTTAAAGATACTAATATTACAGTATTAGTAATGTCATGCACACGCGTGCCTACATAATGTATGTCATGATTAATAGTAATTTTACTTAGCTTTACGGGTGTATAAATAGTAGTAGGACACTTGTTACTATAGGAATTTCTTATATCAACAAATTGACATATAATACAATATGTATAATTAATTGATTCGCCATTTGAGCCTTGTATTATACTGTAACTATAGCTCTTTTAGTTTTTCATAATCATTCATTTCATTAATTACAGTTGAGGCAAAAGTTTTAAATGATCATGATAGGATTTGAAGTCCTATCCCCCCAGCACTGCTCACTGCTCCTCCTTCACATGCTCTCAACACATTTTACATCCATCCATTATTAAGGAATGATGATCATTCCTCTCTTTCAGCTTTCTCCTTTGCAGGAATATGGCTGCTGCCCTGCAACTCAATTTCCCATCATGCTCTCTGTCTCCCCTCGGTCTCAAATCAACATAATTTCATGACACCTTTATAACCTGCTGTGTGTGTGTGTGTGTGTGTGTGTGTGTGTGTGTGTGTGTGTGTGTGTTTTTTGTTACCGACTCACTGACGGCATATTATTGCACTGAACATGGTTACGTGTGTTTTGGTTTCTGTCTTAATGTGGTCTTTCAAAGGAACTGTGATATCGGTCTCCCTTTCCCTTCTTTCTCTGGCTGTATGTATGTATGTATCACACTGACCTGATCGCTTCTTTTCACCTCTATTTCTGGTTCTACTTCACTACGACTCCCAGAATGCCACTGAGTGGTGGTGGTGATGCGGGTAGGCGGGGCTTTCTCAGAGCAGCATGGCTGAGATGCTCTTCGCTGATTGGCTGCGAAAGTGCTCCCGTTGTTAAATTATTGTCAGAAAATAACAA
>NC_139703.1:48660636-48673136 GCF_964188405.1 Protomyctophum parallelum | reverse complement strand
CATATACACTACTATGCACCACAACAACCATATAGGTCTGGTCCCTCTACCATGACATATACACTACTATGCACCACAACAACCATATAGGTCTGGTCCCTCTACCATGACATATACACTACTATGCACCACAACAACCATATAGGTCTGCTCCCTCTACCATGACATATACACTACTATGCACCACAACAACCATATAGGTCTGGTCCCTCTACCATGACATATACACTACTATGCACCACAACAACCATATAGGTCTGGTCCCTCTACCATGACATATACACTACTATGCACCACAACAACCATATAGGTCTGGTCCCTCTACCATGACATATACACTACTATGCACCACAACAACCATATAGGTCTGGTCCCTCTACCATGACATATACACTACTATGCACCACAACAACCATATAGGTCTGGTCCCTCTACCATGACATATACACTACTATGCACCACAACAACCACATAGGTCTGGTCCCTCTACCATGACATATACACTACTATGCACCACAACAACCACATAGGTCTGGTCCCTCTACCATGACATATACACTACTATGCACCACAACAACCATATAGGTCTGGTCTCTCTACCATGACATATACACTACTATGCACCACAACAACCATATAGGGTCTGGTCCCTCTACCATGACATATACACTACTATGCACCACAACAACCATATAGGTCTGGTCCCTCTACCATGACATATACACTACTATGCACCACAACAACCATATAGGTCTGGTCCCTCTACCATGACATATACACTACTATGCACCACAACAACCATATAGGTCTGGTCCCTCTACCATGAAATATATACACTACTATGCACCACAACAACCATATAGGTCTGGTCCCTCTACCATGACATATACACTACTATGCACCCCAACAACCATATAGGTCTGGTCCCTCTACCATGACATATACACTACTATGCACCACAACAACCATATAGGTCTGGTCCCTCTACCATGACATATACACTACTATGCACCACAACAACCATATAGGTCTGGTCCCTCTACCATGAAATATACACTACTATGCACCACAACAACCATATAGGTCTGGTCCCTCTACCATGAAATATACACTACTATGCACCACAACAACCATATAGGTCTGGTCCCTCTACCATGACATATACACTACTATGCACCACAACAACCATATAGGTCTGGTCCCTCTACCATGACATATACACTACTATGCACCACAACAACCATATAGGTCTGGTCCCTCTACCATGACATATACACTACTATGCACCACAACAACCATATAGGTCTGGTCCCTCTACCATGACATATACACTACTATGCACCACAACAACCATATAGGTCTGGGCCCTCTACCATGAAATATACACTACTATGCACCACAACAACCATATAGGTCTGGTCCCTCTACCATGAAATATACACTACTATGCACCACAACAACCATATAGGTCTGGTCCCTCTACCATGACATATACACTACTATGCACCACAACAACCATATAGGTCTGGTCCCTCTACCATGACATATACACTACTATGCACCACAACAACCATATAGGTCTGGTCCCTCTACCATGAAATATACACTACTATGCACCACAACAACCATATAGGTCTGGTCCCTCTACCATGACATATACACTACTATGCACCACAACAACCATATAGGTCTGGTCCCTCTACCATGACATATACACTACTATGCACCACAACAACCATATAGGTCTGGTCCCTCTACCATGACATATACACTACTATGCACCACAACAACCATATAGGTCTGGTCCCTCTACCATGACATATACACTACTATGCACCACAACAACCATATAGGTCTGGTCCCTCTACCATGACATATACACTACTATGCACCACAACAACCATATAGGTCTGGTCCCTCTACCATGACATATACACTACTATGCACCACAACAACCATATAGGTCTGGTCCCTCTACCATGACATATACACTACTATGCACCACAACAACCACATAGGTCTGGTCCCTCTACCATGACATATACACTACTATGCACCACAACAACCATATAGGTCTGGTCCCTCTACCATGA
Organism: Protomyctophum parallelum; assembly: GCF_964188405.1. Taxonomy (NCBI): domain Eukaryota; kingdom Metazoa; phylum Chordata; class Actinopteri; order Myctophiformes; family Myctophidae; genus Protomyctophum; species Protomyctophum parallelum. The sequence continues at coordinate 48,671,043 of NC_139703.1, read as the reverse complement.
CATATACACTACTATGCACCACAACAACCATATAGGTCTGGTCCCTCTACCATGAAATATACACTACTATGCACCACAACAACCATATAGGTCTGGTCCCTCTACCATGACATATACACTACTATGCACCACAACAACCATATAGGTCTGGTCCCTCTACCATGACATATACACTACTATGCACCACAACAACCATATAGGTCTGGTCCCTCTGCCATGACATATACACTACTATGCACCACAACAACCATATAGGTCTGGTCCCTCTACCATGACATATACACTACTATGACATATACACTACTATGCACCACAACAACCATATAGGTCTGGTCCCTCTACCATGACATATACACTACCATGCAACATATAGCACTACTATGACATATACACTACTATGCACCACAACAACCATATAGGTCTGGTCCCTCTACCATGACATATACACTACTATGCACCACAACAACCATATAGGTCTGGTCCCTCTACCATGACATATACACTACTATGCACCACAACAACCATATAGGTCTGGTCCCTCTACCATGACATATACACTACTATGCACCACAACAACCATATAGGTCTGGTCCCTCTACCATGACATATACACTACTATGCACCACAACAACCATATAGGTCTGGTCCCTCTACCATGACATATACACTACTATGCACCACAACAACCATATAGGTCTGGTCCCTCTACCATGAACTATACACTACTATGCACCACAACAACCATATAGGTCTGGTCCCTCTACCATGAAATATACACTACTATGCACCACAACAACCATATAGGTCTGGTCCCTCTACCATGACATATACACTACTATGCACCACAACAGCCATATAGGTCTGGTCCCTCTACCATGACATATACACTACTATGCACCACAACAACCATATAGGTCTGGTCCCTCTACCATGACATATACACTACTATGCACCACAACAACCATATAGGTCTGGTCCCTCTGCCATGACATATACACTACTATGCACCACAACAACCATATAGGTCTGGTCCCTCTACCATGACATATACACTACTATGCACCACAACAACCATATAGGTCTGGTCCCTCTACCATGACATATACACTACTATGCACCACAACAACCATATAGGTCTGGTCCCTCTACCATGACATATACACTACTATGCACCACAACAACCATATAGGTCTGATCCCTCTACCATGAAATATACACTACTATGCACCACAACAACCATATAGGTCTGGTCCCTCTACCATGACATATACACTACTATGCACCACAACAACCATATAGGTCTGGTCCCTCTACCATGACATATACACCACTATGCACCACAACAACCATATAGGTCTGATCCCTCTACCATGAAATATACACTACTATGCACCACAACAACCATATAGGTCTGGTCCCTCTACCATGACATATACACTACTATGCACCACAACAACCATATAGGTCTGGTCCCTCTACCATGACATATACACTACTATGCACCACAACAACCATATAGGTCTGGTCCCTCTACCATGACATATACACTACTATGCACCACAACAACCATATAGGTCTGGTCCCTCTACCATGACATATACACTACTATGCACCACAACAACCATATAGGTCTGGTCCCTCTACCATGACATATACACTACTATGCACCACAACAACCATATAGGTCTGGTCCCTCTACCATGAAATATACACTACCATGCACCACAACAACCATATAGGTCTGGTCCCTCTACCATGACATATACACTACTATGCACCACAACAACCATATAGGTCTGGTCCCTCTACCATGAAATATACACTACTATGCACTAGGGATGCACCGATCCGATACTCGTATCGGAGATCGGCGCCGATCCAGGCTAAAATTCTAGATCGGGTATCGGATCGGTGGCCGATCCATTATCTGATCCGATAATTATGTGTAATTACAGTATGAAAACAACTCTACCTCCTCTGTGACACAGCAGTGTAGTATTGACAGTATAACATGTGGAATGCAGCCAGGCTAGCCTGCGCACACATTAACCTGGTCTAATTGTTGCACAGTTATTTAATAAATAATTCAGTGCATTTTATATCTGTGTTTGTTACATTTTGTTTTACAAAGTTGGGAAGGTAATGTTTAAGTCAAGCCTTGATGTTGCCTTACACCAAATAATGATTCCAGACTCCACACAGTGAGGCATACAGCTTAATAGGTTATTACGTTTCTTTGTGGGGGGTATCGGATCGGTACTCTGTATCGGCAGATACTGGACCCCCATGTATCGAAATCGGTATCGAATGCCAAAATGCCGGATCGGTGCATCCCTACTATGCACCACAACAACCATATAGGTCTGGTCCCTCTACCATGACATATACACTACTATGCACCACAACAACCATATAGGTCTGGTCCCTCTACCATGACATATACACTACTATGCACCACAACAACCATATAGGTCTGGTCCCTCTACCATGACATATACACTACTATGCACCACAACAACCATATAGGTCTGGTCCCTCTACCATGAAATATACACTACTATGCACCCCAACAACCATATAGGTCTGGTCCCTCTACCATGAAATATACACTACTATGCACCACAACAACCATATAGGTCTGGTCCCTCTACCATGACATATACACCACTATGCACCACAACAACCATATAGGTCTGGTCCCTCTACCATGACATATACACTACTATGCACCACAACAACCATATAGGTCTGGTCCCTCTACCATGACATATACACTACTATGCACCACAACAACCATATAGGTCTGGTCCCTCTACCATGACATATACACTACTATGCACCACAACAACCATATAGGTCTGGTCCCTCTACCATGACATATACACTACTATGCACCACAACAACCACATAGGTCTGGTCCCTCTACCATGAAATATACACTACCATGCACCACAACAACCATATAGGTCTGGTCCCTCTACCATGACATATACACTACCATGACATATACACTACCATGAAATATACACTACTATGCACCACAACAACCATATAGGTCTGGTCCCTCTACCATAGCCTCGATACCCAGGCTTTCATTTCGTCTGCACGAAAGATGAAAGCCTGGAAAAAGCTGTGGGCTGAACCAGTCTAAAAGTGGGAGTCAACCCTTCCGGGTGGGCGTCGCTCTAAATGATGTGACGTAGCGCTGCACTAGGGGGGAGAGGAGGGGCCGGGGGTGACGGACAGATCGATGAGATCCAATCAGGGTGCGCGCATTTCTGAGGCGCGACTCGCCCCTCTAGACCAGAAATGTCTCTGCTTAGGTCAGGCTACCTCTACCATGACATATACACTACTATGCACCACAACAACCATATAGGTCTGGTCCCTCTACCATGACATATACACTACTATGCACCACAACAACCATATAGGTCTGGTCCCTCTACCATGAAATATACACTACTATGCACCACAACAACCATATAGGTCTGGTCCCTCTACCATGACATATACACTACTATGCACCACAACAACCATATAGGTCTGGTCCCTCTACCATGACATATACACTACTATGCACCACAACAACCATATAGGTCTGGTCCCTCTACCATGAAATATACACTACTATGCACCACAACAACCATATAGGTCTGGTCCCTCTACCATGACATATACACTACTATGCACCACAACAACCATATAGGTCTGGTCCCTCTACCATGACATATACACTACTATGCACCACAACAACCATATAGGTCTGGTCCCTCTACCATGAAATATACACTACTATGCACCACAACTACCATATAGGTCTGGTCCCTCTGCCATGACATATACACTACTATGCACCACAACAACCATATAGGTCTGGTCCCTCTACCATGACATATACACTACTATGCACCACAACAACCATATAGGTCTGGTCCCTCTGCCATGACATATACACTACTATGCACCACAACAACCATATAGGTCTGGTCCCTCTACCATGACATATACACTACTATGCACCACAACAACCATATAGGTCTGGTCCCTCTACCATGACATATACACTACTATGCACCACAACAACCATATAGGTCTGGTCCCTCTACCATGACATATACACTACTATGCACCACAACAACCATATAGGTCTGGTCCCTCTACCATGACATATACACTACCATGAAATATACACTACCATGAAATATACTAACCTGCACCACAACAACCATTTTTAGGACCCTCTCCTCTCGAAAGCGAGATACTATATCTCAATGGGGTATTCCTAAATAAAGGGAGATTAGCAAAGAAATGTGGACACGGCTGTCAAAAGCACCAATTTATTTCCACATCGCCATACATTTCATTTTGGAAGGGGGGGGGCCACGTCCAATTCAGTAGCTCAATGCCAGTGATCACCAGTTATGTGTGAGCATACCATTGAACCTATATAACAACAAAAGGAACACACACCGCGCGTACACAGTCACACAGTCACACACACCGTAGTCTCATCCATTGCTTGTCATCTCCTCTCCTCTCCTCTCCTCCAGGCATCTCTTTCATTCCCAGGGAGGTAGGAGAACACCTGGTGAGCATCTTGAAGAATGGCGTCCATGTGGCTAACAGTCCCATCACCATCATGGTGGTCCAGTCAGAGATAGGGGATGCCAGTAGGGTGAAGGTCCATGGAGAAGGCCTCATCAGGGGGGACACCTTCACCAACTCCTGCTTTGTGGTCGACACCAGGGAAGCAGGTTGGTACAATATTATGTTATACCATACAATAAACGATGAAGAGATTATATTTGGTGCACCACTATAGATCCCCCATTACTATTCATGGTGAACAGATTAACCAGGTATGTTCATATAAATACCTAGTAATAGATCATCTCTTGTCGTGGAAAGATCTGATTGAATCGGTGTGTTAAAAAAACAAAGCAAAGAATCTATTTCCTTCGCCGTTTAACCCATTCTGACCTCAGATCAGATTCATACGAGGTTTCCACATGGACACACACTGGTCTGATTAACCCATTCTGACCTGAGATCAGATTCTAGAAATTTCAGTCGCTCTTCGATTTCTCAAAAATAGCAGACCTACAAGCTCGTATCGCGCCACTCGGTGGCGCGATATGAGCTTGTAGATCTGCTATTTTTCAATAGCTAAAGCATAACATGATGCCGACACCAAAATGGGTGCCCGTTCAGAATGTGTTAAGATCCTTTGGTGCTAGTGGACGGATCCTTCTTTTGTTTTTCACTTCTGAGTGTTCTTCAGTACTGTAGTACCACCTGGTATGGATGTTTGTCTGTAGCCTTAAAGTCACAACTGCTGCAACAGCTAAACATTTGTTCAAGGATTGTTGGACAACCTCTTCAGAGACGCTATACATCCACGTATGATAACAGCATCCACAAATTAGACCCAACAACCTACAATGAGCAAAGGCCATCGGTAACCAAACAGCCTGCATTTGTTACTGTGTGGCTGAATTCAGGATCCTGTCTGTGGCAAACCAAGCTTGGGATATTTAATGGAAAATACTGATAAGCGTAGATATGTTGGGGTGTAATTGCTAAGAATTGTTAAAAAGCAGCTGTGGCTAATTGTAATTTACTATTTACCATAATGTGATTCTACACAAACGCATGTTCTGAGTCCATTTACTGATTACAGCAATGTCTTCATTAAAAGTACATGTACTGGAAAGCGTTTAGGAAGAAAAATGTTTTACGAGTGTGACCTCAATTACAGAATGGAAAACCACAAGCCAAAATGGTTTCCTGAAAACCATGACAACTGTTTGTCTTAAAGCTACAGTCCTGTTTAGGCTATTTTTAACCTTTATTTATTTATCCAGGGAAGGTTGACTAAGTGCAGATGTTTTATTATAGCAAAGTCATGTCATTACACAGATCGACACCTGGGAGCTGCTCAGTACAACCACAGTTTCCTACTGTTGTTCACTGGGAGCGTGTGTGTGTGTGTGTGTGTGTGTGTGTGTGTGTGTGTGTGTGTGTGTATGTGTGTGCGTGTGTGTGTGCGTGTTTATTTCTTTGTCTGGTGGTGTTTGGGTGGATGCCTTATTCTCCTTGGAGGGCCCTAGTAAAGAAGACCCTCCAAACATATGAACAACCTTGTGTTTACACTCATCGGTCCAGGTTATAATGTTATGATTGTGAACAAAATGGTGTCCAGTAATCTGCTCTAAATCCTACTAATACAGCTGTTGAATAGGAAACTAGACAGAGACTAGGATGATCCTTGTTGAAGTGGGGACTTCCCCTTACCCATTTTGAACCCTATCTTCATACAATTGGTCCCCATTTATGCTCATTCTTAAAATGTCACAATTTCTGTCTACTCTCAAAGGAGGGCTGTTGACACTTCAGAAAGTAGTCAGGTTTGGTCATTCTAAAACGTTTTATTTTTTTATTGATGCAAGAACAAAGGCTTCTATTTCAGCATGCTAACGTACCAGGAAGAGAGAGGCCGTAGTTGTATTAGTTTGAAATCCCCATCGATGATGTCATTGGTACAGTAGGAAGCGTTCTGAGGTGTCCATAGCCCACTAACGAGACACTGAGTGAGTAGACGGAAAATGTGCATTCTTATAATGAATTATATGAAGACAAAGTTGAAAAGGTGCTCCTTTAACCCATTCTGCGCGGGAACCCATTTTGGTGTCAGCATCATGTTATGCTTTAGCTATTGAAAAATAGCAGATCTACAAGCTCATATCGCGCCACCGAGTGGCGCGATATGAGCTTGTAGGTCTGCTATTTTTAGAAAAATCGAAGAACGACTGACATTTTTAGAATCTGATCTCAGGTCAGAATGGGTTCATCAGACCAGTGTGTGTCCGGCGGAAACCTCGTATGAATCTGATCTCAGGTTAAGCCCTTTATACTTTGTTGTATTAATTTAATAAAATGGCCGATCTACAAGCCCACAACTCGTCATATCGTGGTACATTGTAAGCATGTAGAATTGTAGATCTGCCGTTTTCTCTACATAAAAGTGACTTTTTTTTTTTACAATAATGACAGACATTAGCCCTGCATATCCAGTGATGCGTATGGAGATATCTACATTAATTTAATGGGCTTCATCTGGCTATGGGAGACTACATTCAAAGTGGTTAATAAGCCATTTTGGGCGGGAACTCCTTTTGGTGTTAGCATTATGTTATGCTTTAGCTATTGAAAAATAGCAGATCTACAAGCTCATAGCGCGCCACCGAGTGGCGCGCTACGAGCTTGTAGGTCTGCTATTTTTAGAAAAATCCAAGAAAGACTGACATAGAAACATAGCTTTTTCAGAAAACTGTCATTTTCAAACAGACATTTTTAGAATCTGAATCTGATCCTAACCTGTCTTTATATTGTTCTGTTTGTCCAGGTTACGGTGGCTTGGCGTTGGCCATTGAAGGTCCCAGTAAAGTGGTTAATAACCTGTCTTTATATTGTTCTTTTTCTCCAGGTTACGGTGGCTTGGCGTTGGCCATTGAAGGTCCCAGTAAAGTGGTTAATAACCTGTCTTTATATTGTTCTTTTTGTCCAGGTTATGGTGGCTTGGCGTTGGCCATTGAAGGTCCCAGTAAAGTGGTTAATAACCTGTCTTTATGTTGTTCTTTTTGTCCAGGTTACGGTGGCTTGGCGTTGGCCATTGAAGGTCCCAGTAAAGTGGTTAATAACCTGTCTTTATGTTGTTCTTTTTGTCCAGGTTACGGTGGCTTGGCGTTGGCCATTGAAGGTCCCAGTAAAGTGGTTAATAACCTGTCTTTATATTGTTCTTTTTCTCCAGGTTACGGTGGCTTGGCGTTGGCCATTGAAGGTCCCAGTAAAGTGGTTAATAACCTGTCTTTATATGGTTCTTTTTCTCCAGGTTACGGTGGCTTAGCGTTGGCCATTGAAGGTCCCAGTAAAGTGGTTAATAACCTGTCTTTATATTGTTCTTTTTGTCCAGGTTACGGTGGCTTGGCGTTGGCCATTGAAGGTCCCAGTAAAGTGGACATTCAGACTGAGGACATAGAAGACGGGACGTGTGGTGTCTCTTATTGTCCCACCGAACCAGGAAATTACATTGTGTCCATTAGATTTGCTGAAGAACATGTCCCAGGTAAAAAATAAATAAAACCTATGATCCAGTGAATATTATTATATTGGCTAATATCATCCTTGTATCTGCTATAGCAGTAATTTCATGTAAATGTTATGTTACTACCAGCGATTGTATGATATATTTACAATGTAAATATAAGCTGGCCTGTTCTGACTATGTAGAATTTTTATATGTACTATGTACATTTTACATACATATTTTATATACTAGTCAGAACAGGCCAGCTCCATATATGGACACTGGGCAGGGGCCCTGTCCAGAGCCCGCCTTTTGTGGCGGTTCTGGACAACTGTGGGTCCGACCGACTCGACACCGAATCGGCTCTCCCTGTGGGGGCGTAGAAGTTACATGCATTTCAGACGGACGGACAGACAGACAGACAGACAGACAGACAGAGACATGGTGCATTTATGTGTGAGATGTATATGTTAAAAATAATCCTATAATCAAAGAGAAATGTGTTTGTGTAAACAGGAAGTCCTTTTACTGTGCGTGTGACGGGGGAGGGGCGTATACGAGAGAGCATCACTCGGCGACAGAAGGCCGCTAGTGTTGCCAGTGTTGGCAGTGTGTGTGACCTGAACCTCAAAATACCAGGTAACACACACACACACACACACACACACACACACACACACACACACACACACATCGGGCCAGTGTTGGCTCTGTGTGGCCTCAACTTCTAGTAGGTTACTGCATATCTGTAAGTATGCAGCATATTGTTGCTGTCAGGCAGAAACATATTTTCTCCACATTCTACCTTTTTGTAAATGCATGCCCTAGATCTGCTACTTTTGCTATTTCTGAATTTGAATCCTGCCAAGTAACAGTTTTGGACATACGAGTCAGTTTTCCACCCGACAGAGACGATATTCTGTAATACACACTAACGGTCACGCCAGAAGAATTGAATAGACTTGCCAGATTGATTACATCCACATCCTTCCTCTACATTTTAAACTTGTGAAATGGGACATATGAGTACTTTTACTTTTGTGCTTTAACCCATTCTGACCTGAGATCAGATTCTATAAACGTCTTCTACATCCTGACAGTTTTCTGAAAAAGCTATGTTTCTATGTCAGTCGTTCTTCGATTTTTCAAAAATAGCAGACCTACAAGCTCGTATCGCGCCACCGAGTGGCGCGATACAAGCTTGTAGATCTGCTATTTCTAAATATCTAAAGCACGACATGATGCTAACACCAAAATGGGTTCCCGTTCAGAATGTAAAGTACATTTTGATTCCGATACAACAAGTACTTACTTGAGTTCATTTTGAATACGAATACTTCTATTTGTAACGTTGTACAATTCTACATTTCAGTATTGATACTTTTACTTAAATTAAGTACAACATTTGAGTACTTTTTCCACCACTGCTTTCCTGTCTATATTCTTGCATTTTCTTATCATACTATCTCTGCAATAACAACTTCTCTAATCTCTATAATAACTCCTACTGTATACAGTTCTCTGAAGTCCTTAGCTGCTCATGGAAGACTCCCCCAGGCCATTCATTCACCCTCTATGAGGACATTACGGACTAACCGTTCAAATATCAAAATATAGGGCCAAATACTGTATACTCACCACTGGGTGATATTTATTTTCATTTCTTTCTTTAGTTAGTGTGTGAGCAACAGAGCTACAAAACGTATTGTATCTTGGACATTCTGTATAATAATAGAAATGATGAACTTGGGTTTAACACACCCATAGGGACATACTTTTTCATATACATTCTATGTGCAGCTGTGGCACAAGATTACTTACCAGATGTGTTCATTCGGAATCATTTGAAAAGTCATATTTTATTAAGTATTACTGTACAAACATGCGCCAACATTGGTTTCACCCTCTTTCTGTTTAACTGAAAGTAGGATAATTCTAAAAGTTATGATTCGATTTTCATTATCGGATCAGATTTGCAAAAAAACTTTGCACACTGATTGGCCAAAGGGGGATTATAGTATGGTGGTGGGTTCGGCTTCTCTTAAAAAGGCATTTAACCCATTCTGACCGGGCACCCATTTTGGTGTCAGCATCATGTTATGCTTTAGCTATTGAAAAATAGCAGATCTAGGTCTGCTATTTTTGAAAAAAATGGGTGCCCGGTCAGAATGGGTTAAAAGACTAGTTATTGGCCTGATCAAGCAAAATCTAATACAATATAATGTTTGAACTATCCAACAAATTGAAATGGCAAATCTTGACAGTTGCATATGATGTTTTGAAGTTAACTGTAAAAAAAGGACACTTTTTCATCTTTT
>NC_139703.1:48568136-48658136 GCF_964188405.1 Protomyctophum parallelum | reverse complement strand
ACAATAATAAATGACACTAATGATCCCCTCAACTATCACTTTACAAACATGCCACCTGGACGAAAATACAGAACTTTCAGATGGGAAAGGCTTAGTTTTAGTAGGAGTTTTGTCCACTCGGCCATTGCAGTGCTAAACAAGCTGCTGCTTGTGTGCTTTAATGGGGACTATACTGTATATTGTCTTCATGTTGTGTTGCATGTTATGTGTTCTTTGTGAAATGGAATATCCCTCTGGGACAATAAAGACTGATTGTGATTCTTGCCTCTCTCTAGCTGAGTTCAGTATCTGGACCAGGGAGGCGGGGGCTGGGGGGCTGTCTGTGGCTGTAGAAGGACCCAGCAGGGCAGAGATCTCATTTGAAGACAGAAAAGATGGATCCTGTGGAGTTTCCTACGTAGCACAGGAACCTGGTAACACACACACACACACACACACACACACACACACACACACACACACACACACACACACACACACACACACACACACACACACTCTTTACTATGTGTCTGCATGTCATAGGCGATGTTGTTGACAATAATAAAAGAAAGCCCCCTTCATTTATAATGTAGCCGAGCTAACAATAATAGACACAATCCAAACCCATTACAGATTGACAGGGAATGTGAATCAGAGTACAATTTCAAAATTAAAGTACTTAAACAGTACCTAAACTGAATCAACAAACAAAATAAGTGAATTAAAAGGGACTTTTGACTACTGTAATGGCCTCTACACTGGGATTAGTCAGTCATCCCTGTCTCGTCTTCAACTTGTCCAAAATGCAGCAGCCAGACTCCTGACCGGCACCAGAAGGAGAGACCACATGGCCCCTGTCCTGGCCTCTCTCCACTGGCTGCCGGTCCGGTTCAGAATCCAGTTCAAAACCCTCCTGTTTGTGTACAAAGCCCTCAATGGGCTGGCCCCCTCCTACATCACCGACCTCCTATCCTACCCCCCCTCCTCTACCAGGACCCTCAGGTCAGCAGACGGGGGTCTCTTAGGGGTTCCGCACTCAAAAAAGAGGCTCAGGGGCGACCGCGCCATTTCTGTCTCAGCCCCCACACTCTGTGGAACAGCATTCCCCTCGCCGTTAGGTCTGCGCCCTCCGTTGAGTCTTTTAAATCACAACTTAAAACATTTTTATATTCACAAGCCTTTGCATCACCGACATGATCCTGCACCTTTCCTTTTAGATTATTCTGTCCTATATGCCTGTTTTATTATTGACGTCTTCTGCACTGTATTGTATTATATTGTATTGTATTGCATTTGTGAAGCACTTTGGTACAATGAGAGTTGTTTTTAAATGTGCTATATAAATAAATTTGATTTGATTTGATTTTGAAGTCTTATCACATTGCGTTCTCTATTTCTCTCTCTCTTTCTCTCTCTCTCTCTCTCTCTCTCTCTCTCTCTCTCTCTCTCTCTCTCTCTCTCTCTCTCTCTCTCTCTCTCTAGGTGATTATGAGGTGTCCGTTAAGTTTAATGAGCATCACATCCCAGACAGTCCGTATCTGGTCCCCGTGGTCGCTCCCGAAAACGATGCCCGTCGCCTGACTGTTACCGGCCTTCAGGTGAGACACGAGGAGATGCCCCGTACACACTGCGTTGCATTGCACAGGGGCTCCAGCTGTGTAAACATTCTTCATGCAGCTGGTCCCACTGGACATGAAAGACAGTCAGACAACACAGACAGACACCGTATGTCAAACAGAACCAAATGGACCTGTACGGATCCACAGATCCATTTGTACACTCTGAGGCCCCGGGGGGGGGGTTGAACCGGTTCAGTTATCGTTTCGTGCCTAATAGTGTTTCCACTGAAAATTAATTTGTTTGGTTTGGAACTGGAACCAAAGAAATGTCCGACCAGTTCCGTGAAAGCACCAAAAGGTTCCAAGAATCTAGAACGGAACCAGTCCTAGAACCAAAATCTATTTTTCACTTACAGAGCTAGGGGATGGTCTGCTACAGCAGCGCCCTGTTTGTGACTGTCTGTCTGTCTGTCTATCTGTGCATGTGTCTGTCCATCCTGTGTGGAGTCAGGGGCGCTTCTCTTCTGTTTCACCTAAAAGCTTTTAACAGCATCAACATGGATCACAGCTCACTGGTTGCCTAGCTACAGCAGAGAGAGGCAGACCCTCTTTAGCAACACTTGTCCTTGTCTTTAGTTTAGCTTGTTGGCAGTGGTGGACACAGTAGTCAAACCCAGTACTTTGGATCAAACTTCAGATACTCGGGATCAAAAACTAAATAAATATTAGTGAAAATCTTAAGTACAGTACTTAACCCATTCTGACCGGGCACCCATTTTGGTGTTGGCATCATGTTATGCTTTAGCTATTGAAAAATAGCAGATCTACAAGCTCATATCGCGCCACCGAGTGGCGCGATATGAGCTTGTAGATCTGCTATTTTTGAAAAAATCGAAGAACGACTGACATTTTTTTAGAATCTGATCTCAGGTCAGAATGGGTTAATCAGACCCAGTGTGTGTCCAGTGGAAACCTCGTATGAATCTGATCTCAGGTCAGAATGGGTTAAGTAAAATGTACTACTGTAGGTTACTGTCCACCACTGCTTGTTGGGTGCTTGTAGCTGGTAGTACTGTGAGTGTGACTGCCTCTGCCTGCTGGAGCTCCACCAATGAGAGGTCAGGTAAGTACAGAGCTCCACCAATGAGAGGTCAGGTAAGTACAGAGCTGCACCAATGAGAGGTCAGGTAAGTACAGAGCTGCACCAATGAGAGGTCAGGTAAGTACAGAGTGGAAATCCATAGCCTCCTTTCAGTTTGTAGAACATTTGTAGAATTTGCATGAAAAATAGTCAATGGATTCCCAGATTATGGCCACTAGCGGATAAGCGTATATCTAGCCCATTCTGACCTGAGATCAGATTCATACGAGGTTTCCGCCGGACACACACTGGTCTGATGAACCCATTCTGACCTGAGATCAGATTCTAAAAATGTCAGTCGCTCTTCGATTTTTCAAAAATAGCAGACCTACAAGCTCGTATCGCGCCACTCGGTGGCGCGATATGAGCTTGTAGATCTGCTATTTTTAAATAGCTAAAGCATAACATAATGCTGACACTAAAATGGGTGCCCGGTCAGAATGGGATAATAGTATTAGTTTACTATAATTAGATTAATACACGATATTCAACACTAACACTTTATTTAGAAGTACACACCCAAATCAAATCATCGTACATCATACACCTGTGTTCAATCAATTATTCAATCAAAGCAAACGGCATAAACAATATTAGTTTGCCTCTTCTACAAAAATAAAATGTACAAGTTGGTTACAAGGCTGCATTCTGTCGCGCGTGCCAAGCTCTCATTCTTTTGTATTATTTCCCACCACGGGGTAACTAAACCTCGCAGAGGACATTCGAGACGGGCAGTGTCGGTAGGCCAATCAGAGGCAGGCGGGGCATTACCATGTCTATGCTCAGACTCACACACTAGACTAGATAAATACGCAGCGGGTCAGCAGCGCCATCTACAGGAAGCTGCAGAGAACACATGCCCTCATTTGCATGAATGGGGCTGCGAGTGGAATGTGAGCAGCTTGGGTTTCACATCAGTGAGGTGCTGAGCTGATCACATTGTTGGCTCTGTTGTTAGGTGGGTGAGACAAATGACTAAGGCTTGGTGCTATGGAGGTACAGGGGTAGTAGGAACTGCTTGGAAGATGGGGGTTATGTTACGTAGGTGTGTTTGGGGGGGCTTTCAGGTAAGAAGGGCCCTAATGCCTGAAGGGTATTTCTTCTAGTTGTGGTTAGTTTTATCCCTTGTTTTGTTAATTTGTGTGCACAATATATCTTCCACCCTCCCCTGCAGTCTCTTCCCGCCTTTATATGTAATATATATGTGTGTGTGTGTGTGTGTGTGTGTGTGTGTGTGTGTGTGTGTGTGTGTGTGTGTGTGTGTGTGTGTGTGTGTGTGTGTGAACGCAGTGTATGTGACACGTGTGCGAACAGTATGTACTGGAAGTCTGTTTGTGTAAATCTATTCATGTCTGTATGCATCTTTGTTTGTGTGTGACGTGCTTACGCTCCCTGTGTGACTAATCTGTGTAGGAGTCAGGGTTAAAGGTCAACCACCCAGCGTCCTTTGCGGTGCGACTGAATGGAGCTCAAGGTGACCTGGAGGCCAAAGTTCACAGCCCCTCTGGAGCGCTGGACGAATGTGCCGTCACTGAACTGGACAAAGGTACTACAGCTAGCTCGCTAATTAAGGAGATAATTCAATAGTGTGATAGGAGTCTGCTGTCACTGTTGTACTGGACAGAAGTTTATTGCAATTCATCCATTGCTTTTGTTTTATTTAATTTATTCGATTATTTTATCCATGCACCTTATGTACAGTATATTGAACATTGTATATACCGGTATTTGATTTCTTTAGCCTACATGTTTTTTTTGCTCTCATACATAAACATTCTAAATGTGTCCAAGTTTATTTCCTGTTGCAGTGTTTTTAAAGAAGGAAAACGATATGCACATCCCAGTTTTTCAATACGGTGCTGTACCCAAAAAATGATCAAATGAAGAAAAAAAGTGGATTGTCCACACACAATATAATTCTGCTCCCCGTCCTCTTTATTTCAACCTATATAAAACTGTTCTGTTGCAGTGTTTGCCAATATTAATGGCTGATGGGAAATAAACTTGAGCGAACGCCGGTCCCTTTTCTGGTCTGTATAAAAACACTAAAACCTCTCCTCCTGCCCCCCCCCCCTCCCCCTGCTTGTTGTTCAGATAAATATGCCATCAGGTTCATTCCCCGCGAGAACGGTCTCCACTCCATCGATGTGAAGTTCAACGGCAACCACATCCCAGGAAGTCCCTTTAAAGTCAGAGTGGGAGAACCGGGTCAGACCGGAGAGGCCGGTCTGGTCACAGCGTACGGAGCGGGACTGGAGAGAGGAATGACAGGTACCCTACTACCGTCTGTACCATGTCTCTCTGGGGACCAGGAAAGAAGATTCAACCTTAGTAAACGTTGTGTTTGTGCTTTTATTTCTTTCTTTGGTCTACGACTCTACGTTTTCCCCTCCCAGGCACCCAGTCAGAGTTCACCATCAACAGCAGTAAGGCGGGGCCCGGGGCCGTGGCTGTGACCATTGAGGGCCCCTCCAAGGTGAAGATGGACTGTGAGGAGTGCCCGGAGGGTTACAGGGTTCACTACACCCCCATGGCCCCTGGAAACTACCTCGTCAGCGTCAAGTATGGAGGACCCAACCACATCCCTGGTAGTCCATTCAAGGCCAAAGTCACAGGTAGGCTCCTCCACATCCCATTCCCAACCACATCCCTGGTAGTCCATTCAAGGCTAAAGTCACAGGTAGGCTCCTCCACATCCCAACCACATCCCTGGTAGTCCATTCAAGGCTAAAGTCACAGGTATAGGCTCCTCCACATCCCAACCACATCCCTGGTAGTCCATTCAAGGCTAAAGTCACAGGTAGGCTCCTCCACTGTGGTCAAAAGGACACAAAATAATTAAAGTAGCCGATCTATAAGCTCAAATTTCTTTTAAATGTATCATCATCATCATCATCCTCATCATCATCATCATCATCTGTTTTTACATCCCGAGTCTCCTGTCCAGGACAGGCTTCAGACGAGCCTCCTCAGGAGACTTTCGCTCAGATCCAAACCCATTTGATTTTGCGTTAGGAACACCTTGCGACTGCATGCCCTGGCTGATGTCACAGTGGCTCTGTCGACTATATTCTATTGTTATCTAATTTACTCTAATGAATCATTTTACTGAATATGCAGTGAAAGTCACATACATTCCTCCTCTATCAGGTCCTCGGCTGGTGAATGTGACCAATGCCAGTGAGACCTCAACGTTGACAGTGGACCCCGTGCTGAGGGCCTCCAGCAGTAGCAGTCTCTCCCAGAGTGCCCTGCCCAGGCAGGGCTACTCTGACGCCAGCAAAGTGGTCAGTCGAGGCCCAGGACTCAGCAAGGCCTTCGTTGGTCAGAGGAGCAGCTTCACTGTGGACTGCAGCAAGGCTGGTGAGATATTCATAATAATTCATAATACGTAGAATGATAATAATACACAAACAACTACGGTATGTATTTAGTTGAAATACAGAAATCATTGACCTGTTCCTCTCTCTGCCTCTCTCTCGCTCCTGTTCCTCAACCGCTAACCTTGTATTTCTCTTGCCCTCCTCTCCTCTCCTCTCCTCTCCTCTCCTCTCCAGGTAAGAACATGTTGTTGGTAGGGGTCCAGGGTCCTGTTGTTCCGTGTGAGGAGGTGTTGGTGAGACATTCCGGCAGGCAGCAGTACAACATCAGCTATGTGCTGAAGGAGAGAGGCAATTACATCCTGGCTGTCAAGTGGGGCGACGACCACATCCCCGGATCCCCTTTCCAAATCTCCGTCCCTTGATGCACCTCTCCCTCCTCATTGGTCATCTCTTTCTCCTCTCTTTCTCTGAGTCTGTCATCTATCTTTTTATTTGTCTCCTCTTCATTTCTCTTCTGTTCCTTTCTCCCCTCCCCTAGTGACTTAGTGATATCAGTGACAAATATGGTTGTTGTTTAACAAATTATAATGAATGAAGGTAGACCCCAATGATTATGGAATCCAATGATCCAACTCCAAATGGCCTCCAATATGGAGCCACTAAGTAAATAGAGTTTGGAAAGAAAGGAAATTATTTTAAAAGTCTCCATTTATTGATCTCGACAACCCTGAAATTGTTCTAAATATTGATCATGTTAATATGGATAATGGATTTGCACTTGGGATGTTTTTATTGCTTGATTGGTAAATTAATATGATTACAGATGTTTGTTTGTTTTTTAAATATGAAAAGAATATTCCTAATGTGCTGTAGACTCGCCTGATATGAATGACCACCCCAACTTTCAATACAGTATATATATATTTGACTTGTACTTTACAGCACTTTGCTTTAATGTGCTGTTGTTGTAGTTATGAATTATTATTGTGTTCTAGAATGTGGTGTTCTAGGATGTGTTGCAGGAGGTTCTGTGGACACGTGTTCAGACCAGAGAAATGTTAAACTGGACACGTTTATATACTACTGATGTTTATTATTGCTGTTGTCGTCGTCGTCGTCGTGAACTTGAGTTCCCAGAATCCATTGCATACATGCGTTCTGTTGAATCCATGCATACATGCGTTCTGTTGCCAATAAACAATCATGACTTTATTATTTTCCAGTTGCCTTCATGCTGCTGTATCTAATCAAATCAGACCACTTCGACACAACTAACACTACTACACTATGATATATAAGGGATATATTTTCACAGGAAGAAAATTGGCTTAACGTTTGACGTGTGTGTGTGTGTGTGTGTGTGTGTGTGTGTGTGTGTGTGTGTGTGTGTGTGTGTGTGTCCGCGAAGAACTGCCTTCATATTGACATTGAGACTTGACCTATTATGACAAAAATGTGGTTGGTTCAGTTGTCGATAGCATTTAGTTAATTCAGCATAACTTATAGCTAGATCAGATTTGTGTTGTCGATAAAAAAAATCTAAAGCCTTGCCATTACTTGGGTCAGTGTTGGTTGTGTTGCCGGGTCGGCCTGATCACTGATTAGTTCTGGTACAAAGTAGATAGTATTTGTCTTTGTTTTGAAGCTGGATGTTATTTAGATTTAAGTTTTTTTTTTTCTTTCATTTTGTATTTTTACCTAAGAACTAAAGCCAGGAAAGATGTACATTTATGACAAAGAATCAACTGGAATAAAAGAGAAATCATGTTCACCGTCTAATTTGTGAATTTGTAAGGTGTGTATTTTGATGTCCTGTTAATCGTGTAGAATGTGTTCTTTTTTGAGTGGTGCTAGCCAACTATGTCCGTCCGTCTGTCCGTCCCCATGTATGTATGTCTATATTGGTAACCTATGGCAATATCATTGGTGGACCACCAAGTGTCACTGTTGACCACTGCAACATGCACACAGACACACACAAACACACAGCACCACTCATTTCAGACGGGTCTGATTTGTTTTTAACCCATTCTGACCGGGCACCCATTTTGGTGTCAGCATCATGTTATGCTTTATCTATTGAAAAATAGCAGATCTACAAGCTCATATCGCGCCACCGAGTGGCGCGATACGAGCTTGTAGGTCTGCTATTTTTGAAAAATCAAAGAGCGACTGACCTTTTTAGAATCTGATCTCAGGTCAGAATGGGTTAATCAGACCAGTGTGTGTCCAGTGGAAAACCTCGTATGAATCTGATCTCAGGTCAGAATAGGTTAACCACATGAATCCTATAGAATCCCTATTCATAATAGGCGTTATAGTTCATTATGAATGAACCACCTAAGCTCTACTTAATAGTGGAAATAGCAGATCAACACGTTCGTAACGTGTTGCTTTTTTAGATTTGGAGAATTGTTTCTGAAATATTACTTTTTGCCTATGACATGCCATGTAAACATGATGACAACGATGCATAGTCAGGGCTTGGAGTGCAAAGGGCGTATGTTCAATTATTGTCGAAAATGACATCATTTGAAAGGTCTATGAGCTGTGACGACCCTCTCCTACCCCGCCTAACATGGCCGCTGTGAGGGCTGATTGGCAGGGTGGAGTTGGATCGTCAGTGAGATTGGACCACACCTGAGTCTGGTCTGTCCCACGCCTATATAAGTGTCAATCTGCCTTCACTCCTGAGTCTTTTCTCCTCTCTACTGGTTTGTTTGTTTGTGTTCCTTGGTTTACACCTTACAACATTCCCACTGCACATACACTCGCACACATGCACTGCTTACACACTGATGATCATTCATATTTACTGACATGTTGTGATTGAGTTAGTTAACCTTTAAATAAATATATTTTTATACACTTTTAACTGTGCCTGTGTCTCCCTTTTGTTGCAATCATGAGTCAGATTGTAACATGGGAGCTCGCCTAAGTTGGTAGGACAAAATGGATTCCTAAAATGTTTGAAAATTGGTCGTTTGCACTTTGGTTTGGTCGTCTTTCAGTCCAGGAATTTGGGCCTTGCAGGTGTAGTACGTTCTCCAGTGGTGAGTACCAGTACTACCTGTTAAGTGCTAAAATAATGGGAGATACAGATGCAGTTAAGATAAATTCAGTGTATAGCCTAACTGGTTTGGTTATTGGTTGATATTCTAATTTTGAGAAAATTAGTTTCTAGTTTCATGAAGAGGGAGGTATTTTGATACGTGGTGCAAGGAAGTGTGGAGCTTTTCCCTGATGGGTTAAAGAAATGGGGCCTCGTTGGGGGGACTCATTTGTTTATTGTTGCTAAACTGTTATTTTTGTGTCTCTTCCGTGCGGCCCTGTGAGCACATCCATGGCTTTGAGAGGGTTGCCATTTTATGGTTGCCCAATCTACCCATCGGGCTCAAGTGCATAAATACCTGTACCTGCCAGTAGGACACATGAAGACTAGGGTGTTATCTAGGTGGGGGAAAGCTCTGTCTCTGTCTTTGAGTCTTTATCCTTGTATTCACCAGGGAGGGAGCATTTTTGCAATGATTGCTACAGTACCTGTATTGGTATGGGGAGGACGTTTTGCTTATGGTGAATTAAGAACCTGAACTTCCCTTTTGTTTTATCTTGTTTTGTTTGTTTTTTGCATTGGCTCACGTAGTTTGGACCGGTAAATGGAGTTGTTCTGAAAGTATTGTTGGTGTGGAGGGCTCTCAGGAGTTGAGGGTTTCCCAGGGAGTATCTTAGAACATGTCAAATGGTCAAAGACTTCATGTAATCGAGGTGCAGTTCATTGGGCTCTGTTACGGACCACGGTCCTTTTGATTATTTGTTATTTGTTTAAGTATAATTATTATTTATAGTGGCTACTAAATTAGGATAATAATTATAAGTTTGGTATTTGTTATTATGTTCTAGGGCATGTAACAAGTTGCATTTCTTTTGCTGCAGTACTCAAGTGAATTGACAGACATGGCTCTGAGTGACAGGTCCCTGATTGGACCTGTCCCCCTCTGGTCCTTATTGGTTCTCCCTGACAACACCAGTTTCCTGTTGGCTGGGCACTCTTCCTGTTGCTCTATAAAAGCTCAGTTGAACTTGACTTCACCAGGGGACGACAGCACTTCAGCAGCAGAGAATTGATCCCTCTTGTCCCTGCCTTATTGTTTTGTTTATTCTTGTTCATTATGCCATAAGTTCTGTTTTGTTTTGGTTAGCCCAGTCCTAGTTTATATAGTCATTATTATTTGCTCATAAGTTTGTAAATCAATTATGTATTGTTGCTTAAAATAAGAAGCCCGGTTCCTACCTTTCTCCATGTAGGGGTGCCAGGTCTTTTCTTTTTGTTAAACTTATTGTAATTTTGGTTAGTTAGGGAATTAGAATTGTCATTTTGTTTAATGTTCTGTTAGGGCTTTTAGGTAGGGGTAAACTTTTGATTTCCAGTTAGATTCGTTTTGTTAGATAGCACCAGCACCTTGAAGCCAAAATGTGAGAAGTTGTGAACTAGAAAAATGTAAACTCTCTGCTATTGAAAGAAAAGAACAAGCTACAAATAAATTGAAGTTCTTTTCACCCTGTCTCCTCTCGAATTGTGTCATGTCCCTTCACCCTAGACGAAGGTCCATAACAGGCTCACATTTGGATTTCAGTGTCGTCTGAAGTCATTTGGGATTGGGTGCTTATGGTGTTTGTCTCCTGGGCCTTGAGAGCAAAGGAGGACACCTGTAATGCCTGAGGTCTGGTCTAGCGTCATAGTTGACGTTTTGGTGATGTCCATGTTTTGATTGTGTGGTCATTGTTTTGGTTTCTCTGAACTTGGCACGGGATTTGGCCTGTGAAAGCTTGGAGACTGGTTGGCTATGGTATGGTACCCGTTTGGTTTCTCTGTAGGATGGCATGGGATTTGGCCTGTGAAAGCTTGGAGACTGGTTGGCTATGGTATGGTACCCGTTTGGTTTCTCTGTAGGATGGCATGGGATTTGGCCTGTGCACTCTCAGAGACAATTTGACAGCTCTCACATTGTCCTTAAATTGTCCTTTCACAGTACATTTCAGAACTAAAGTACCTGTTAAATATCTCTAGTGTTCTTCCCATACTAGCTGGGTCAATCCTGTTCTCTTAAAGTGCTTCTCTCCATATTTGTATATATTATTATTTATATTATTAGGTAGGTAATGGGTATCTGTATAACTGTCCTTTGTTCCACAGCATGTCTGAGCTGAGCTGTCTGTTTTTGTATGTATGTTTTGTTTGTTTTTTCCTGTCTTGTCTTGTCTTTGTCATAAAATGTCAACGGTAGATTTTGTTTGATTTGATCTAGTATTCTAGTTGGTTTTCAGTGACCCTAGGGTCCCTGTTTTATGGGGGGGGTGATGACCCTCTCCTACCCTGCCTAACATGGCCGCTGCGAGGGCTGATTGGCAGGGTGGAGTTGGATCGTCAGTGAGATTGGACCACACCTGAGTCTGGTGTGTCCCACGCCTATATAAGTGTCAATCTGCCTTCACTCCTGAGTCTTTTCTCCTCTACTGGTTTGTTTGTTTGTGTTCCATGGTTTACATCTTACATTCCCACTGCACATACACTCGCACGCATGCACTGCTTACACACTGATGATCATTCATATTACTGACATCTTATACTTGTGATTGAGTTAGTTAACCTTTTTAAATAAATATATTTTATACACTTTTAACTGTGCCTGTGTCTCCCTTTTGTTGCAATCATGAGTCAGATTGTAACGGAGCTCTATTAGATAGTAAAAGCATTGCGTCGGGTCGAGCGTCTGTAACGCCTGAGTTTGTGTCTCAGTGTGATCCGAGTGTATCTTTGCCCACTGACCGTGTATCTCTGTCCACACCGTCCGTCTGTGAACAGCTAGTCTCAGTGGCGTGCACAGACAGACACTAGGGGGTGCTCTGCCCTTTTGGCAATGTGCTAATTTTTTCTTAATTTGTAGTGTGTGGACCATGGTGACATTGATCAAATCTTGATAAACGCTTCTATATTATTTAGGTCCCCACAATCTAAAGCTATATGTTTCTATGTCAGTGGTTCTTCGATTAAAATAAATAAATAGCAGACCTACAAGCTCGTAGCGCGCCACTCGGTGGCGCGCTATGAGCTTGTAGATCTGCTATTTTTCAATAGCTAAAGCACCAAAATGGGTTCCCGCCCCAAAATGCGCTGCACAAGGTGCCCTTTTTTTCACTTGAGCACCTACCCCTCTAAATGTCTGTGCACGCCACTGGCTAATCTCCAGTACCGTTGGCCTGATTGGCCTGAAACGTTGCGCGCACACACGGACAGCTTTCGGCCATCCGGCCTGGCGGAGAAAATAAACTCTCCACAAAAGGCACAATAGTGTTTATCTGCTGTAATATAAAGTACTTACCTTTTATTCTCATCCCTGACGGAGAGTGAGGAGTGCTCTTCATTATACATCATCAAACTGTACATCTCATGAACTGAATTTATGTGATTGGTTAGCCGATTTGCTTGTCTACATATGACGTAAACCTCCCCTTCATTGTCCATGGCATTTAATGTTTTTGTTGCCACACATTTACGTCACATTTGGTGGGCATTTGACCTAATTTCTCTTTTCATTGTCAATGGGCGGCGGTGGCGGTGGCTCAGGGGTAGAGTGCCTTGATGGTAACCGTAAGGTTGCCAGTTCGAACCCGGGTCCCCCAGAGTTAATGTCGAAGTGTCCTTGAGCAAGACACTGAACCCCTAATTGCTCCCGATGTGCTAGTTGGTGCCTTGCATGGTTTCCGCTGCCATCGGTGTATGAATGTGTGTGTGAATGGGTGAATGTAATGCACAATCTCTGTAAAGCGCCTTGGATAAAGGCGCTATATAAATGCACCATTTACCATTTACCAATGGCAATTATTGAGACGTGTGGGGCCAAGCTGTATATCCCCTCAAACATCACTTAATTGGGCCTACAAAGGTCTCGCAGTAATCTTCCTCTCGTTCTTTTCCATTGTCTGGAACTCGTTCTCTGTCATCTGGTTCACTTACCAGTAATCAGAACTGCCACGTCTTGACTGTTCCAGCCTTAACTGCTAGTTAAGCATAATGTCTTCAGACTAGGACTTATGTCTAAAATCCGGTCATCCAATTTGTCTGAGTAGTGTCTCCATCAGTGGCGTGCACAGACATTTAGAGGGGCAGGTGCTCAAGTGAAAAAAAGGGCACCTTGTGCAGCGCATTTTGGGGCGGGAACCCATTTTGGTGCTTTAGCTATTGAAAAATAGCAGATCTACAAGCTCATAGCGCGCCACCGAGTGGCGCGCTACGAGCTTGTAGGTCTGCTATTTATTTTTAATCGAAGAACCACTGACATAGAAACATAGCTTTAGATTGTGGGGGCCTAAATAATATAGTAGAAGTGTTTTTTATCAAGATTTGATCAATGTCACCGCATGGTCCACACACCACAAATTAAGAAAAAAAAAGAAAACGTTTTATTTTTATTTTTTAAGAGCAAAATTGCCAAAAGTGCAGGGGGTGCTCTAGCACCCCCTAGTGTCTATCTGTGCACGCCACTGGTCTCCACCCTCCATGCAGAGAAATGCATAATTCCCCACCAATTATGCAATATCCGTTAATGTACCCATCTGGCTGTATGTGTCCCTTTTATGCCCATATATGGAGATCTCTGACTGTATCATTCATTTCATTTTAATGTTTGAATGTCTATATAGCCTTATTTTACTGGAGATGTGTACTGTAAGTGTTGCAGCAGTGCATTTGCTCCAGGGCTGCAACAACCCACACATATGACTTTAGTTCATCTATACTGCAGAGATTTGCCTCCTACACAGACAGTACAAATCCTATACACGTTTTCCATCAGTACAGTGTATTAGCAAAAATACAGGCCATTTCAATTCAGTTCAATGCATATAGAGAAGGTACTGAACATTAGAGTTTAATTCAATAAAGTCATTTTGTGTCTACAGGTAGGTTTATGTTAGTATGCGATTTCAGACGGGGCCACAGCAACATCACTCACAGCAGGTTTCTTCTTTGGCCCAATTCATTATGGACAAAAACACTGTCACAAAAGCTAAAACTTACGTAAAAGTCTTCGGGCCCCGGGGGCAAAAGGCACTATAATAAATCAAAAACGGTTAATATTTCATTTTAATAAAATTTATTTTTTCCAATGTGCGACATTCACAACACTATGGAATAAATAATATAACAATTGGAGGAGGGGTTATATTCATATTAAAATGTGTGATTATTCAGCAACACATTCAATCTGTGTGAAAGGTTTGTCATAGCATTGGAGCACTGAATATAACAACAGATTGTACAAAGTCAACAGCAAACATTAATCCTATTAACAAGCTCACAAAATGATGCGTTGGAGCTGTAGAGTTTTACAGAATGTTAGCCTATTTTCGCACAATATTTGCCTATTATGAATTTATGACATGCCCGAATTAAGGATGCTAGGGTTGGTTAATGTCCAATATACTATAAGCACATCAAAACCAATTAATAGCATGTTAAAGGTAGGGGAAGTGATATTTTTGGTCAAAACAAAAACAAATTTGTTAAAAGTTAGAGCACTATATTCTGATAGTATTCATTGCTATAGAATGTTTTTTCAGCAACGTCTCCATCTCTCTAGCTCTTTATTAAACAGAAAATACATTTTCAGGTGGTTTGCACATTATCAACCAATCAGGAGAGAGTATCCATTTATCTGCTTCAATTTGGGAAGTGCAACTGACGAAGTCTGAAATATCAGCTTAAAATTTTTAAATATACTATTATGATATAGTTATTTATTAACAACACTTAGCCTACCTCTAAGGTATTGTTTGTATATTCCGTATATACAGCATGTACATCACATATGTTTTACACAAAGAACAGATTCAGAACATAGGCTACTGCCAGCTCACTGCCAGTTTTAAACATGGGCATTTAGAACTTCCAAATAATTCTAATTGCATTCTAAATGAGTTGCTTCAGCCTGCCACATGGTATGACCATGATTATATGTACTGCTTGCCAGTTGCACTCTGAGGAAGAGCCGTGTGCTCGAAACATGCAATAAAAGCATCTGTCGCATTGGAGCCCGCTCATTGTGTGAGGGTTTTCTTCATTTTATTCCTCACTCAGCACCTGCCCAAATTTGTGTTGGGGATGTGCATTTACGTCGGTCATTTACAACCATTGTTACCACAAGCTTGAGAAGTCCAATTTTACTGTTATTTCAGTTATGCTATTTGTGCACATATAGGTTTGACGATTAGTAAGAAAAGCTCTTGACATTATGGTATCTGGGCATGCACCGATGGGTCGTTTCTGTCCGATACCAATGTCAACATTGCTGTCATGGTCGACAACCAATATTTACCCATGTCAAATATCTGTATAAAAACAAGTTGTGGCCTTTCTGAAAAAGGCATATAAACACAAAAATAAAAGATCAATGCCTCTTTATTCCAAAACTCGGGATGCACCGTTAAGTTAAATGTTGGCCCATATCCCAACATGAACAGCTTGAATGTAGTATTTTTATGTAAAAAATATTCAGACTTGTTGACCCTTTTGAAAGCTTCCCAGAAAACAAAACACTGATTGAATCTGCAGCCTTCATCGTCACAATAGGCTTGTTCAGCTTCACATTCAAACTAAACTAACTAAAATATCGGCTAAACATTAACATTAATTAATATTATTTTGATATTGGTTCGATACCGATATTACATTTTAACCCATTCTGACCTGAGATCAGATTCATACGAGGTTTCCACTGGACACACACTGGTCTGATTAACCCATTCTGACCTGAGATCAGATTCTAAAAATGTCAGTCGCTCTTCGATTTTTCAAAAATAGCAGACCTACAAGCTCGTAGCGCGCCACTCGGTGGCGCGATATGAGCTTGTAGATCTGCTATTTTTCAATAGCTAAAGCATAACATGATGCCAACACCAAAATGGGTGCCCGTTCAGAATGGGTTAAGGCCAACATCGTCCGATACAGACATGATTTTCTCCATCCATAATGGTATGCAATGTGCTCCTCCACTCAAACAATCTTTCTGTGGACACGGCCCTTACACCACATTTCAGTGTGTGCTGTAGAAGCTGCCTGGGTGCATTATTTGAGTAGTTACAGTATGTAAACACTTCTATCAGTGTGTGTGTGATCATCAGTAACATTGTACACAACTCATATATTATTCTGCCCTTGACGTTATGTAGGCCTACACTTGTGATTGTATTTGTTGTGGTTGACTTAATTGATAACGTTCTTATCGTTATCATTTAAAACGTTCTTATTGTACAATCAAATTATATTAAAAATAATATAAAAGAAATACAAAGTATTTCAACTAAGTGAAGACTGTTCACAGCCAGGTTAAGCCAGGTTATTTTTGTTTCGGCATTGTTGACACTACACACCTGCCTACCTACTGTACTGTACACTACGGTACGCAAAAGCTCAACCGCTTTATTTCCTTGTCATAAAAAGCCAATATATCCGACGCACACATGTAGGCGACGACAATGCATTCTGCGTTTACTGTTGCAGGGGGAATATAAGGTGACTGTGTTCAGCTGCTGGTTAAATTAAACATTAAAGTATTTACCAGAGGTCAAATGCTATTTCTCACCTTACATACACCCAGAAAATGTCATAATGGACCTGTGACAGCTGTCCAGACTCTACGCCTGGCTCACAGGGCCTCTGCCAGGCAGCAGTCAGTGGCTCACAGGGCCTCTGCCCCAGGCAGCGCTCAGTGCCTCACAGGGCCTCTGCCAGGCAGTGGTCAGTGGCTCACAGCAGGGCCTCTGCCAGGCAGCGCTCAGTGACTCACAGGGCCTCTGCCAGGCAGCGCTCAGTGCCTCACAGGGCCTCTGCCAGGCAGCGGGTCAGTGGCTCACAGGGCCTCTGCCAGGCAGCGGGTCAGTGGCTCACAGGGCCTCTGCCAGGCAGCGGGTCAGTGGCTCACAGGGCCTCTGCCAGGCAGCAGTCAGTGGCTCACAGGGCCTCTGCCAGGCAGCGCTCAGTGGCTCACAGGGCCTCTGCCAGGCAGCGGTCAGTGGCTCACAGGGCCTCTGCCAGGCAGCGCTCAGTGACTCACAGGGCCTCTGCCAGGCAGCGGTCAGTGGCTCACAGGGCCTCTGCCAGGCAGCGCTCAGTGGCTCACAGGGCCTCTGCCAGGCAGCGGTCAGTGGCTCACAGCAGGGCCTCTGCCAGGCAGCGCTCAGTGGCTCACAGCAGGGCCTCTGCCAGGCAGCACTCAGTGACTCACAGGGCCTCTGCCAGGCAGCGCTCAGTGGCTCACAGGGCCTCTGCCAGGCAGCGGTCAGTGGCTCACAGCAGGGCCTCTGCCCGGCAGCGCTCAGTGGCTCACAGGGCCTCTGCCAGGCAGCGGTCAGTGGCTCACAGCAGGGCCTCTGCCAGGCAGCGCTCAGTGACTCACAGGGCCTCTGCCAGGCAGCGGTCAGTGGCTCACAGGGCCTCTGCCAGGCAGCGCTCAGTGGCTCACAGGGCCTCTGCAGGCAGCGCTCAGTGGCTCACAGCAGGGCCTCTGCCAGGCAGCGCTCAGTCAGTGGCTCACAGGGCCTCTGCCAGGCAGCGCTCAGTCAGTGGCTCACAGGGCCTCTGCCAGGCAGCGCTCAGTGGCTCACAGGGCCTCTGCCAGGCAGCGCTCAGTGGCCTCACAGGGCCTCTGCCAGGCAGCGGTCAGTCAGTGGCTCACAGGGCCTCTGCCAGGCAGCGCTCAGTGGCTCACAGGGCCTCTGCCAGGCAGTGGTCAGTGGCTCACAGGGCCTCTGCCAGGCAGCGGGTCAGTGGCTCACAGGGCCTCTGCCAGGCAGCGGGTCAGTGGCTCACAACAGGGCCTCTGCCAGGCAGTGGTCAGTGGCTCACAGGGCCTCTGCCAGGCAGCGGGTCAGTGGCTCACAGCAGGGCCTCTGCCAGGCAGTGGTCAGTGGCTCACAGGGCCTCTGCCAGGCAGCGGGTCAGTGGCTCACAGGGCCTCTGCCAGGCAGCGGGTCAGTGGCTCACAACAGGGCCTCTGCCAGGCAGTGGTCAGTGGCTCACAACAGGGCCTCTGCCAGGCAGTGGTCAGTGGCTCACAGGGCCTCTGCCAGGCAGCAGGCAGTGGCTCACAGGGCCTCTGCCAGGCAGCGGGTCAGTGGCTCACAGGGCCTCTGCCAGGCAGCGGGTCAGTGGCTCACAGGGCCTCTGCCAGGCAGCGCTCAGTGGCTCACAGCAGGGCCTCTGACAGGCAGCGCTCAGTGGCTCACAGCAGGGCCTCTGCCAGGCAGCGCTCAGTGGCTCACAGGGCCTCTACCAGGCAGCGCTCAGTGGCTCACAGGGCCTCTGCCAGGCAGCGCTCAGTGGCTCACAGGGCCTCTGCCAGGCAGCGGTCAGTCAGTGGCTCACAGGGCCTCTGCCAGGCAGCGGTCAGTCAGTGGCTCACAGGGCCTCTGCCAGGCAGCGGTCAGTGGCCTCACTGGCTTCAAGTTGCACCTGCTGCTCACCCTTCCTGTTGTCCACCCAGGAGTTGTGAATGACGGCGCCCCTTGGTGATGTGTCCACCTGTAGCAGGGACACCACCCTCTTCTTCACCTTGGCACGAAGGGCACGGCGCAGCTTCTGACGAGTAAATGCATAGAGCAAGGGGTGGGATACAGTGGTGCCGTAAGCCAGGGCCAGGAACCAGAGACGCAGGCTGACCAGGCCATCGCTGGGTCCCACACCCAGGATCAGAACATTGGTCACAGATAAAGGAGCCCAGCAGACGAGGAATGAGGAGATGATGAGGAGGGACATCCTGAAAACCCTGCGCTGGCGTTCGCGCCGATCCCGGTGGCGCCGCACAGCTCGTCGCAGGGCAATGATGGCAGACACGGAGGCCTGGACCCCCACAGTGGACAGCATGGGGGTGGCAGCACCCACGTTGGAGGCCTGGACCCCCACAGTGGCCACCATGGGGGTGGCAGCACCCACGTTGGAGGCCTGGACCCCCACAGTGGCCACCATGGGGGTGGCAGCACCCACGTTGGAGGCCTGGACCCCCACAGTGGCCACCATGGGGGTGGCAGCACCCACGTTGGAGGGTACCAAAGGAGTGGAGGATGACAGGGCTGGAGGCGTGGCTTCTGTTGGAGTGGGGGAAGGTGATGGAATGAGAGGAGGATGGCTGAGCTGCTTGGAGCCATCGGTGGTACAATGCTCCTCTCCTGCCTCGCCACTCTCTAGCGTGCCGGGCGCAGCTTTCCTTCTCTGCCTCTTATGGTACCCTCTGCAGGAGGGGCCCCTGAATCGCTGGCTCTTTTTCATTTGAGAGCCAATCCGGATGTTCAGAGCCCTCAGTATTCTGGAGTAGGTGAAGAGCATCACCGCCGCAGTGGTGAAGAAGAGCGGCACCTGCAGAATCAGGTGGTAGTACATGCCCAGTCCTGTGTGGTAGCCTTGCCCACCCACACATAGCAGCGTCCGGTTACGCACGGTGGGCACCAGGGTGGCACTAATCCCAGGGGACGACGAAGAGTAGCGCGTCGTCAGCCTGCTTTCATTTTCACCTTCTTCGTCTCCACTGAAAAAGTCCACCTCAATGAACGGGATGAAAAACGCCCCCACAGAGGTGATCCAAACGGCAGTCAGGAGGAGCGCAGCTCGGCGCGTCGTCAGCAGCCGGTTGGCCGGCCGCACCGAGATGTCGTAGCGGTCGAAGCTGATGACGAGGACGTTGACGGCGGTGGCGATACTGGCGAAGGTGATGCAGGCCTCGTGGCAGCAGCACAGTAGAGCTAGGTTGGGTCCCGGGGGCAGCAGCACGACCACGAGGGTGAGGGGGAGACACAGCAGGCACACCGCCACGTCCAGCACATGCAGGTTGACGGTCACCATGTTGCTGACTGAGTCCACTAGGCTGGACTGGGACCAGTAGAGAACCAGCACGGTCAAGTTGCTGCTGAAGCCCAGCACAAGCTCCAGCATGAGGAAGGCAGTGAGCGACACCTGGAAGCCCAGAGAATACGGCACACCCTGACCCTGCCACATGGCGGCGCCACCGGGTGAGACACCCGCAGTGCCCGGTTCCCCGAGGAGACCCGTTCCTCCGAGGTCAGCCATCGTCCCATCGGCCCAGTCGCCCGTAGCTGGACCGGAGGTGTAGCTGTCTGTTTCCATGGCAACCTCTCAGTTGTCATATATGTTGGATGTCACGCTGTTGATGAGCTCCCGCCGTGCACCAGGCTGAGCCTCCATGACACAGGGATCAATAACAACGTAGTGACAGTCCTGGCGGAAAGGGAGACACAACACAAGGCAGGCAGATGAGAAATGAACAGTGGAAGAAGTGGAGTCAAAGAACATCACTCTCCCTCTGGAAGTGTCAGACATCTTGAGTTTGACAGCTCATAACTTTGGATTAGTTATCTAATTAAAATGTACATGAGGATATAGCTTAAATGTACATCAAAACAACACTCATCAGCATACATGTGCTATGCCAATAACTTTTTAACCCATTCTGACCGGGCACCCATTTTGGTGTTGGCATCATGGCATCATTAGCTATTGAAAAATAGCAGATCTACAAGCTCATATCGCGCCACCGAGTGGCGCGATACGAGCTTGTAGGTCTGCTATTTTTGAAAAATCGAAGAGCGACTGACATTTTTAGAATCTGATCTCAGGTCAGAATGGGTTAATCAGACCAGTGTGTGTCCGGCGGAAACCTCGTATGAATCTGATCTCAGGTCAGAATGGGTTAATCTGGGCATCTTCACTTCACTATATTATACATGTAGTTGCAGATTGAACAGGTGCTGCATTATGCATCAATCCAGCCCACCGTCTGTCTCCATGCATCAGTATCTCTGATTACCATCAGGCCCATGCATCCACACAGGCTGCCGGAACCACAGGCCAGCACAATAGGCCATCACTAATATGTGCCAGGATTCAGGAGAATGGGCACATACTGAATGGAGCTAAGTAATAATCAGACCCATGGGCAATCAGCTGGCGTCACAATGGATCAGCAAAAAGTAATATATTTAGCAACATGGAACAAAATTGGAGATGCAGATGCGAGAGAGAGATGAAGCAGGGACAAGAAGATATTGTATTGAATTGCAGATGAAACGTTTTCATAGATGGCTTCATAGACTCATAAGTGTTGGGTCAATTAATACTTTTTGTTTGTTTAACCACTTAAACCCTCAATACTTTAATATTTAATATTTCTATTTTTGGCAAATACTTCCCCTAGAATAGGGGTATAAGGTTCGAGTAGTTGAGGGCCGCTAGCCCCTCCTATATACAGTTTTAATGTGTGTTTTCTGAACAAACATAAAGAATGCCATTGACAACGGAGAACTAATGTTTGTCTTAACAAACTAAAATCACACCTGTGTGAAGTGAGGGGCGCTCTTATCATCTTACAACATGTAAAACAAACGGTGTCAAAACAAACATTAAATTATCTTTATTGTTAATGGGATTTAATGTTTGTGTTAGTGACTAAACAAACATTAATTTCTCTTCATTGTCAATGGCGTTTTTAAAACAAATATTGACCTAAACACAAACATTAAACCTGTATATAGGAGGGGCTAGCGCCCCTCAAAAATGCCATTGACAATGAACTGAGAATCTACATCATAATGTGTCTGATCAAATGGGCATATGTACAGTATGTCGATGGGAAACCTTGGCCAATAAGGGACCACCATTCTTGATGATGATGTAGGAAGATTAGAGCGGCCCTCACTTCACACGGTGTGATGTTTTTATGAATTAAATGTCATTTTGTCCAACCTGTAATTGTGCGGTCAAAACTCATGAGTGGAGCATGAATCTTCAACAAGACACCTGACAACTACATCTCCCAGAGTGCATCAGCTGCAAGATGGCTGCTGGTGCTCATTTGGTTGATTGAACACCTGTTAAAGGCTGGTGGTGGTGACTCTCACAAAAAAAAAAAACAAGCAAGCTGAAGGTCTACCCAGGAGCTCTACCCCAAAGACGCCAATGGTCTGTTATATTTATTCAACTGCTTATTCTACTTCTTCTTAATGTGGTTAAAATCAGGCTAATTGTGTGTTTAGTATCAACTGCTTATTCTACTTCTTCTTAATGTGGTTAAAATCAGGCTAATTTGTGTATTTAGTAGCTTCAACTGCTTCAGTCTGAAGTGGGGAAGGAACACATTAACTTGCTTGAGAGTTGGATTTAATTTATGTTTAAAAGTATCTCTTTACAAAATGAGACCAAGTTAGAAATGTTAAAATGATTTAAGAATTTGAAAGACTACTAAAAATGTGGACAATTCATGTTAAAGGTTTAAAATGCCTTGTTCAATTAGAGCTGATCTACAAGCTTAAAGTTCAGCTATATTTTTCTTCACTTATTCAATTTAAAATACTAAATGTTTACTTAACTTGAATCATTTATTAAAGGTTACAATTCACAAATGTTTAATTGAAAATGACTTTAATAATTGGGTTAAAATGTCAACTTTATGAGTTAATTTAAGACTGTGTTAAAATGTTGACTTTATAAGTTAATTTTAAGACTTTACATGTTGGCATTCATTGTGTGAAAACACTATAGTTAAACCACTTTGTCTAAAAGACGTTTGATTATTTATATATATATATTTAATGTTTAAAATCAACCATGTTTAAAAAGAGAACTTGTTTTGAAAAGATGTTTATTGTTTTGCATTGTTGTTAAAACCTGTTTCTTTGTTTTCGAAGGTTTTCAACCTTATTGATGAACCAACCAATCAAGTCAACAAAAGCAACTGCAACTGAAACTGTGCAAAAAGTTGAAAAATAAAACTTGATTGGAGTTGAGTCCTTTACCTGTCATTTGGAGTGGAAGTGGGGTTTGACTTTACAATAATGGTAGTATGTTAATTCAACCTGTATGGTAGAGTATGTTAATTAGATATAACTTAAACAATTGGAGTGGTTGTATTTTGTCTCTCTGCTCTTCTATTGAGACATTTAGATCGTATCAAAGGTTGTGTCTTAAGACACATTTAAAAAAATGTTCTTATCACACAAAGATATGGCGGCCCCCCTATAGTAACTCTGGGGACCCCCTAAGGGTCCCGGACCCGCTGTTGAAGACCCATGCTTTAAACTGTTAAACACAAACCACAGTTTATTTGTCATGGTTTTATTGTATGGGGAATACAATAGTGACTTTATTGAGTGGTGTTACTGTATATTCAAACCCTAATTGATTTGATTTTCGGTTATTCCTATAATGTTCAATATCAGATTTGTAGAATTACTGCAAGAAAAAAACATGGATAACAAGCAAGAAGCTGCTGTAACCTAGAGGGGAATGTGATTCTCTAACAACCACATTAAAAACTTAAAGGCATATTTCACTGTACCCTACAGTATAGTATACTGTACTTCATCGTATGACAAATACTGAAAATCAGCAATCTACGTACAAGCTCACAATGCAATCACAATTTGACGCAATGTGAGCTTGTAGATCTGCTATTTTGAAAATGTATGAATGAAATGATCTCCCTTTAGACTGTTTTATTTAACCCATTCTGACCTGAGATCAGATTCATACGAGGTTTCCGCCGGACACACACTGGTCTGATGAACCCATTCTGACCTGAGATCAGATTCTAAAAATGTCAGTCGTTTTTTTTGATTTTTCAAAAATAGCAGACCTACAAGCTCGTATCGCGCCACTCGGTGGCGCGATATGAGCTTGTAGATCTGCTATTTTTAAATAGCTAAAGCATAACATGATGCTGACACCAAAATGGGTGCCCGGTCAGAATGGGATAAAAGTAAATACAATATATTAGGCCTAATATCAATATAATAAATTACTATTGGATATGTCTATAGTGTTATACAAACGGCAACGACCACCAAACCACAAGCTATTTATAAATATGCAACTGAACTGGAAGAATGCGTTTAGTTGAGTGATGGTCTCCATTTTCTCCCCATGACTGTTGCCATAGCAATGGAGCACTATAGTCTAGATTAATGAGGGTACAGATGCTGAAGTGTGTGACACTAAAGTCTCTGGTGACACCATGCTATGTGTGACAGGCCAAAGACCACCAAAGGTCTCTGGTGACACCATGCTATGTGTGACAGGCCAAAGACCACCAAAGGTCTCTGGTGACACCGTGCTACTGTACGTGTGACAGGCCAAAGACCACCAAAGGTCTCTGGTGACACCGTGCTACTGTACGTGTGACAGGCCAAAGACCACCAAAGGTCTCTGGTGACACCATGCTACTGTACGTGTGACAGGCCAAAGACCACCAAAGGTCTCTGGTGACACCGTGCTACTGTATGTGTGACAGGCCAAAGACCACCAAAGGTCTCTGGTGACACCGTGCTACTGTACGTGTGACAGGCCAAAGACCACCAAAGGTCTCTGGTGACACCATGCTACTGTACGTGTGACAGGCCAAAGACCACCACAGGTCTCTGGTGACACCATGCTACTGTACGTGTGACAGGCCAAAGACCACCAAAGGTCTCTGGTGACACCATGCTACTGTACGTGTGACAGGCCACAGACCACCAAAGGTCTCTGGTGACACCATGCTACTGTACGTGTGACAGGCCAAAGACCACCAAAGGTCTCTGGTGACACCATGCTACTGTACGTGTGACAGGCCAAAGACCACCAAAGGTCTCTGGTGACACCGTGCTACTGTACGTGTGACAGGCCAATGACCACCAAAGGTCTCTGGTGACACCGTGCTACTGTACATGTGACAGGCCAAAGACCACCAAAGGTCTCTGGTGACACCATGCTACTGTACGTGTGACAGGCCAAAGACCACCAAAGGTCTCTGGTGACACCGTGCTACTGTACGTGTGACAGGCCAAAGACCACCAAAGGTCTCTGGTGACACCATGCTACTGTACGTGTGACAGGCCAAAGACCACCAGAGGTCTCTGGTGACACCGTGCTACTGTACATGTGACAGGCCAAAGACCACCAAAGGTCTCTGGTGACACCGTGCTACTGTACGTGTGACAGGCCAAAGACCACCAAAGGTCTCTGGTGACACCGTGCTACTGTACGTGTGACAGGCCAAAGACCACCAAAGGTCTCTGGTGACACCGTGCTACTGTACGTGTGACAGGCCAAAGACCACCAAAGGTCTCTGGTGACACCGTGCTACTGTACGTGTGACAGGCCAAAGACCACAAAGGGATAACCATCCAGTAAATAAAATCACAGCCTGGCGATAATAACAGGACATGACATTGTCCCGTCTAAATAAACAAATAAAGTCAATGTGCTTTCACTGTTAGTCTGAGTCTCACAGTGGGGTCTGGTCTGGGGAAACCCAGGGGTCTGTTAGTCTGAGTCTCACAGTGGGGTCTGGTCTGGGGAAACCCAGGGGTCTGAGTCTCACAGTGGGGTCTGGTCTGGGGAAACCCAGGGGTCTGAGTCTCACAGTGGGGTCTGGTCTGGGGAAACCCAGGGGTCTGAGTCTCACAGTGGGGTCTGGTCTGGGGAAACCCAGGGGTCTGTTAGTCTGAGTCTCACAGTGGGGTCTGGTCTGGGGAAACCCAGGGGTCTGTTAGTCTGAGTCTCACAGTGGGGTCTGGTCTGGGGAAACCCAGGGGTCTGTTAGTCTGAGTCTCACAGTGGGGTCTGGTCTGGGGAAACCCAGGGGTCTGTTAGTCTGAGTATCACAGTGGGGTCTGGTCTGGGGAAACCCAGGGGTCCTCGAGCGGGTCTCCAACAAAATGGGAAATGGTTTAATCCTATTTAATGTTTTGGCTATTCAAAGATAGCTACAAGCTAGATCGGCTATTTTTAATGGGCACTATAGCCCCTCCTATGCCCAGCTTTCCGGGTCTGTGTGAAGACAAATATTGACTTGTGATATGGGGCTGATCACCCCATAGCGATGATTTGATTGGCTGAGCAAAGTACATATTGAAGGTAAAAGTGTGATGACATCAAAAGTTTATGATTGTGTATGATGATAAGAGTGACCCTCACTTCACACAGGTGTGATTTTTGAATAATGGTGAACAATGTCTCATGTGCGAGTCCATGACACAAAAGCATTGACAAGCTGCTGACATCTTTTGAGAACCACTCATCTTATCTAACCATGCAGTACTCAGTACTCACAAGTGGTGAGTCGTTAAGGAATGGAAGTCTGAGGTTTTACCTCCAGCACATGTATGGTAACTATGGTTCACTCAGCTCGGTACTGTGGCTGCTTTGGAGAGGTTATCCTTTAAGATGAATAATCAGTTGGATAAATATGATCTGAAGTGGGACGTGTTCCTCAGTCATGTTGCAGGTCCCTTGGTGTGAGCCATGGTCAGGCAATGCCCTCTTGATTGTTTATTGTATTACTACACATTATGATACGGTTGATGATGCTGCGTTTGGTCGTGTAAATGATGTAAACTATTTTCACATTTTAATTTGATTTTTCCTTTTTTTTCTCCTTTATTTTAATCTTTATTTGTTTATCTTATCTATCTTAATTGTCTATCCATGAATATGTACTCTGCTGTTGTTGCTTGTGTTTGTATTGTAGGTCTTATGTTTTATGTGTTTGTAAAAAATCAAAATAAAGTACTGATCATAACAAGTGGTGAGTCAAACGACATGATGGATATGTAATGTGTGAGTGAATGAATGGCATAGGAAAGGTAGAGCACCATGGCAAAGAAGCATTACAGGTAAACAAGATGCCCCAGGGAGATAAATGGAAAGGAAAAAAAGAAAAGATGACTCCCCTCCCCCTATAGTATCTCTCCTCCTTCCTCCAACCCCCAAGCAAACACTCAGTCAATCCCTAAGGGCTGCCTTATGTATACAGTATGGATAACAGCAGCATTATAACCAAGACAATCCGCTGGAGAATGGCGATATAGCGGCAGGACAATTACTAGAGAATCTTGCATTGGCACTTCGGTAAAGCAACATTGCTACAGTCCATGGTTCAAGAAAGTGAATCAAATCTGACATTTGATTAGAGGTTGAGGAACAAAAATGACATAAAGAAGAAGTGTGAAGAACCAAACCATGTAACACTCATAAGGTAGAAGTGAAAGGTCAAAGGTTCTCCAGTGTCTGCCAATGGTTAGTTAGTTAGCAGCTCAGTGTTTGGTCAGTGTCTACAGAGATGAAAGCATTGCAGAAGCAAAGCATAGCAGGCGGCGCGCTCAGCCCAATTCCTTTTTAAATTCAGATAAAACATCAGCGATATCCAGCTCCCCATTCCTGATGATTTGTCAGTGATGAAACCCAGGTGCAGTGGACTTCCTAATGAAGTCCCCTGCAATGCAACAGGTTCACTAGGGAGCTCCTGGCTGTGTGTCACCAAAGTCTAGCATGTTTTCACCATGGCATTCTTCAGATCATATCCAAGGTGTTGAAATTAATCAATGTACAAACGAGTGGTGAGGAGCCGCAGACGCACTAACAAGATGAGGTAGACTGACCATTTTAAGAAGACCTTGCAGGAGAATGGATGGATAGCAGGAGAAACTGCTATCATGTCAGGTAGGAGGAGGCTGTTGGTTAACCCATTCTGACCTGAGATCAGATTCATACGAGGTTTCCGCCGGACACACACTGGTCTGATGAACCCATTCTGACCTGAGATCAGATTCTAAAAATGTCAGTCGCTCTTCGATTTTTCAAAAATAGCAGACCTACAAGCTCGTATCGCGCCACTCGGTGGCGCGATATGAGCTTGTAGATCTGCTATTTTTAAATAGCTAAAGCATAACATGATGCCAACACCAAAATGGGTACCCTTTCAGAATTGGTTAAGGACTGGAAAAACCCATCTGCACCTGCACCATCCCTCTGGGACGCCTCACTGGAACAATTATGAGCCACTGTCATACAGGCTGCTGAATAGGACGGACAAATATGACATGGGGACATTACCTTACCACATGCATGTATCAGGACTCTGATATCGTTCCCGGCTCTGGGCGAGCTCTAAACATCTTTGGAGAAGTACTATTGGTGGACTCAATATCTGGAATTGGGGCTGGGATGGACTGCTGTATGCTTCTGTGTAATTGTCTCCACCAGGCTGAAGGCATGGGGAGAGAGAGTATGTTTTGCACTCCGTCCGTCCGTCCGTCCGTAATTGTAATTGTGCTGTGTAATTCATCCCACAACAAATACACAACATACTGGCTCTTAAACTGCACATGGTTGTGGGTGGCAACGATTCCACTTTGGGTTGTAAATGACCACACGTACAGCAACAGGATTAAAGCACTCTCCAAAACTTTAACGATGCATACCGAGTGTGCAGCATAACACAAACCTCCAAACATCTGCATTTTTGGCTGTATACATCGTCGGGTATGGACTAGTTCTATATTATTAAACTTTCAATAGAAAGTATTTCAGATCACATTGGCAATGTGATCAGTGAGGGAAATATGACAGAGAGAGAACAAGAGAGATGTAAGGCAAGGAATCAAGGACAGAAAACTGATTGAGTGGGGAATGAACAGGATGAAGGGAAACATATACAGATGGTTGTGGATAGTGGGGCCTTCAGCTGAGGCTGTTGGCCAGGCCCTGGAACTTTGTTCTTCTTCTTTCATCAAAGAGAAATGTGGGAGGAAAAACAAGAGCCAAAACGTAAGGAGTGAACCAGGATCTTGTACATTCTGCCAGCAGAAAGGACCAAGTCCCTTTATGTGGCCTTTATGAAAACAGTTCAGAGGATATACTGTGGTTATAGAGTAGATGATGATGGCACTTGTATGCAAGGACTATTTGTTTCCAGAAGTGTTTATTATTTCTACAGGTTGTTGTTTTTCCATCTGTGCAGATAAATACATTCTGATTCTGATTGTAGACTTGGCTCATTCACCCATGTGCTCCATTGATAACAGCATTGACATCAAGAAAATTTAAGATTTCAAATACCTTCATATACATGCCATTCAGACGTCTCAAGACCAACGAATAATCATCCTGATGGAACACAGGTCAAGACTTTCTCTTCCTGGAAAATTAGCATGCTGAAATAATGATCTTGCATCAATAAAAAAAATAGTTTAAAATCTTACCACTGATAATGTCATCGGTAGGCCATTAGTAAACTGTCTACACCCCACCTTTGAGAAGTATACACAGAAATGTTTCCATCTTATAATGAGGACCAATTATAGGAAGATAATTTTTAAAATGGGCATAGATTCAGGGAAATGACAGATCCCTGACACTATGCTGTAAGAACAACCTTGAGCTCAACATCAACAAGACCAAGAAGCTGCATGGACTAGGAGGCAGAGGTGCTAGCATGCCCAATCTACAGTAGTAGAGAGTGCCCCCCATCCACGCGAGCTTCATCTTCCATCCACCAGCTGTCTAAAAACCAAGAAGAGACTCCTGCCACTCGCGGCATTTGGTATCTCTGTGAATCTACTGTCTGGATGCGCCCTGTCTCTGCCTCTGTCTCTCCTCTAGCCACAACCACATTCTTTCCCACCTGCTCGTTCCTCTCAGCCTGTCCTGTGTTGCCAGTTGCCACCATGTTCACCTGTGTCCTGTTGGCCTTGTGTGTACAGTATGTACAGTATACACACACCCTTGTTTTCCCCTTTACCTTGCAAGTACATAAAGCATATCGTGTCTGTCCGGCAGAAACCTTGTACCTCCATATCTGTACCTCCATATTTGTGTGTGACGCTACTACAGCGTCACACACAAGTAGCAAAGAAGTTCACATTGCAGATTGGCTATTTCTTTTGCTATTTTACATTTCTTTGTAAAAGTCCTTAAGTGTGTCTTTTGGTTCTATTATTATTGAACCAATGTAAAGTATTAACAGGATATTGTGACAAAATAATAACTACAACATTGGATCCATTGGTATACAGGTTTTCTTCATTTCCTGAAAAAGTAACAGTTGTGGACATACAAGGTTCCCATCTGAAAACAACAATGTGGTGTTATGTTACATGTTTTGGCTCCTATACCTCTCTAGCATATGGACAGAAAGTAGGCCTATTCGTTTTAACACCAATAAGCAAAACCATCAAATCATCTTCTGTAATGTATGAACTTTATTATTATGAAATTATGACAGCCAGGACGGTCCCTCGACCTCCGCGGATCCAGCCCGGCCAGATCCAACAATCCAACACTTCCATCACGTTTTCAAGACAATGCAATTTATCACTGCATATACTTGTGACAAAGCAATGCACAAGAGCAGACACTTCACTGACAAGTGCATTGACAGCTTCCAACTGTAAAAACAAAAGAAGGAAAAAAATGTACTAAAAGTACAAGGGAATTATAATGAAACACAATACAGAATGGCTGACGCTTCCATAAAGTCACAGAGTGCTCTCTCCTCTACAATACACAGACACACCACCGTCAGTGGAGCACTGCACACAGACCGTTCTACAATACACAGACACACCACCGTCAGTGGTGCACTGCACACAGACCGTTGTACAATACACAGACACACCACCGTCAGTGGTGCACT
Organism: Protomyctophum parallelum; assembly: GCF_964188405.1. Taxonomy (NCBI): domain Eukaryota; kingdom Metazoa; phylum Chordata; class Actinopteri; order Myctophiformes; family Myctophidae; genus Protomyctophum; species Protomyctophum parallelum. The sequence goes on along the minus strand of NC_139703.1, from coordinate 48,627,616 downwards.
GCACACAGACCGTTGTACATCAGGACACCTGCTAAGCGTTCTTCTTGATGAACACAAGACCATTAAATGGTACCTTTAATTGGTACATTGGATGAGGCATTGATTGGACGAAACACATTTTGTCTCGTCCAATGCCTCATCCAATGTACCAATTAAAGGAGCTGATACATTGTCACAATTATAACATCGCCTAATCACAATTATTGGAGATGAATGCAATTGTTTTGCATAATCGGCATGATCGTTTCCATGTTGAAAGATTATCATACATTTTTCAAAAGATAGTGGAAATAGCAGATCTACAAGCTCTACTATTTCCAGATCGGCTGTAGATTGGCTATTTCCAATAATAATTGAGGAGAAAGTTATTAAATATGACCTATTTTATTTTGGCCATAGTACATTATATATTTTGATTATTGTTATAGGTCATTGTGAGTCATTTTTGAGGGGCGCCCTCCTATGCACAGCTTTGTGTGTTTGTGTGAACCCCATAGTGATGATTTCATTGGCTGAGCACCACATAGTGATGATTTCATTGGCTGAGCACCACATAGTGATGATTTCATTGGCTGAGCAACGTACATAAAAGTGAGGACAGAAAAGTGAGGACGCCAATACTATTGTGATTGGCCAGAATGTGATGATGTATGATGATAAGAGCGCCCCTCACTTCACACAGATGTGATTTCTCTTTGTATATTTGTACAATTTCTGTTTACTTTTACCGTACCTACAGTATATGATACCTCATGATCGTCCCTATCTTTGTGTCTATCTCAGCATTGGCAGATTTCTTATGCACGCTGCCAGTAGGCCAAGGAAGTAACTTCCCACATTTCTTCCACGTTTGTGAATATTTGTTTAACCCATTCTGAGCGGGCACCCATTTTGGTGTTGGCATCATGTCGTGCTTTAGCTATTGAAAAATAGCAGATCTACAAGCTCATATCGCGCCACCGAGTGGCGCGATACGAGCTTGTAGGTCTGCTATTTTTGAAAAAAATCGAAGAACGATTTTTTTTTAAATCTGATCTCAGGTCAGAATGGGTTAATCAGACCAGTGTGTGTCCCAGTGGAAACCTCGTATGAATCTGATCTCAGGTCAGAATGGGTTCATCAGACCAGCGTGTGTCCAGTGGAAACCTTGTATGAATCTGATCTCAGGTCAGAATGGGTTCATCAGACCAGCGTGTGTCCAGTGGAAACCTCGTATGAATCTGATCTCAGGTCAGAATGGGTTCATCAGACCAGTGTGTGTCCCAGTGGAAACCTCGTATGAATCTGATCTCAGGTCAGAATGGGTTAAATATTTGACTTACAATATTTCAATCCCATAATGGGGATGGAATTTGTAATCAGAACACCATGAGCACTAAAATGAAAAATGAGGAAAGATCTAAGAGACCGCAATTTTTGATTTGGTCTAGTCATAGTCACAGACTTAACTATACAGCAGGTGGAAATTAGAAGACGATTAATTAAATTGTCCTGCTGGTTGTAGCAAGAGATGGATTATTGCCACACATTTCCCCCCCCCGGACCAACACAGTGTTATAGAGTTTAGGGAAAGGACTTGTATGGGTCCATAACACTCTGGTCTGGATCTTGTTGTGCACATTCTAATAATAATGAATAAATTCATTCAGATATTTCACACTATTGATTTTGAACACGTACTGTACATCAGTGGTTCTTAAGGTGGGGTCCAGCGACCCCAGGGGTCCTTGAGGCAGTCCCTGGGGGTCCCAAGCTAAATTTGTTAATATAACTATCAGTTTAATCACTTTAACCATATTTTATACTTTGGCTATAGGCTATATTTTTTAAGAAATCTTGAATTGTGGAAAATATTGAATACTTTAAAAAAGATTTTAACAGCGCTGATTTTCTCTCATAGGTTAATTGTCCCTGGCACAGTGCATCTTTTAAGATGAGGAGGGTCTCTGAGGAAATACATATATAGATATCAATATCGGGGGCTTAACATGAAAACATTTGAGAACCAATGCTGTATTTAAGTATTGACGCGTATGTGTGCAAGTGTACCCACTGACATACTGTACATGTGCACACATACAGTATGCACATTGATACATAGCAGAGATACATGTTTGCAGTCAGAGGGTTAAGGTTGCAGCGAGAGATCCCACAGGCGCGTGGGAGAAACACAACGCTTCAAAGCCTGCATGTATCAAACATGATACTCCCAGATATTGTTTTATTAAAAACACATTATGCAATCCATGTTGATCAATATTGCTGACATGGAGAGCAGTGATTTAATAACTTAATCACTTACTTAATTAAAAGTATAGTAATTAATTAATTAGAAGTATAGTCAAATTACTTTATTTTAATTGCCTACCAAAAAGCATTATTGAGCACCATTTATTTATTGCAAAGAGATTCATACAATCTGCAATTATTTATACTCCAGAGTCCATAGCTATATACCAAAATACATATCAAATACATATTGTAAATGTCCATGCATGCAATTTTGCAATGCATTTTGCACATTAGGTAGGCTAAAAAGGTAACAAGCCTGTAGCAGAAATGAGAAGTGTATAGGCCTACCTATATAGCTATTATAGGAATTGGAAATAAGTTGGGCTATATACGTGTGTAACGATAAAACGATTAAAACAATGTGAACCATGAAGCAAGCGTTACCGTTAAAGTTTATATAGCCGAGATATCGGATAGGAGTCAGGACTATCTTTATTTTCTGCTTGCCAATTGTTACAACATTCTTTGAGAGAAACTATATCCATTTCGTTCAGATCACTACAAATGTTTAAAGATACTGGGTCCGAATTCTTACCTCCGTTAGCAGACGAACCGATCCATCTCTGTGTCTCCGGAATGGACCCCCTCTCCAGTCTCCAGGCTCATACTCTCCTCTATCTGGACCAACCACGCGCACGTAGGCTACTACAAAAACAATACAAGCTACATCAGATCAGTGGCACATTGTTTCTTTGTACGCACGCACCGCATGTGGTCTCCTCATGGTCAGATCCACAGCCTAGATGCGCTCGCGGCTCGCCTGTGTGTGGAGGACTATTTCGCGCCGCAAGGCGCAACAGTCACAGAAGAGTAAGACATAAGGAGACACTTTTTTTTTTACTGTGAAGTAGGTCGTTCCGATGTCAACTATATCGTCGTAATCGCCAAGCAGAGTATGCAAAACCATGCAAACTTCAAGGTCAACCTAATATGTCCGTTTTCTTGGTGGAGTGAGCGCTTATAAAGTAAACAGTTCCCATTCGTAGCCGCCTGCCCCTGCTTAACACTAGTCTGCCATGCACTGATAACGCACTTAATGGATTTAATGTAATACACTTGAATACATACGTAGCTTAATAAACATTGTCAATGGAATTGCATTCTGGGGAATAACTGGTCCAAGTTTATTTCTTGCCAGGCGCCAGCTACTGCATGGTATTCATAATAAACTGCGACAGGAAATAAACTGATGTGGTAATGTGTAAAGAAAAATGTCTATAGCATATTGAGAGACAACCTGTTGCATTATTCACTTTAGAAATCTTGGCATGATCAGCTCAACATTTCAACATTGAAATGCACTTGTTACCACACAGCCTATACATATATTGTTTTTGCCTTTGGCAGACTTTTGCCTTTTGCCATTTATAGAAAATAGAAATACAAAAAGAAAAGAGCAGTGCAGGAAAGTCATGAGATCATAATTGTGCAGGTTTTTAAACAAACTGTGCTGCACAAAGTCATAAAATGTGACCGTGCAGTGCAGCAACTAAAATTGACACAGATTCTGAAGAAAACATTTCCTCTATAAATCAGGCATAAAAACAGTGTCTCTAAACTATCACAATGATGGCAATTCAAATTCCAAGCAAGCTTCTTTGATGAGGTGCTGCAGTGCGAAGAGCAAACCATCACCCACTGACTGTTTGGGTTCCCCAATAGGCGGCCCGCGGGCCATTTGCGGCCCACAGAGCGTCCCCTTGTGGCCCATGAAAGAATTTCCAAAATAAATAAATAAAAAATGTTTTTTTTTTAATTTATTTTTAAGGGTCCCAGATATAAATGGCATTAAATGGGGGTCAGTAGCCTATGCATGTCAAACTGGGCATCCTTTTCAAATGGTGTCTTGCCCTGAAAATGAATTTTCAGGGCAAGACCTCGACCTCGCGCGTGCAGACTCGGCCCCCAGCCTGGTACGCTAGTCAAAATATGGCCCTTGAGGAAAATTAATTGGGGAACCCACTGTAATGGCTTCATGGCTTGCTTCCCTCTCCTTTCACTTCCCTACAGCTGCTAAATGCTATGGCCATCTCATTCGCCTGCTCTCGTCTCCTCTGAGGCATCACCAGGCTGCAGCTGACAGAGCAGCAGAGACTGGGAACGCGTGGAGGAGACAGCTGCACCTTGTGCCAATTACACTGTCCAAGCAGTCATACACATGTATTCATTAATCATTATAATAATTTCCCTATATAACAATTTTTTACATTAAAAACACCTTAAAATGTTTATTTTATAATGAATCTTTTACTCAAGCAGGACAATGCCTGTCTCAAGTTCATGTCATGCATTTTAAAATGAATCATTTTAAAATTACCCATTTTTTAGATTTTCAAACAATTTACAAACTTTCAATAAAATGTCCTCAAAATAGGGATGGCAGCGTTTATGTTCTCCTAAAATAGATATTCCATGTTCTGCAAAAACAGCAAATAGAGGTGATCATTTTATTTCTTCATTGACATTTGTGGGACAAATTTGAAAATAATAATGGACAGCAAAAGTGCATTCTGAGATCCATGTAACAGAGCAAGTAAATTGACATCAACAGCATCACTTGTGCCAGAAAACAGATGCACTCCTGTCACTTCACAGCCCCCCCCACACACATACCCCTATACCCATATCTCATATGGCAAGTCTAGTAGTCTACGACACCATAACAGTATTAAAACAGCCCAGAAAGAGGGGCGTGCACAACTCCACAAGGTGCTGAATACGTCTTTTAAGCACCTGGGTGCTGCAGTGCTAGAGGCCAACACACAAAAGAAAAACAGTCACCACACACACACACACAACATCATTCTGCAACAGTTTTGTTGAGGCAGTCCAGGATACAGTGGACGCCTTTCCAAGCAACGCTGGTCATTTCACGTTCATTTGAGACCTCAAGAAGGCTGCCCTGGCTTAATGAAATGCATCCACTACTGCCAATTCATCTACTGAACATTTATTTTGCACGTTTTCCTCAGTATAAAACACAGCCACAGTTCAGTGTCACTGGGAAGCCTTGCCACCTAGTAGAATGCTCTGCAGCTGTTTGATTCTGCTCTCCTGTGGTAGTCCAAGGTTACTCGCTGCCTGCTGCTGCTCCTCCTCCAACAGCTGCTCAATGTAGCAGGAGGAGCCAAGCAGGATGTGGCCTGTGGTCTGCATGGAGAACAGTGTCCACCGCAGAAACTCCCTGCAAACACGTATGGATGGGGCAGAAGGCAAGATGTGTCAAGATATGGTGCAGGTACTTTACTCAGTATCATTTCCCAGACAATTCGAGTTTTTAGTAGTTCAGATAATGGTGGCAAACTCACCCTTGACCATCATCTGCTGCTACAGACCTCCGTCTGCTTTTATCGGAAGCCTTGGGTAATCTAACAGACCTGCTATCCAAGTGTGCCCACACCGAACTTCTATGTCTCTGCGATATGAACTGGGACTGGGCTAGCGACAAAGCTGCTAGTTTTTTTAAGCAGCAATGTGACACCCTAAACCTAGTCCAGATCATTCGCTGTCCCACCAGGCATAATCCAGCTACTGGTGGTGACACTTTAATTGACATCATCTTAACAAATGCTGTCTGTGTATTTGCAAATGATCTAAGTGACCATTGTGCAATTTCTTGTATTAGGAGCACTAAGCTACCCAAAGGTAATGGCCTTATACTATCCTCCGGCGGTGCCTTAAACCATTCTGACCTGAGATCAGATTCATACGAGTTTTCCACTGGACACACACTGGTCTGATGAACCCATTCTGACCTGAGATCAGATTCTAAAAATGTCAGTCGTTCTTCGATTATTCAAAAATAGAAGACCTACAAGCTCGTATCGCGCCACTCGGTGGCGCGATATGAGCTTGTAGATCTGCTATTTTTCAATAGCTAAAGCATAACATGATGCCAACACCAAAATGGGTGCCCGGTCAGAAGTTAAACACTTCTCGGAACAAAACTTCCTCCATGATTAGGCATCAGTCGATTGGTTTCGTATCTCCTCAATTCCAACTGTGGATGAGGCTTTTCGTTTTTTTTCACGACCATCTTCTCTGGCTGATTAACAAGCATAAAAAAAAAATCAGAATCAAGAATAGAGTAAATCCCTGGTTTTCTAGAGAATTAGGTGACTTGTTGCACACTCGAAACAAGCAATGGTCACTTTATTTCGGTTGCTGAGAAACAAATGTAAGGCCCTTATTAGAAAATCCAAATCCGAACACTATCTATCTCTCACCGTAGATACTGCGAGTAATCTCTCCAGCTTCTGGAGAGTAGTTAAAACACTTGCTGGAAGCTGCTCAGCAAGGCGTCCACGAGAATACTGGCTCACCTGTTGATTCTGATGTTGACTTCTCTCCTATTCTAGTACCAGATGTGTTGCGTGCCCTGTCCACACTTGACCCAAAAAAGTCCAGATCGTCTCAATCCAAGAATTTCAGCCTTGGAGATTGCACAACCGATCACTGACATTTTTAATCTTTCTTTATCTACTCAGAGTTTAGCAGAAGTGTGGAAACAGGCTGTGCAGAAGGCCCCCGTCGCGTTCCGGACACAATACAATAAAGCCATTATTATTATTATTAGGACATTTTACCAGTAGTAGTCAACGGTTGAGAAACAGTGGGAGGTATACACATGGGATGCATAGCAAGTGTTAACTTACAAAAGCACTAATCTTAGCCCATATCCCCACCCAACACAACAGTGGTCCCCAGGTTGATTCTAAGTCAGGGTGGTGGTCCCTGGTTCACAATCTGTTGAAAACCCCTGGATTAGACCATAGACCATTTTATGTATTTATTTATTTTTATGTATTGTATTCTTCTTGGAAAAATATAAAAAATATATTCCTATGGAAAGGCTATATTATTTTACTTACCAATTTAGTATAATTTAGCCGTTTCATAAATTTTATTTGTACCGTCGTGAAAGTTTATAATAGTTAGAGAAATTCGAAGTTTCAACACCAAAGTAGTAGTTGTGAATTAGCAACTGGACATTGTGCCTCTGCTTCACGTTCCACAGCCGTCTGCCTTGACTTCTGTGTGCTGACTGCGGCAGGCACAGTGTGGGCTAGCCCCTCCCTCCCCTCACCGGTGCGAAATCGGATAGGAAAAACAGGGAAGCATCTCCCACATCTACCCAGAGACCACCCCCCCCCCCACACACACACACACACACACACTCTTTCACTCACTTGAGCATCTTTTTGGCACCACAGCAGTGTAGGTCGTAGGTCATAGAGTATACACCATACAGGGTGGCCTTCATACTCAGGCAGCCGATGAAGTCCTTGGGGTTGCTCTTGTACAGATCAAAGGTCACTTTGGCCAAGTCTCTTCTTTGCTTCGCCCTGCGCTCAGTTTGGTGAACTCTGGGGGTACTGATCTGGGAGTGGGAGGATGGAATAAGAGGAGAATATGCTGCATGTTCAACAGCTCATTCCAAGTGCGATTATATGTTATGGTGGACTCATCTTCACAATTGTGTGAGTGTGAAGATCGACTATTTTTGGTAAACCTTGTCGAGCCATGTGGCCCATAGGGCAGGAGCCCATCTTCTGTTAGTAATTGCATCCCAGCACACACGGTCAGGACCTGGATGAATTAGTGACGTATTGGGGACAGATCAAGTCAAGCCAAGACTAGACAGATCTGGCCCAGAATATCAGCTGATTTCAACCAACATACATTCTGCCCACTAAGACAGACATCCCTGGTTGAATCAGAGAGAGTCTGATCAACTTAAGTCCTATCATAACTAGTCAGATCTGGCCCAGAATAAGCTATATTATTTAAACTGGTGAAGACGTCCTGGAAATTACGTAAAGATCATACCCATATGGGCTGTGATCTGGCCTAGTCCACAACTTCCTGAACGTCACTGGAGTTTCGAAGTGGCGAAGAGGCACAGGCCATTCAGCATCTCTGGAAATGTTTTACCTGAGATGGGGTCCATTTTTGCATCTTCTCCAGGACCATGAGGACAGCATTCTCAGGCAGGGTCTGGAAGAAGTCCTCCGTATCTACCCCTGTCCCATCCTCATCCAGCACCAGAGCACTGACACAGGACACATGCAGGGAGTCCATGACCTGAGCAGGTAGAACAGGAAAGTAAGAGGAACTAGAGGAAACCTTGCTATTCCTGAACAAGTAGAGTTCCTCTCTGCTTAGTTGGGAATTAAATTAATACAAATCAGAGCAGGCTGATGATTAGGGGCCGTGTTCACTGAGGCTATTTATTGTCATTTGTTAATTATCAAAATGTTTGCCTAAAAATGCTTCAAAAAGATGGATTGAAAACATTTCAGCTCAAGCAAATTAAAAACACCACACGCGTGAACATGCCATCCCAAAATAAATGCTCAGCACCATGCCGCTTGTGTTCCAAAAAACATGCTGCTCCCATTGTCCCAACAATTCGCTGTGCTCCGGAAAAAAAACATCTTGGTGGACACAGCCCCTTACATCCTAAAAGCCCTGCTGATTTGAAGCGCATGTTGCTCACCACAGTGCTCACCAGTTTGATTCATCACAAGGTGCAGGAAGAACTATTGTGATTATTGCAGTATATTCTAGACACAAACCATATCGTCTCATTGCTCTGTCACCATCCTCTGACTCACTCACCTTTTTATCTAACCATGCCCTTGTCTGTTTGAGTCACAATGCTACATGTCAGGAATTGATGATGAAGCTAACAAATGTAAAAATGGACCTGCAATGAGTTAAATTAACATTAACACCTAAGACCTGTTGTACTGTCAGCCTAGACTTGAATGTTAAGAAGTCTTCATCTCAGTCATGACTCATTCATTATTATGTACCAGTACACCTTCTAATCTCCCCCCCCCCCCACAGAGTTACAGGCTGTATACTTTGTTGCGTGCAAGAGTCGCACAATAACAAATAGCCGATCTATAAGCTTGCAACAATTTATGAGCTTGTAGAACTGTATAACCAACTATAATTCACCCTTTACTCCAGTCCATCTCACAGCCTACCTTGTTAATCAGGTCTTGCAGCCCATCTGCCATGATGCCCTTCTTCACACTACGGTCAGCACATGTGACCCTGAAGGGCTTTGAGCGAGGAGTCCGACCCGACATGGCAGAAACACTGGATGTCACACACCTGGCAAAAAATAAAAATATATAATTATATAGATAGATAGATAGATAGATAGATAGATAGATAGATAGATAGATAGATAGATAGATAGATAGATAGATAGATAGATAGATAGATAGATAGATAGAGAGACTTACTTTGTGAGGGTTGTTGGAGTTAGGAGGCTGAGGGACTTCATTGCATAATCCATCTGCTGCCAAAGGGCACTAGATCTGGGATTTGAAAAGGTACATCTGTTTAGCAATGGTTTTGTTATGCTGCAGTACTTGAACCTGCCACCAGAGAGAGCTGTAACTTTACTAATAAGATAAAACATGGAAGAGACTTTTGAGAACATTCACATAAAAATGTATACAAAGGGTCAACATAAACTGGACATAACAACACAGGTTTAAAACCTTTATCAAGTTCCAACAACATTCAGGAACTACTGGAAGCCTAATATCTTACTTTACTAAAATAAAAAAAGATAAACATTTCTTTAGTGATTTGTGTCATGATAGCAATGTGAATATATCTTGATAAATAAACACATTTTACAATGACAGAATCCTGAAACCATACCAGAGGTTGTTCTCCCGATGTTACGATACGGTCTTCTCTGAAAACACAGTTCCCAATTTGGTATTGATCACGCTATGGAAAGATCACAGTGACAGACAGTGTATCCTTGTTAATCTCTAGACTCCTTAATGTTGGCTCTATTTATCTCCCTGTGCCTTGCGCCACATGACATGTTATTTCACCTTTGTGCAGAGTATTCTGTCAGCTGCGTGCGGTCAGCTTCATTGAGCAATTCTCTGTGCCCTCCCATAGTCCCTCCCCTGTGAAAGCTCTGAATTCACCCCATGGTGGAAGCAAAAGGTATATGATAAAAATTTGACATAACTTGTGATAGAAATATTTATAGTTTTTTCACTCGCTGAAGAATACATAAAGTTTGGTATTTCTCAGGTTTGTACAAAGCTACAAAATATCTAATTTCTCAGGTAGATTAGGTATAGGCATGTGATAGAGAGAAAATGTGTGTGTTGTGTTTAAACAACGCATTCCAAATATAGCCCTGGGTCAGGTCATTATCCTCATACAGAGAGTCATATAGGAAAGGGTTGTCTTCGTTTCACATGGACCTGGACCACCATTTCACCTTAAAGGACAACTTTAGTTTTTTTTCAACCAAGATTCATGTTTTAGGTTGTTATTAGAGAAAGTAAAAGATGAGTGTTATTTTTTTTTTCATTTGCTGCTTTCTTTCGTTTCAGGGATTTTAGCTGTATTTGACAGGGGGGCGGGGGCATTTGAGCATGGGGCTAAATATGTATTTTTTTACAACATTTTATAGCGATTTATTTAATTATTTACTATAGTCCTAATAAACCCCAGGAAATTTCATCTGGCCACAAAAGTTCACGAGTTCTACTGAATGTGTCAAACTGACATATTGAGCCTATGACACACAGTGTGGCTTCCCCCCAGTAGGCTACCTTCACATTCTGTAGATCCTGTGATTTTTTTTGTGGCCAGATGTAATTTCCTGGGGTTTAGTAGGACTATAGTAAATAATAAAAAAATAAATCGCCATAATATTTTGTAAAAGAATACATATTTAGCCCCATGCTCGAATGCCCCCGCCCCCTATCAAAAACAGCTAAAATCCCTAAAACGAAAGAAAGCACCAAATGAAAAGAAAACAACACTCATCTTTTAGTTTCTCTAATAACAACCTAAAACATGAACCTTGGTTGAAAAAAAACTAAAGTTGTCCTTTAAACCTCACTCTCAATAGTAACCATTTCACAGCTAGTTGGATCTTTAGTCTAGTAGCTACTATAGCCTATACAATCACTATATAAACATAAGCAATCAATATTGTTAAAACAACTGGAGCTCAGTCACATTCAAAATTAGAAAAGATGCAGCAATTTTTTTACATGTTTTACATGTCTGTTTTAACAGAAAATGCTGTGTAAACTAAAAGGTATGCATTCCAGAAGGAAACCACAAGGTGGCAGTCCTATCTAGATAGTTTTAACGACGAGTAGCACTGCTTATAATAATAATAATAATAATAATAAACTTTATTTGTATAGCACCTTTCATACATAAATGCAGCTCAAAGTGCTTCACAGGGCAGGACACAAAAATAAAATACAATAAAACACAAGTAGTTAAAATGATAGAACAATGGCAGAGAACAAAATTGAATATAAGAACATAAAATAAATAAAAACAAATAGAAACACCACATGCAGCAAATCAGTCAGGGCAGGGTAGGAACGTGCATAGTAAAACTCAACTAAAAGCAAGGGTGAAGAGGTGAGTCTGGAGTTGAGATTTAAAAATGTCTACAGAGGGTGCGTGTCTGAGCTCGAATGGAAGTTTATTCCAGGCTGTTGGGCCGTAGAAGCAAAAAGCTGCCTCACCATATTTTTTTTATAGTCTTATCTCCCTCACTTATACCCAATACAAAGAATAATATTGTGTATTGGCATCACTGTACACCATTTACTGTAGGTGGATAGCATTACAATTTAGGCATTTAGCATACCACCTACTTGACCATTTCTCTTATAGGCCATTAGTCGTATATATGATTTAAAGTAATTCTTAAAGAATTACTTTAAATTATGTTTTCACATTTTTCCTACAAATAAAGCACAACACACCATGTTTTTTCCTGTTTTTTGGCTATATAGAAGTGTATATTTGTACGTCTCTAAATGTTATGATGAATTGAAAATGGTGGACCCTCTTGTAAACAAGTGTAATACAGTTTATGGTGTCGACTGTCGTCCACTCACAGTTGACAGTTTTTGTATTGAGTTGTACTTGAAATTAGCCCCTCTCGGAACCCTACATAAAGCTTTTCTGAAATTTTGATGAGTTTTATGTAGGGTCCCTGTTCATGACTATATTTTCGTATGGGAATTCTGGAACGAGGACGTAAACATGCTCTCTAAGATCCTATCTGCGGCGTGTGACGGCCTTTTTTTGCTTGAGTTATTCTGAATTCGGGAACTTTAAGTACCTATACATCCCGCTGCGAATATCTCCTGTGGCGCGGAAGCCGTTAAGTATTTTTTGTTTGACCGATTTGGTCGCTTTATTTCTTCTTGTTTGTTTACCGTTTATTGTACCGCCTCCCGGTGTGCGGTTGGCTTGTGCGGCTACGTCCCTGCCTCTGATCTGCTCTGTCATAGCTATAGCACCACTAGCTAGCCAGATAGGCGGTACAATGAGGTGTCAATAAACAAGGAAGGAAGAGAATAATCAAAGCGACCAAATCGGTCAAACAAAGATTAAAAATACTTAACGGCTTCCGCGCCACAGGAGATATTCGCAGCGGCATTTTTGATGAATTGAACAATGTGGACCCTGTTGTAAACAAGTGTAATGCTTAATTGGGTCGTCCACTCACAGTTGACAGTCTTTGTATTGAGTTTGTGCTTAAAATGTACTGTAAATTCTACAAACTGTTAATAAATATTTCAATCAATCAATCAATCAATGTATAGGTACTTATACTTCACATATTCAGAAACCCTCACACGAAAAAAAATCGTCAAAGAGCGCAGACAGGCGTTATCCATGTTGTTTATGTTTTATGAATGGCCGCGTACCAGGTGGCATGGTAGTGATGCAACAGGACCCCATGCACTGGGTCGAACAAATGTCAGAAACTTCAGTAGCATTGGGTTCTGCTTGGAGGGCTAACTTGAAATGTACTGTAATTTTGCAAACTGTTAATAAACTCCAATCAATAAAGACCCAGGTAGACCCTCATCATAAAGACCCATGGTATTTACCCTGAACTATATGTCTCATCTATGAATATATAATGATGAATTTCTAGGAACTCGGATTATGGTTCATATGTGCATGGCTTGCTACTATAATTAGTCTAGCACTGGCAGCGACAAATGTGACTGTGAGACATACCCATACGATAGGCCTACGAGTAGACCACAACTGTGAGCCATACAGTTATATCAGGCTCAAGTATAGGCAACTAAAGTAAGCTTCTGGTACTCAGGTCTGTAGTGTAGACAATTATCATTAGTATAAATCCTTGAGTGAAGTGGAAATGGTACAAACTCTGTCACACTGTTTTGCACTGTCTAGGCTACGACCTGGAATTAAAGTTTTAATCCATTGAAGCAGAGCATCAGTTTGGCTGGGTTTGCTTCTAGGTCATGATCACATTGTCTGCAGCAACATTAATAAAAGCTGGTCAAAAAGTGTGCTGAAATTTAAAATGGGAAGAAAATATTCCACGTTTTCATGCAGCCTATATGCCTATAGACAGCCGCATTTATCAAATGCAAAGCGCGGTCAAATTATCTCTCCTCGGTCATGAAAGGCTTAATCCGGGCATCAAACTAATAGGCTATAGGCCTATACTCACGTTTGTTTTGTTGTCTTGTTTGTCCTCACTCCTTCCAAGTAACAGCTCACGGCTGCGTCCACCGCTCAGTTACGCAAACTTGGGGGAAAAAGCTGTTTTGTTTTTTCTGTTTGGATGTTTCTTTTCTTTTTTTCTCTCTCCTTATTAGGCCTATATATCATTTGACTTACATTTTATAACAGACTAGTCACTAGCTGGAAGGACTAGGTCAGTGTCAGGTGACTTTCCATATTAGCCTATGACAAGCAAGCCGGACAATCAAAGAAAATCACACCCGTGTGAACTGAGTGGTGCAACTCCCCTCTCTATAGAGTTTAAACAACACCGTTAAAGAGGGAAGACCAATAGCCACCCATCTGCAAAATAAATGCATAGCTGTCTATAGTATCTACTATACTATGACCTCTGAAATTGTTCCAACCCAACTCCCTTGGGAAACTTTGTGACAGCTGTTGAAAGAAGTTATTATACCATTAACAACCTATAGCCTAGACCTAGATGCAGGCAACATGTACAGTAAAACATTTCTTTCTGCTTTAAGTAGCAAGTGACAGGTCAAACGAAAGGGTTTTTCATGATTATTGAATCCATTGCATTGCAAGCATTTGTTTTGCACGAAAAACACCCCTTAAATATGGCCATATAGCCACTATTCCAAATGTGATGACTCATCACATTTATGATGACGGCTACGGTTGGAACAAATTGTGATAGTAAACACCTTCATGAACACATGACATTTGTGAAGGTAAGCATTTATTTTGTAGATTGTTCTCCCTAAGTCACAAATGTATAGCTAATTAGCCCTAACTACAACCAAGCATCTGATAACATCTCCATACTAATCTGATCACTGACTCTCTCCCTATAATCACCTGATTTAAGGTCTATATCCCTAGATAATATTTCAACATGATAGCAGTTCCCAAGTAGTAGCTTAGTTGCAGTTATCAGCCTTCAAAGACACCAACTATAGATTCACAGAATGAAAAACCGCCTAACTGGTTTTTTTAATAAAACATGTCACACAGAGGGAAATCAATGAACATAATCATAATCATCACTGTCATATCAATATCAATTATTCAGTATTCATCATTTTCATCATTATCATCACATAATCAATCACTTTTCACTTCATCTTCCTCCTCTTCCTTCTGATTGCTGCAGGTTTGTAAAAAGCAACAAGCATTGATTGATTGATTGAAATATTTATTAACAATTGTAGAATTTACAGTACATTTTAAGCACAAACTCAATACAAAGACTGTCAACTGTGAGTGGACGACCCAATTAAGCATTACACTTGTTTACAACAGGGTCCACATTGTTCAATTCATCAAAACATTTAAAGACATACAACCATTTAGAGACATACAAATAGACATTTCTATGTAGCTAAAGAACAGAACAGGAATTCATCATATGGGAAGCAAAAAAGGGAAAATATACAAGCACTGGGAAAATATACAATATACAGTGAGGGAAATGGGGTGGGGGGGTGGGGGGGATTCAGATTTTACAGAGGCCAGTTTCGAATTGCAGCCATCCGTAGGTGCCCTTTGAGAGCGGTTTTGAAGGAGTCAAGGGATTCACATGTCTTAATGACTGTTGGTAGGGCGTTCCACATTTTGGTGGCATAGGAGCGAAAATAATTTAGTCCCTTGTTTGTGCCGAATCTGGGTTGTACATGGTTTGTTGCACTCCCTCTGGTGTTGTGGGTGTGGACTTCGTTTACATTAAGGAAGTATTTAGACAGGTACATGGGTATCTTGGTGGTGTATCGAATCTTGTGGACCAGACCCATTGCAAGATGCTGTACTCTGTCGACGACCCTAAGCCATCCCTGCCTGTCAAAGTGGGCAGGGGTGAGGTGGGTTCGGGGGGTGAGGCCAAGTAGGAGCCTGACCAGTTTGTTTTGGGAGGTCTGGAGCCTTGTTTTAAGGGCCTTTGAGGTGCTGTGGTACCAAGAGGTGGATGCATAGTCAAAGAAACCTTGTACGAGGGCTCCTGTTAAGGTCTTCAAGGTGTTTTTGCTGACCAGTGAGGAGATCCTGTAAAGGAATCTTGTTCTTTGATTGACTTTTTTGATTACGTTGGTGGCCATTTTATCACCGGAAAGATTAGCCTCCAGGATGGAACCTAGGTAGGTAATTTGATCTTTTCGTGTGATAATATTGTCACCCACTCTAACCAAGAAGCCATCTGCCTTGCTGAGTTTACTATTTGATCCGAAGAGGATGGATTCAGTTTTTCCCAGGTGTAAGGATAGTTTGTATAGCAGCAATAAGAGATCCATATCAGTTTAGAAGCACCAAATGATTAGGAATTTCAGATTGCTGGGCATGGGGGGTCAGATCAACATATGGAATAAATTCTGTACTGGCCATATATGGAGCGTGTCTTGAGTGTACAGGGTTTCATAAGGTCAGATCAACAGATGGAATGTCAGAACGGGTCAGCTCCATATATGGAAATATAAGGGTCGCAGCGGGGGCAGTGTCTTGAGTCTACAGGGTTTGATGAGGTCTGTCCATATATCAAGGCTCAAGGTTAGCTTTATTGTCCCTTGCAGGAAATTGGTTTGCAGCCAGATCATAGTAAACTAGAAAAAGTGCCCTTCTAGGCACAGGTCTCCACCAGGAGGATAGGAGTGTGTGTGATGTTTGGCAAAATGTTTTGGAGTAATATTATAAACATAAACCAGCATTGCTTTTGAAAGTGGCAAGGAATCATAATAGGTATCATAATTAGTAACCCTTGATAAATGCATTAATCCTTGAAGTAAATGCCTTCTTATAGAATCTTTAGATCAGCCCCAGAGGGGTAACCAATTTTTTTGGAGGGGTTGCCATGCAGTTGCATTTCTGAATATGTGCAAAGTAATGAAAATCTGAATAAAAATAAATATATCCAAGTGTTCTAAGTTAATATTTTAGTAAAAGCACAGTCACAATACAGAATATTTAGGTAATTAGTAGATAAAAAGCTTTCGGTCTGCTTGTGTGGCACTGAAAACGTAGTGCGTCAGAACCTCAGGCTCAGACACAGCCTGAGGTTGTCAGTGTGGGGTGTTATAGGTTAACACCTCCGGTGTCAGGTGTGTGATATCTTTTTATGGATCTTAATTATCTTACCATATATACCACAGTCCAACCAATGTATAGAATGTACTCATTTTCATGGAAATCCAATGTGCATGTTGCTTTGTTGGCCAACTCCACATTTCATGCTGGCTGCAGGGAGCATGAGAGATGACTCATGCCATCTCATTTTATATCATGTAATAACACCATTAAGCAAATGTATTATTTATTTGAATAAAGCACAGTTTTGAGTCTTAAATCATTCAATCAGATATTTTCTTCAGTTTTATCAGTATTTCTGAAAGAGGAGATCCGTGCTATTGCATTGCTCTTGTCTTAGGTCAATTTCCTCCCCATTCCTTTGTCCCGTTATCAGAGATATGCCTTGTTGTGACTTGTGAGTGATGCACATTGACTAGACTTGGGCCCATTCATTTGTGCTTTATTGGCCACTGATGCTTGTAATGAATAAGCGTGGCTGATATCAGTGTACTGTAGAATGAAATAAATCACACTCTGAAGAAGGAAACGGATTGTATTATTATATTTAATAAATAACATGTGAATTCTATGAAAAACTAACATAAACACAATAAATAGAATTTGAATTTGATAGTTTCATATTTAGCATTTTGTTCAGTGATATGAATTGTCTGTTAAGTAGCATTCTTTCTAATCAATTCTCTTTTTTTTCCCCCAAGAAGCAATCTGTGGAGTGCTTTATAGAATGAGGTATGAAATTATGTAATTGGAAGAACAAAACAGAGCTGAAGTCTAATGACAGGAAGGATACACTTATATGTATTTTTTGTCATTTCTGAACTCGTGTGGCGTTCTTTTCTAAACCGCTATCAATGCCACAACGTGAAAGGTTTACCCCAAAGTGAATCGCCTCATGGGACCCCGACCTCCAAGGTCCTAGTTATTATTTCCTCTTGCCGATGCGTGCCATCAGTTCTGCATTGGCTGCTGCCTTGGACCTTATGTCCTGGTTCTTGGCCAGGTCTATGAGAACACTGAGGATGCTGGTGGGAACGTCCAGGGACAGGGCAAAGCGTGAGCCCTGCTGAGCTCTCTTTGGGACCTGGGAGGATGGGAAGCGTGGCGCTCGCACTTGACGAAGAAGAGGGTGATATTCTGGAGGGAACAAGGAGCTCACGATACCTCTCCGATTTAGAACGTCAACAGCCAATATGTCTCTCTTGGTGTCTTTGGCAGAGCTGTCCCTCTGGCCCTCGATAGACCAAGGCAGGAGTAGAGCCAGACACAAACATACACACATGCCTCTCATGATCCGATGTCTGTCTGCAAGGTGTGGACAATTGAGGAGACACATTAGTCATTGGCTCAAAGAGGAGAGTTCAAACATACACAAAATGCATTATGCTGCATACAACCTTAACATTACTACACATTAGAATCTCTTTCCTTGGGAATATCATTGATATTACATTTCAGTTAGTGATATGTATTATGCAGGATTTTCTTTTAATAAAATTGGTAGTTTTAATATTATGTCAGTTAGTTAGGTCATGCTGCTACTATATCACCACAATTTCAAGAAAGTATCAATAAACTGTCTAACAGATTGATCATTTAGTTTTAAATGTCTATAGCCCAGGTGATCCTGACAATATTTGCTTCCATTTAGGAATCTCTAACAAGTGATTGTCAGTTATTTTTCTAGGTGCATGCACCATCTGATAAAGATTTAAGAGACAAAATCAATGCTAATTGAACTTACTGTAAGTCACCTGCAGTATGGATTGATGGTAATTGGTAACTTGACCAGCTCTTTGTGCTGTGAAGCAAGGCTGGACAAGGCTTTGTCTTTGGTGATGCTGTCCTCTGATCTTCTCTGTCCTCCAGCTTTGGTCTCCTGCTATGTGTTGAGTGACTACTGTATCAAACAGCCTGATGCTCAACTGGACTTCTCTCTGTTTGTGGACCAAGACTCTCCCACATCCTCCTTCACGTCACACTTTCCCTCCACTCCTTTTACATCTCTACCCCCACCCACAGCCATTTCATCTCATTTCCTCTCCATTCTTTGTCTAAAAATAACGTGATGTTAATTACAACATTTAACCTATTCTGATTGTAGTGATTTTAAGATGACAATCTCTAATGAATCTCGAAGTCTCCATCTAAACCTTTGGGGATCCATCGAGTCGCAGGTGATTCAATTCAAGATTCAAGATTCAAGACTTTATTGCCATGTCAACAGAGTTGATTGGAATTTGTTTCAGTGCACTAAAAACATACATACGATACATACACATATTCACATCACATAATCAGACAGAACACGATACAAAAGTACAGACATCATATGAGGGGGATCAATAAATAAGAAGAATGCAAAACGTTACAATTCATGTTGAATAAATAAATAGCAAATTCATCACAGTTCATCGTTTTACAAAGCAGCTTCACGCTGTAAAATGCGAGTGAAAAGAGGGTCAGCATTCCCTCTCACCTGAGGGAAGGGGTGCGAAAAGAGAGGTACGGAGAACATATGCACACAGTGATGCATTAAACATAAATGTTTATTACACACACACAGATAAATGCAGTAGGACAGTGGATCTATGTCTGACGTCCCTAGTAGATTATGGAAACCATGATAAGAATCTTTGCATCTCATATCATATTGTACATATACAGTCAGTCCCTCTGATGCAATAGTAGACAATCATCATGTCATGGTTATCAATATGCTTATGCAGATAAATGCGTTGTGAGGCAGGTGAGGTCGTTTCATAACACTGATGTCCTTCACAGCCCTGCCAACATGCCTTTTTTTTTTTGATTTAGCAAATCAGAAGATGAATATATATGTGTTTTGTGTGATCACAGAGATATTTTCTGATATTTTATTCCCCAGATATGAGTCAACCACTAATAGCCTGACAAACAAAAGGCACATACTGTACAGTATAGATACAGGATGGCATAACACGTCATGGTTAACAATAGACATTTTTAAAGCACAGCTACGTCTACACTCTTGCTTTTAGTAGAGCTTTTAAAATCCTTGTTGCTATATTCATGTCCTCACTGTGTTGCATTACTGCTATTATTTTAATGTTGATGTTATTTTTATGTTATTTTATGCCTTTCATGTCATGAAAGGTGCTATACAAATAATGTTTTTTATTTATTTATTATTATTATTTATAATAATAATACTATGTATTAGGTATATGATAAGCAATATGAGGCAGAGACAAAGATGCACTTTATTCTAAAATGTGACAAATATAAGGAGCTGCTACTTTAAGTAATTTGAAAATAATGATTAGGAGCTGTACTTCAATAATTTTGATGGTGCTTCTAATAGATTGTTTGTTTCATAATTCATACACATTACAATGGTATATAAGTTGAATCATTTATTATTGTCGTGTTTGTAGTCTTATACTGCTTTGACAATATTTTAAATACTATAGTGCAATTTATTTATTTTAGCTGTTGTTTTTTTTAAATAAACATAAACAAATGAAGAATTATGTCTGTGAATATCAATTTCAATTTCTGAAGGCTTGTGTTTGAGCAGGAGCACGAGAGGACAAGGAGGAAGGGGCTGTCAACCCCAGGAGGAAGAAAGAGCAAGACAAATGTTTCCTCATTTCCTGAGTCATTTCTATACTCTGGCCCATCAAGTCACGGTGCTCATCTAACTAATGATAACCACTGTTTTAACATGACTTAAACAGCCTATAAACCTGAGTACTGGGCCCCCGGGGGCCCTCGAGGATGAGAAGCCATCTCAACAGTGACCTCTGAATAACCATTTGACTGGGTTCACATGAACGTCATGCAGCCCTTTTACGTCAGCACCCTGCATGAGTGAGAGAGGGTGTAATGTGCAGAAAATACACAATTGACCATATTAACCCTGTCTCTCCCTGGCATTCCCTATATATACAAAACAAACAATTAAAAAAATCTAATGGTTTAAAGAATGTATGAAAATAGGGAACAGAAGATCTAGGAATAGGGCTTAAAGGACCACTTCACCACTTTTCAACCTATCTTCATACAGTATAATAGGTCCTCACTAATAATCATGAAAAAATGGCGCAATTATTTTCTACTCGGTCTGTGTCTCATAGGAGGGCTGTGGGCAGTTCAGAAACCGTCTTCCAGTGACATCATCGATGGGGAATACAAGCTAATAAAAACTGCAGGCTTTCTAGTCCTGAAAAGTTGCAATGCGAAAATGGAAGCCATCATTCTCACGATAATGAAAATCTAAACATTTTTGTAAAAAAACATTGTTGCAAAAATAATCTGCCTAATGATGATGTCACTGGAAGACGGTTTCTAAACTGCCCACAGCCCTCCTATGAGACACAGACTGAGTAGAAAAAAATCGTGCCAATTTATCATTATTATTAGTGAGGACAGGTTGAAAAGTGGTGAAGTGGTCCTTTAAGATAGGAATCGGCAGAAACTACTAGACTACAGAAGGTAATTCATGCCCAATGTAATTGAGCAACTATTGTAACTAAGTATTGCCCTAAGCCTAAGAGGTAGCATTGGTAGGATGATAGATTGAGTTGAACTGCGTTATTGTCCTGAGCCCCAACAGCACTTTCACTGCCACGAATACAGAATGACGACATTGTAAGAATGTGTGATGTGATGATCTCACACATCATAATTATGATTCAAACTGGGTATATCCTGTTTTGTGCCCAGGGTTAATAATATACTGTATTTACTCATACATAAGATGTGTCAAACAAAATGTCCTGAGAGAACAATAATCTTGTATAGGTCTCTTCTGGTGCTTGAATTAGAGAGAATTGATCTCTTATAATTATTACATATATTATTCTATCTAGTATACAGTTTCTTAAAACAAATTTAAAAAAAAATGCTGCACGTGGAACATGATTTGTATGTCGTATACTGGTATAAATGTGCAGTTTTTAATTGCAAGTCACAGATTTAGCTATACCAATAATTTTAAAGTATAAAGAAAGCATGTGAACACAATTAGTAGGTATACAATGTGAAGTGCAGATGTGAATAATCCTGGCATTTCACTTGAAACCGAGACTTGTACGGTACAAGTTGTACCGTGTGAAAGTGAAAGGTAACAGGGAAATCATACAGAGGATAACTATAGCCTACGTATCAAATGAGGCTGAGCATGTCCTTTAAACCCATTCTGACCTGAGATCAGATTCATAACGAGGTTTCCGCTGGACACACACTGGTCCTGATGAACCCATTCTGACCTGAGATCAGATTCTAAAAATGTCAGTCGCTCTTCGATTTTTCAAAAATAGCAGACCTACAAGCTCATATCGCGCCACTCGGTGGCGCGATATGAGCTTGTAGATCTGCTATTTTTAAATAGCTAAAGCATAACATGATGCTGACACCAAAATGGGTCCCCGATCAGAATGGGTTAAGCGAGAAAATATAATGCAAGCACTACAACTATACAATATGGTAAAGTCTGTCCTTTAGATATAAGTGCTTTATACAATGCTGGATGTTTTTTTTCTTTACTTAATGGTGAAAAGTGGTTTGACACCAATGGTTTTGAAGTGAAGGATGCAGGCTGGGCTGACTCACATGGAGCAGTCTTTTAGGCTGTGTAACTGCTGCAATTATTCCTAATTTGTTTTGCATTTAAGTTATTTGCTGCTCATGTTTGCTTATTCAATACATGTCCAAGTTGGACCGGAAGTGCCATTGTTTGGCTAATGCGGAACCCTTTATATGGCCTTCTGATGTCAGGTAGACGGGAGACATGGTTGCACACCTGTCATTTGACAGTGTGATGCAGAAGTTAAGTTTGTGTCGCTGTGTTCATGGCATGGACACTAGTGATCTTCTCATTCCCTTATGCTTGTAGAGCAGCCAGTAAGGTATGTTGAATACTGTTTGCATGTTATTTGACTGTATTTTCTTTATTTCATTCATGCTTTTATGCTGTATTGTTTATGCCATGTTATTCTAAGCATTTGTGTATATTTTGTTGTTGTTTACCAGTTCGACGTTGGTTTGTGTGCTTCACAATAAACCCATCAGTATGCAGAACAACTGACTCGTTTTTGGACAAGAGCAGAGGGAGTGATAGGCTGTGTGAGGGGTTCTCAACACATGGGGAGGGGGTCGGGGGGGTCATGCTTTAGGATGGATTCAAGGGATACAACTAAGGGCAAGTTTTCCACAAGGTGTGGTCATGTGGAGGTTAAATGTAAATAGATTTAACCTTTTGCAATCGAAAAGTCAAATTATATTAAACACATATTGACAAAAGATTATTTTAAAATTAAAAGGAGGTGCAGGCCGGGGAAGTAAAGTGTGTTTTCAATACTATCCATAAGTCAATACCATTTCAAGTCACTATTATCTAATTATAGATAAGACTGGTATAGGCTATTTAATTGTTCAGGGGACCCTTCACATTTCGTCAATATATACCCCAAAAAATAGCAGAAGTTTTAACTTTTACCTGTTATATACCTTCTACCATTTACTGGTGGCTAGACGGCTAGTTGACCCCCAGGAATCGAATCCCTTGGAATCCACATGAAAGAAATGCATTCTGAGAAGGAAGACGTGGCAGTGTATCCCAAGCCGTGCATATCCACGGCTTCCCTGCCTATTCCCACTATAGACCGATTCCGTACCGGTTTCATGGTCGCAGCCTACGTATTTCCTGTAGGCGGACTCGACGTAGCTGCGGGGGTAAAACCCTCACCAGGCGCACATCTTCCACTACAGTGAACGGCAGAGTGACTGATGTTAGTTTGCCTCAAACTTTACTCCTGTACCTGCTTTTTTACTAACACTAACATTACAAAGATGCCCAGAACATCGAGATGAACCTGTGTAGTTTATGGCTGCTCCAACAGTAGTGGCAACATAACAAATAAAATAAAACGGAATGTCTATATCCACCGCGATGGCTGAGACCAGAGCCATTGAGCAATGGTTGAGACAAAGCAGTGAAAGATACATAACGCCAGTCTTACCCAATACCAAATATTTCTGTTTTATTAACACAAGGCTGCTGTACTTTATACCTCATACTTTAAATGCTTAGTATGAGGTATAAAATACAGCAGCCTTGTGTTCATAAAACAGAAAGATTGGGTATTGGGTAAGACTGAAATTATGTATCTTGCAGGATTCTTCACTGCTTTGTCTCAACCATTACTCAATGGCTCTGGTCTCAGCCATATCGCGGTGGATATTAGACATTCCGTTTTATTTTATTTGTTATGTTGCCACTATACTGTTGGAGCAGCCATAAACTACACAGGTTCATCTCGATGTTCTGGGCATCTTTGTAATGTTAGTGTTAGTAAAAAAGCAGGTAAAGGAGTAAAGTTTGAGGCAAACTAACATCAGTCACTCTGCCGTTCACTGTAGTGGAAGAGGTGCGCCTGGTGAGGGTTTTACCCCCGCAGCTACGTCGAGTCCGCCTACAGGAAATACGTAGGCTGCGACCATGAAACCGGTACGGAATCGGTCTATAGGCTGAGGAAGAAATGCCACTTGACAGTTTTCAAATCAGCCTCATGGTGGCGCTACAACAGGCCAAGTTGGGCAAGGTGGGCAAGGTGGGCAAAATAAGCTTTATGCTTCAGCCCATACCTTTTCGGTCAGAACTAGTCACTGTGTTGACTAATTAATGTAATATAAATTAAGCAATTTAAATTGCTTAAACCTATTTTTGTTTATCTGTTTTTGTAAAAATGACCGAAATAAAGATTCAAACTCAAACTCAACTCAAGTTGCGTCTCACACACACACACACACACACACACACACACACACACACACACACACACACACACACACACACACACACACACACACACACACGTCACACACACACACACACACACACACACACACACACACACACACACACACACACACACACACACACACACACACACACACACACACACACACACACACACACACACACACACACACACCCAAACCAACATGTTTATATTACTCCTAAACATTTTGCCAAACATCACACACTCTCCTATCCTCCTGGTGGAGACCTGTGCCCAGAAGGGCACTTTTTCTAGTTAATTTCTGCATCTCTTAGGGCCCATTTAACCATATAATGCATTTGGATGGCAAAAATGGCAGATCTGCAAGTTCAGTGTCTTGAATGAGATGTGCTGTGAGTTTGCATATCTGCTATTTTCCAGCATAGGACCGTTGCACAGTGAAGTATTTATAAGTCGTTTTTAGAATCCTCCTCAGTCAGGAGCATATCCAACGACTGGCCACGCGTATGTCTGTCTGTTTGTTTAACTTTAAAGTATTTGGAGTAGGACACAATGACCCATATTGATCCCTGCAGCGGATTGAGGTCGCATTCAGATTCGCGCACACACATAGACACACGCGCGCGCGCGCGCGCACACACACACACACACACACAATTTACAATTTACAATTTACAATTACAATTACAATTTAGGCATTTAGCAGACGCTCTTAATCCAGAGCGATTTACATTTAAGCAAGAACAAAGCATGGGAATACATCACATAAAAAGCATTTATCATGAAACATGCGTAAGCTAAGAAAGTAACAGTGGAATATTTATATAGTGAAACTATACATACACTATACATATAAACTATACATCTTTACTACTATGCTATATATGTGTACTATGGCGTGCTATGACTACATACAATACAATTACAGTGCTGTCTACATAACATGCTATAAGTCTGTATCAAATGCTATATAATCCAACAGAAATGCTATCTAAGGGTTTAGGGTAAGTGCTAAGGGCCATGATGGAGTCTGAAAAGGTGGGTTTTCAGGCTACGGCGGAAGATTGGGAGTGATGCTGCAGTTCTGACTGCAATGGGAAGTGCATTCCACAGTTTTGGAGCCAGAAGGGAGAAGAGTTTGGGACGTGTGGAGCGTTGTCCCGGCGTTTTTAGTGAGGGTACTTCCAGCTTCCCTGCGTTGGCTGATCTGAGTGCGCGGGAGGGTTTGTAGGGTTCAATCATACTTGTAAGATATGGGGGAGCCATACCTTTGGTTGCTTTGAATGCCACACACACACACACACACACACACACACACACACACACACACACACACACACACACACACACACACACACACACACACACACACACACACACGCAGTCACTTTGGGACAAATAGCAGCATTTTTTTCCTCAATGCTATTTAAATATTAAAAGCGGTGTTTGAAAGGTCTCTGTTTACATCTGCAATATGTCTAGGTACAGATATTTCCCCTCACTGTATATGTATCTTTTCCCTTTTTGCTTCCTATATGATGAATTCCTGTTCTGTTCTTTAGCTACATAGAAATGTCTATTTGTATGTCTCTAAATGTTTTGATGAATTGAACAATGTGGACCCTGTTGTAAACAAGTGTAATGCTTAATTGGGTCGTCCACTCACAGTTAACAGTCTTTGTATTGAGTTTGTGCTTGAAATGTACTGTAAATTCTGCAAACTGTTAATAAATATTTCAATCAATCAATACAAAAAAAACAGATTGCAGTCCTCAGTCATGCATGCACTGCCTCCTTGTGGTCATTTGTATTATTTCATCTAAATGAGCAACGAAACGTCATCCATCCGCGACAGATTATAGGACGCATGCGCTGCAGGTGCAGGTTTGTCGCGCCGGATAATTGTGCTATTTATTTATCTGTTTACTATTGAGGTTACTGAGATTTACGCACACATTTTGGGGTATGTATATCGCATCTAATTATTATGCTGTGTATACAATGATGTCCAGCGCTGCATAATAACGAGCGTTTTGTGATAACCTGCCTGTACAAGTAAACCAATCGAATGTGACTGAGCACCGCAGCCATTCCGTGGGTTGTAGAGAAGACAAATAAGCACACAAATCCAGCAGCACTGGTTGTGAAATTGTGATGTGAGGGTCCATGTGCCATTCCAGACTAGTTCATCGTTAAAATAGCCAACGTTAGTTTGGTGTACAGTGTGTACAGTGAGTGTTGCGGCTTTATTTGCTTACAACAATGCTAGCTTGTTGACAGCCACAATCACAGGCCATAACTCTCAGTCCAGTCAGTGAAAGCATGTTATTATGTAGCCCTCCAAGCAGAACCCAATGCTACTGAAGTTTCTGACATTTGTTAGACCCATAAACTCATCAAAATTTCAGAAAAGCTTTATGTAGGGTTCCGAGAGGGGCTAGTTATTATGGTGTGACAGAACCTAAGCAAATCATTGTGAGAGTCCTGCATTCAACAATTAATAACCATACCCTATAGCTTTTATCTTAAGATTCCTGACCTAATATCTGAGCTAGGTTACCTAACTGAGTTGACCCTACCCTAGATGACAGTAATCAGCTTTTAGTTTAATGAAAAAGGGGCTATAGCCAGAATCAGTGATTTTGTTTTATTGTCTATAATTGATTGCTCGATTCATCAACAGATTGTGGCTAGAATGTTTAAACTTTACATCCTCAAATCAAATGTAACACTTTTAACATGTGAACAAATTCTGTATTGAGCCTTTCTTTAACAACCTGACAAGACAGATGGAACAAACAATGTCTACCTCAACTTAGTAATGTGTACATCATGGCCACCACTTTTACCCAGCAGATGTGGTTTTTATAAGTGTCTTCCCTTGCTTTAGGTTACTGGTTGGTCCAACATGAGTTTATTTGGGGCAAGTACTGGGTTCGGAACAGGAGGAACCGGTGTCTTTGGAAGCACGACGACAGACAGCCATAATCCTATGAAGGTAAGTTATGTGATTGTGAATTTGTGATATACTCCAAAATGGCTCGCACTTCACCAAAATGTAGACCTGCCTCCATCACCACAGTCACCCATTGTAGAAATGAACAAAAACAACATGATTTGTTGTTGATATTGTATTTTGGCGTTATTTTTATGCTATGATGATGAATTGAATACATGGAGTCCTCAGTCAGGACTTTTTTGGGTTATCCTTTTAGAGTCTAAAAGGTAAAGTACATTAGACCAAGGGTACGACTGTACTTGTGCTATTTGCATGTCTATCTAATAACCCATTCTGACCGGGCACCCATTTTGGTGTTAGCATCATGTTATGCTTTAAGCTATTGAAAAATAGCAGATCTACAAGCTCATATCGCGCCACCGAGTGGCGCGATACGAGCTTGTAGGTCTGCTATTTTTGGAAAATCAAAGACACTTTTAGAATCTGATCTGAGGTCAGAATGGGTTAATAATGAAACTGTCAGGATGTAATAGACATTTTTAGAATCTGATCTCAGGTCAGAATGGGATAAAGTATTCAATCAATCAAAACAGCAGTGTGCTTAGCTTGCAGTTCTCATTTATGTTTCTGACTTTGTTTTGTTTTGTGCTGCAGGATGTTGAAGTGACTTCTCCACCAGATGACAGCATCAGCTGCCTGGCTTTCAGCCCTCCCACCATGCCAGGAAACTTCCTCATTGGGGGGTCATGGGCCAATGATGTGAGTGCAATGAGCTGAACACATTGATGATAACTGCTGACAGACAAATTTTTGAGGGGTGCTAGCCCCTCCGACATCTGGCTTTTGAAATTACGTCGTATGGTTGGAGAACTAAACGTGACGTCATGTGGCAGCCAACTGAGCCAAGTCAATTTAGTTTTTTTTTTAAATTTTAATCAAACATACATGTAAACGAAACGACTATGACAATTGACAATACATACAACCGAAACAAAACAAGACAATATACGTACAATACACACAAGGGGAGATATCTGCCTCTCTTCTCTATTGATGATCATATTCCAGAAGTACCTCAAACGGGTGCATCTGCTTCTACAGGTTAAACAGATTTAAACAGATTTAACTGAATTTAAACAAAATCAGGTCTTATGGTAGAGACATGAGTAATGCTTATTTGGGTCGTCCACTCACAGTTAACAGTCTTTGTATTGAGTGTGTGCTTGAAATGTACTGTAATTCTGCAAACTGTTAATAAATATTTCAATCAATCAATCAATCCATCTAAACCAGTTATCTGTGAAGACTTCAACTTGACCTCTGAAGCTGAATGTAATTCTCTCCATAATAAATATACTATAAATTAAATCAATCCATTTCATTTATAGTTGGTGTAACATTTGTAAGCCACTTTTTTGACCAAGTCTATGGACTTTTAATGTTTGTTTACGGCACTTTAAACAAACATTACCAGGTGCCCCTCACTTCACACAAGTGGGGCAACTGTGGCTCAAGAGGTAGAGCAGGTCGTCCAATGATCCATGGGTCGGCGGTTCGAATCCCGCTTCCTCCTGTCCACATGTCGAAGTGTCCTTGTGCAAGACACTGAACCCCAAATTGCTCCCGATGTGCTGGTTGGTACCTTGCATGGCTTCCGCCGCAATCAGTGTATGAATGTGTGTGTGTGAATGGGTGAATGTAATGCACAATCTATGTAAAGCGCCTTGGATAAAGGCGCTATATAAATGCACCATTTACCAAGTGTGATTTTTTTTTTTTACTAGTACTGTATATCATCTTACCTTAGGTGCGATGCTGGGAGGTGCAGGACAATGGACAGACCGTCCCCAAGGCACAGCAGATGCACACTGGGCCAGTGCTAGACGTCTGTTGGAGCGATGTGAGACTTCATTGTCGTTTAATATCATCTGTCATCATAGCATCAAAGAAACGAATGAGCCATCCATTGCACTGTATGCAGTCTCAATGTTATGTTATGTTCTGTTTGAGCAGGATGGGAGTAAAGTTTTCACAGCTTCCTGTGACAAGACAGCCAAGATGTGGGACCTGAACAGCAACCAGGCCATGCAGATTGCACAGGTTAGAGTTTAGTTGGAAGCTCAAAATAAGTGACTGTGCAAGTATTCAACTTGAATTATTATGAAGCAGTTTATCTGTCTTTCTCATTTTTAGCATGATGGCCCAATCAAATCAATCCACTGGATCAAAGCCCCAAACTACAGCTGTATCATGACTGGCAGCTGGGACAAAACACTGAAGGTACAAGCTTCTGTCTAGCCCATTCTGACCTGAGATCAGATTCATACGAGGTTTCCACTGGACACACACTGGTCTGATGAATCCATTCTGACCTCAGATCAGATTCTAAAAAATGTCAGTCGTTCTTCGATTTTTCAAAAATAGCAGACCTACAAGCTCGTATCGCGCCACTCGGTGGCGCGATATGAGCTTGTAGATCTGCTATTTTTCAATAGATAAAGCATAACATGATGCCAACACCAAAATGGGTGCCCGGTCAGAATGGGCTAGTTATTACTCTGCATACAAGGAGGGAACACTGTATTATCTGTCTGTGTGTTTCTGCATCTGTAAAGGCTTTGTAAATCCAAATCCACAATAACCGTTACCTAACTATAATATAATGTAGTGTCTTGTGTACTAAGCATTTGGTTGGTTCACCATTAACCGTTAGTGTTACAACGGTTGACCGTCACTCCTCCAGATGTATTGATTGATAAATGAATAAAATAAATAGATTTAATTGTCTGTGATGCTCCAGTGGCTCATTCCTATATTTTGGCTGATGTGTCCTGCTGCTTAGATGCACCCGTAATTGCTCCTGATGTGCTGGTTGGTGCCTTGCATGGTTTCCGCCACCATCGGTGTATGAATTTGTGTGTGAATGGGTGAATGTAATGCACATAATGCTAATCTATGTAAAGCGCCTTGGATAAAGGCGCTATATAAATGCATCATTTTACCAAACCTATTGGGTCTTCAGGGTCATGAGTGATCTGTGTTTCCTTGTTCAGTTCTGGGACACCCGCTCTCCCAACCCCATGATGTCTTTGCCAATGCCAGAGAGAAGCTACTGTGCAGATGTGGTAAGACATGCATACAATATGTGGTATGTTTTTATTTTGAGCTAAAATGCACTTGTTTTGGGTGAGGGATGTGGTTTAGAAAGTATAATTAAGCTTAACATGATCCTGGCAAGTTGTCGAGTGTCATTTAATTTTTCATTTCTAGGTGTACCCCATGGCAGTGGTGGCTACAGCCGAGAGAGGACTGATTGTCTACCAGCTAGAGAACCAGCCCTCAGAGTTTCGCAGAATAGACTCTCCTCTCAAGCATCAGGTGAACAGTATTTTTTTTGTTGTCTTGTACTCTTTGCGTTTCTCTGTATGTTGTCCAGCCTGTTATCCTTATATTGGTATAACCCATTCTGACCGGGCACCCATTTTGGTGTCAGCGTCATGTTATGCTTTAGCTATTTAAAAATATCAGATCTACAAGCTCATAGCGCGCCACCGAGTGGCGCGCTACGAGCTTGTAGGTCTGCTATTTTTTAAAAATCGAAGAGCGACTGACATTTTTAGAATCTGATCTCAGGTCAGAATGGGTTAGTCAGACCAGTGTGTGTCCGGTGGAAACCTTGTATGAATCTGATCTCAGGTCAGATTGGTATAAAGCCTGATTCATTCGTTGTCCTTGAAGCCATGCCAAGCACAAAGGCAATCCTTAAGACAGCTGCTGTTTATGCATGAAAGGCCTTTGACCCGTGTACTGTGTGCGTCCATCCTGCAGCACCGATGCGTAGCCATCTTCAAGGACAAGCAGAACAAGCCCACAGGCTTTGCCCTGGGAAGCATTGAGGGTCGAGTGGCCATCCATTATATAAGCCCTCCCAACCCGTAAGTGCCGACTTGTGATCCATTTCTAAAAAATATATATAATGGATTTTTTCTTTGTTAATGTTTACACTGTTCCATTTGTCCTCTTAACATTGGTAAATTATCACTGAGAATTTTTACTGTTTACAGTGTGTAGTCATTTGATCACATGATATTTGTATAGATACAAATGTCTTTCACATGCACATGTCTTTCAACTGTTTACAGTGTTCAACTGTTTACTGTTTACAGTGTGTAGTCATTTGATCACATGATATTTGTATAGATACAAATGTCTTTCACATGCACATGTCTTTCAACTCTTAACAGAGCCAAGGACAACTTCACCTTCAAGTGCCACAGGTCTAACGGAACCAACACAGCCACCCCACAGGACATCTATGCTGTAAGTGGCACTTACTTTCATTTTATTTTTTTTATTTTACTTGTCTATAAAGCCCTCAATGGTCTCGCACCTTCCTACCTACATGACTGCTTGCCTAAATATGTCCCAAACCGCCCGCTAAGGTCTTCCACTGCTGGCCTGCTCGCTTTGCCTAAAAAAATGGCAACTAAAAAATACGGGGAAGCAGCTTTTTGCTTCTACGGGCCATCGGCATGGAACAAGCTCCCACTGTACCTTCGTCAGGCAGCCTCTGTAGACATTTTTAAAGCTCAGCTCAAGACCCACTTCTACAACATTGCCTTTAAGTGATCTTATATTTTTTGTTATTCATGTCCTCACTGTATTGCATTACTGCTTGTTTTTTAATGTTTAATGTTTTAGAATGTTTATTCTCCATTGTTCTGTAAAGCACTTTGAGCTGCATTTGATGTCATGAAAGGTGCTATACAAATAAAGTTTTATTATTATTATTATTATTATTATTCTGACCCCGCTGGTTATAAATTTATTTGAGGAAAAGTGACTGAAATTAGATGTGATTTAAAACTTAATATTTACATCATTGACATACCTATTTTTGATCATTGTATTTGTTACTATGTACTTACTAAATCGAATTTATGTGTTCTTTTGAAATATGAATATCAGAATTAACAGGTGCATTTACTGTGTATACTGTAGTGGAATCAATCTCTGTAAGGTTGGTGTGTTACACTGAAAGGAACAGTGTAGAATAATTTATCAATTACTTATCTAATATGAATTTAAAGATAAGCAAAAAGTTGATGTTAACTACATGATTCAGCAGAATATTGTTTGGCAGTTATTTAGTTGATGTGTACTTTTACTGTACTTTTAGCTGATGAGCTGAAATTAAATGAGGCTACATAACACTTGGACAGTAAACGTACATAGGTGTTTGAACATTCCACACTTTTATGCTTATTGCATTTTCAGAAGAGACAGATGTTTTCTCAGAGAAAACTGGTTAATGTCTTACAAGTCAATTTAAAGCTGCACATTTTGGACTTGTGTGTTGTCTTTTCCTGTGTTGCTGGTTCTCCGTCAGTGAGGGCTAAACAAACAGGATTTTCCAGCTGGAGGCAGCAAATATAAGTTCGCATCGGCTCATTCGCGTTACTTGATGCAACGTTGTGCCAAGTCGCGTCTTTGAATTGACTTTGTATGTACAGTAATCAGTGGGAACGTGTCAGTAGGGAGTGTGTGTGCGCGCGCGCTTCTGAATCACATATAACAATTAACAATACAAATTATATGTGGTCATGTAGCCTAGAATGAGCCTATTATACATTGTTTTGTCAGAACATTCAGTATGTTAAAGCAACTTGCACTTTACTATTTCATTGTATTTTAACATTTTCTGCCCTCATTCTTATCACTTCGGCAGGTAAATGCCATATCCTTCCACCCTGTCCACGGTACGCTGGCCACTGTGGGCTCTGACGGACGCTTCAGCTTTTGGGACAAAGACGCCCGCACCAAGCTGAAGACATCCGAGCAGCTAGACCAGCCTATTACCGCTTGCTGTTTCAACAGCAACGGAAACATATTCGCCTATGCCTCCAGCTATGACTGGTCCAAGGTAAGAGTTATGATATAATGATATACAAAGGACTCATATTTCACTATTCACTACATATTTAGGTTGTAGTTGATGGAAGTCTACTCTATATTCTACTCTGATCTATTCTATTCTCCAGGGGCATGAGTACTACAACCCCCAGAAGAAGAACTACATATTCCTTCGGAACGCTGCCGAGGAGCTCAAGCCTCGGAACAAGAAATGGTGAGAGAAGGGCAGTTGTTGTCCCTGAACCTGGAGACTTCAATGTGTAGCTTTGTATCTTTTACAGCAGCTTTATAGCTTCATGTCGCTGGCTTCCTTTGACAATGAATGGTAGACTGTATCTTTGCATCTGCCTGTGTGAACATTACAAGCTCTACACTACAGTACTGTATGTGCGCCTGTAGAATACAGGTTTTTCTGTAATATGGTTGTTTGCTTTGGACAATACATGACAGAATTTGTGAAGTGGATTTGCTGTGCATTCCTCAATACATGTAGGCTTTTATGCACTTTGATCATTTTTTTTTAAACAATATATTTATTTACATTATTTTTCAATTATATAAAACATTAGAGTTATAACTCTCTTGTTAATAAAATGTCCAGAAAAAAACAAAACAAAAAACAGACTCAACAATCAAAAAAACAGATTTATGGTCCCCATTTTCCTCCCCACATTACTGTGGATTATCTAATACAGGTCACCTAATGGATCGCTGTTCATAAAACGCATGGACTGTCCCCATATTTCTTGAAAGTCATCAGATTAATTAATGGCTAAAGTAAAACATTTTGTGCAAGACAATTTGACAATTCTTTGTACCATTGCTTGATGTCTGGTTTGTCTGGGTTTTTCCAAAAGAGTGCAATTGTAATGTTTATCCTGTAGAAGAGAGTAAGTAATCATACTCTTCTTTTTACAATTAACTTAGTTAATTAGGAAATATACCCAAGATACACAGTAATATACCAAGTACTTCTTTCCAAAACTTCATGATCTCTGGGCATTGCCATAAACCGTGGAATAATGTACCCTTCTCCACGTTGCACTTTACACATTGGCTTCGTGATCAATTTCATGGAGAATGAATACACGGTAGACTAGAGCAAATATTAGGCTATAATTGAAGGAACACTATTTTGTTTTATTAACCCATTCTGACCTGAGATCAGATTCTATAAACGTCTCCAACATCCTGACAGTTTTCTGATAAAGCCGTGTTTCTATGTCAGTCGTTCTTCGATTTTTAAAAAATAGCAGACCTACAAGCTCGTATCGCGCCACTCGGTGGCGCGATATGAGCTTGTAGATCTGCTATTTTTAACAAAACAACTTTGAAGCTGCTCTTTGTGACCGACTGCTCCCTCCTGTCTTCTAGATTCACCATGCCGAGTTGCATCTCCTGTGAGGGAAACATGGAAGACCTGCTGCTTTAGTGTGTGTAAAAAATGCTCAAGACAGAGACTCCCTCCTTTTGTCAAACACCTGGACCAATGCCGTGACGCTGTGTTCCATGCATTGACCAATCAGAGGGGCCTACCCAACCCCGCGTTGATGACGGCTGCATGACCATTTGTGACCAAATTTGACTGGGAGACTGCCATTGGATTTTTTTGAATTTTTGTTTTTTCATTTCATATCAAAGCAGGGAATCATCGCTTCAAATTGACATATTGGTTGTTCAGTTTGACCCACCAGTTTTGGAGATATGGCTTATAGAGTAATGTCTTGCAGAAAACAGCGAGTTGAGAAAACAGGCTTGAAAGGTTCACTTCTGTGGTCTCTAACATTACAATAGCTATACATATTTAAGCATGTTTTTCATATTTACATGTCAATTTCAGTTTTGACACTTATTTAAGACATGCTCTAGTATGTGAAGAGTCTGCCTGTGCTATTAACTCATTTTGGAAAAAAATAAAAAATTATAAGTTTTTCTCCTCTGGTGAAAAGCTGGAATGTGCGTGATGGCAGTCTCTCAGTCAAATCTGGTCACATTTGTCTCAGACGTCATCGTGTAAAGGGGTGTGGGGTGCTTATTTTGTCATGAATATGGATGTTTTATTTTGATTTTTTTATCGTGTTCAGCTCTTTTTTTCTACAGCTTTCCAAAGACTTTACATTCTCTGATTGCTGTTACTCTGTGGTTCCAATACTAAAATGGATATGTGAAATAAATAATAACATAATCTCTTAGGTCTTTACACGTTGGTTCCAACTTGAGGGAGTCTGTGGGTTAATAATAAGGAAAGCTTTGTGGTTATATGTACTTTCAGTGTTCATTGGGAATTTACTTGGGGAACCTGTGTTGTGCATGCCCTTATGTTTAATGGACCAGGGTCTCATATCACTGCTGTACATTTCTTCAGTCATGTGGGCCTCTCCTGTACATTAAATTCATCATGGGATGAAATGGATAAACCTTGAACAGCAACCATGATGATGACCCTGTTCTTTTGTGTGTTTTCAGCCTAGTCCCCAGCAGATGGCGCATTTTCTCAGGAGTAGTGACCCTGGGCCTGCTACTAGTGCTAGCAACCTGTTAGAGGTGGTCAGGGGGTAGACAGACAGGATCAAAGCAGGGCAGTTGAATTCTTCATGCAGGTATGGGTGACAGGGAAAGAGTTTGGGATTGGAGAGTTTATCAGGAGGGTATGAATAAGTCACTGTGAGAAGTGAACCAGCTCATACAGAGGAAAGTGAGAATTAAAACCCTTTTTTATTGAGGTCATTAGGGTGTCACCTCACTGTTAGCCTGGCCCCATGGGTACTTAGCAGTGGAACTCCAAGGAACTGAGGGTGAGAACTGGGTGGGAAGGTGTGGTTAGTTCTCTGTTGGAGCTAGCAACCCAGACAGTGTGGGTTCTTTTACTTTACAACCAGGGCATGTATCAATATTTTTTGGTAAGATTCTGCTTTAACCCTTTTAATCATTGATGAAAATAGAGTTAAGTTCAAGTGCTGTACCAAAATATACTAGTGTCCTGGTTCCAACAGAACATAAATGACTCTGGCTTGATGTATCTGGTTAGAAGCAAGGTTGACACAATCTTTAAATCACTTAATTTATTTGGACTAGAATGTTCTATGCTTTGGGTCCTGAGAGACTGATGTTATTTGACAATGTTGTGAAACTTTACTGTTAGGGCAATATGTTGCTAAGGAGGATCATGTCGTGTTTGAGTTATTTGCCTTCTCTGCGGTTCATGAATGCTAAAGCAAATAATAGTATTTTTTTATGACATGATCACAGTTGAAGGCGGCCTATAAGCAACAATACGTAAAAGTTATATCGAATAGTCCGTGCTTTAATTCTGTTCAAGTCACCATCACACTTACAGACCCCCTTTCCACCGGTTGGTTCCCAATGGGAACCGGTTCAGTTCTTTTTGGTTCTTAGTCCATGAGGCAGAGCTCCAAAATTGGTGGGAAAAAGTACACCTATATTCAATTGTTTAAGTAAATTAATACATGATAACCCTTCCACAGTATAGTAGCTTTTTCATATTTTCTATTTTGCATATTTTCCTACATAATGCCTCATTTGCGTATTTAAAAATGTAATATGTTATATTAGATTGTTATTAACAATCTAATATAGGTATGGTTTTGCCCACTCAATTCATAATTAATGTTCCAATTTTGGAGCTCTGGCTCATGTGACTAACCAAAAAGAACTGAACCGGTTCCCATTTGGAACCAACCAGTGGAAAAGGGGCCACAGATTGACAGATATATATATATATATATATATATATATTTTTTTTTAATAAGACTCAAATCCATGTTTGCCTCGCAGACTCGCAGTAATATTTTAGCTGGTTTATCCAGCCAAAACGGTTCATATGCAGTGACGGAAATATATACTTTTTTAAATGGTTTACCGTAATTATTTTCCTATTGATTAATTAGTCACCGTAGCAGACTAACTGGTGAGACAATAACTTCTTTATTGCAGTGCAATGTAACGTGCCTGAGCTGAGGCGCGCTTTCTATGATACAACAGCAGAAGCTTTTCTTTGTGTCGTAAAGGACAAAAGCAGGTGCACGAGAACGGCTGGTAGGCGGGGGCAGGGGAGGGGCTTAAGCTCCCAGTTGTCACCCAGATCCCGTGTTGATTGGCCAAGAGTCGGCAGTGGGCGTGGTCAAAGTGCTGGAGTATAAAAACTTCCCGGAACATTTCTCACAGAGGCAACTGGTTTTGACGTGACAGTGCTATTTGAAGAGCAGCGGTGATGCGTAGCTAGAGATGTCATCAGGTTGCCACAACTTTTAAGGACTGCAACGCAGAAGAAGGACAAAACGACACGAAACAAGAACGCACGCCGTACTGTACTGCGCTATCTTGGTGCCTTATTTATTGATGCTGGGGAAGTTGAGTGGGTTAATTTCTTAAAAAAAAAAAAAAAGCAACTGGTTTTGTGTTGCGTTCCCCGGGGTGACCAATGCTTCTACACCAGTTCATGAACGGAGCCCTAGAAGTCATGCATCCTACTACGGGCATTCAAAAAGACACCACCTACACCAAGATATTCGTGGGTGGCTTGCCTTACCACACGAACGACGCCTCCTTGAGAAAATACTTCGAAGCCTTCGGGGACATAGACGAGGCTGTGGTGATAACGGACAGACAGACCGGGAAATCCAGAGGATATGGCTTTGTAAGTAGCAGCAGGGGGAGAAAGAGAAGGAAAAAAAAGAAGTCACCATGATTCCCACTAATGTCTGTCATAAGATTGAGACGGAGCGGGGCGCGTGCTCTCTGCTCCTCTCCTCTGTCCCTCTGTCACAACTTTGGTGTCGCCTGTATGTTTGTCAACTTGTCTTGAAGGCGCAGTAATGTATCAAAATATCAGTTTGTATCAAAATGTGGCGATTTTTTTGGTGGGGTGGGGGGGGGGGGGGGGGCAGCATGTGTGGACACTACACCTACAAGTTGCGATTTTGTGCTAATCATCATTCAGATACTTGTAGAATTTAAATAAATCCTCCATCGAGGTCTAGACTCTAGTCTAATATTGCAGTAAACTCACAGCCGCACGGTCTTTTGCCGTACTGGCTGTTATTTTAGCTTAATGAGGATGAGGATGAGGGATCACGGGTTGATGGACAACTAAGACTAAGAAGATTATATCTCGACATATGTCTATGCCCCCCCTCCAGTCCCCCCCCCCCAAACCCCCTAAAGCGCTCCATCCACACTGGCCTGTGACTGAACAGTAGGCCTATACGGCTTATCATTTTGGAGGTGTGCGCGCGTGCATGTAGACCTCAGTCCACTGCTTTATATGGTTGTGATGGTGATTTTTTTTTTTTTTTAAACGGTGGTCGGTCGACCTTGCTCACTTTCAGTCTGCCATTCCAAGCAACAAATAACTGATTTTTTGAATGACGTCGGTTCTACCTAGTCCTAAAACATGTAATTGGCTACACGTGCTATTAGAGCAGTAGTTTATTTTGCACCCTGCCTGCTGGTAACACCTCACCACACCACCCCGTCAGATGGTCAGACAGTTTCCCTTTGACTCAGTTTCTCTCAATAGTGAGGACTGTCCCAGACTCAACAGGGCAAACAGAGTAGTGTCTTTGGAAGGTCTGGTTAAGTGGTTGGATAGAAAATGATAATTGAGAGGAGCACGTCTGTGACCTACATGTTGTCATCTGATCTAGAGGCAATGCTGTGGAGGTCACAGCATTGACCATAACTTGATTCTTGGCCATGGCTGCTCCTAATTGATGAAGGAACTGCTTGATGTCTTGTATACTCTCTCTCCACTGAGAGATGACATTTCTTTGAGACAGATAAAGAACTGTCATACTCTCTGACACAAAGAACAGAAGCGTAACAAGAAATGCAAATATTTACTAGAACGTTGGAGAGATGCATCAGATCAGCCCGGGGGCAGGCCAAAGATGGAATGGAAAATTGTTATGTGTTTACATCCCAACTAGAGAAATGAAAGACAATTGCCCTCTGTGTTTACACATAAGCTCCCCAACTCCCAAGAAAAACTGTCTCGTGAATCTAGTTGGTGTCAACGGCTGCTGAGTGGGCCTGGCGTTTCAGGTTGGACAGGCTTGCAGCAATGTGGGCCTGGAGAGACTAATTCACATACTCATACTGAGGTGCTCTGCAACGTGTGCAGTACAGCCTGTCTAGAAGCAGATAGTACCACTTTTTTCCATTGCTAAATAACCCACAGGGCAACCTGTTAATCCTGTTGCCGGAGTGCTCCCTTCAGGCAGTGGAAGTGGTTGATTGAATGGGGGGTGCTCCAGAGCCAGGGTGGTTGCTTATAAAAAAGAAGACAGTATGGATTAGTAAACCACCCCCTCGGCAGTCAACACAGTTCTTGACCTCCCTTGGTATCCTTTTCTTCCGTGTTGTTCACACAACACATTGTGGTCTCATTCCTCCCAACATGAAGTGGTAAGCTGCCTCGGAAACAATGCAAGACATGGCTGCCAGCTTTGCACGTTAGTGACGTAACTGACGTTACACATATGAAGGTGTCTGAACCCACTGAGTTGGCAGAATAGGGCAAGGGATTATCTAATGCCAGGAGGAGAGAGAAGTGGGGGTGGGTGACCTAACCTAACACTCTTCTTAATATCTTTTCCCTAATTGGATAAGCCCCCAGTTATTCTTCTCAGATCCATATTTCAGCAGGTCTGTATGTCCATTGCTGAGCTGTCAAGTGGCTGTCTGACTGATTTGAGCTTGGGTCATTTCCAACGGCTAATCATTGTTCTTTGTTTGTAGTTTCCTCTTTTATGAAAAAACGGAGAGGAAAACCTCTAGGCGGGGGGGGGGGGTCTTTTATGATGACATACAAATGGAGGCTGTTGTCATTTTCAAAGCGTTTTGTTCTTGTGCCTAGGGGGTCAAGGTGACCCTAGCCACAGCATGGTGCTATTCTCTTGTTGGCGCTTCTTCCTCAGCCAGTCTTGATTTGAGAGGAAATGTTTATTTTCTTATATATGCTGATGAGCACGTCTCGCTTTCTTCCAGGTGACAATGACAGACCGAGGGGCAGCGGAGAGGGCCTGCAAGGACCCCAACCCCATCATCGATGGGAGGAAAGCCAATGTCAACCTGGCCTACCTCGGCGCCAAGCCTCGCAGCATGCAAACAGGTGTGGAAAAAAACATATTCAGGCCTGAATTTAAAAAATGTCTTTTAAATCATGACCGTTTTCTGAAATACCTATGTTTCTATATCAGTGGTGCTCAATATTTCATGTCAAGGACCCCAAAAAGTATATGTAACAGGCCCCATCTGAAAATATGTTGTTCCAAGGACCCCTCAGAAGCAAAGATTTGAGTTCAAATCGTTAGAATATATATTCAAAAGTGTCTCCAAGCTCGTAGCACGGCACAAGCTCACAGCAGCGCTATGAGCTTGTAGATCTGCTATATTTCAATAGCTAAAGTATAACATAATGCTTAAAACACAAAGGGATTCCCGTCCTGAATGGGAGCTTGTAGATCTGCTATTTTTCAATAGCTAAAGTATAACATAATGCTTAAAACACCAAAAGGGATTCCTGTCCTGAATGAGTTAAATATTACCATCTCTCATTATGCATTTTTAAACAATTGTTTAGTGTGCATTTTTTTTAAATTAATCCACAGGAAAATAATCATTCTTGTAATTTTGTCATGTTTGAAACGAGCCCTGGTCTCTGTTGAGTCTCTGTTCGTGGCCTCTGTGCATTGTTCTGCAATCCTCCTCTGTAAATGCAAATGTGTGTCTGACTGCTGGCTTCCTCTGTCTTCCAGGCATATCTATCGGAGTACAGCCCATTCACCCAGCACTCATCCAGAGGCAGTATGGGTAAGCGAGTGGGAGTAGGCACTCCCTTGTTGTGTTCAGTTGTACTACCCTCTGTAGAGCCACTGGGCTGTCTTTTCTCTTGACAAACAAGGCCGTTGGAAAGTGCACGTCAATTTCACATCTATGTGAAACTCCACAAGTACTCTATTAACACATTTGAGCATTGCAGGGGTTGGGCAATTGTTAACATATCTGCGGTAATAAGATAAGTTAGATAGGACATTCCTGAGGTGAATGAGTATACAGACTTTTGTTTTTTACCTGTGCTGTACTGGCAAAAGGGCTGCCCACAAATGGAAGTATTGTAGAAGTTGCTTGGATGGAGATGTGTCTCAGACTTACATGGTCTGCTGAGCAGTTAATGGCCATGTCACCACAGGAGAGAGAGGAGTCTAATTTATGCTTTGGCAAGCAGCAGTACTATAAACTAGGCTACAGTCTACCCGTATTCTCTGACGTCATCCCCTTATGGTAAAGGTCCAAAGCAAAACAAACTCAGATCAACCTCAGTGGGGTGGGCGGGGGTTGGGATGAGAGGTTCAGGATAATCATTTATAATTTTGTTCCTGTGGACCTGGTCCTCGGTAACAAATTATAAATGCGTATTTGGGGAGACCATAGAGTCGGATGAATCATGACATTCACAATTTGGGCATTTGGAAGATGGCAAGATCAGAGTCAGCGGCATGAACTGGCAAACCAGTCATGTGAGTAGTGGAAAAGAAAAACAATTTAGTGCTTCAAAGAATTACGATACCATGTAATTGTCAAACCTAGAATCTGTCTAAATGTCATGCTATCTAAATAACATCTTTTTAGCATTTGTGTTCAAGAAACCAATTTAATATCTTAAATGGCATAAAGTATGTGTATGTGGAAAAAGTTTCAACATCTGCATCATCGAATACAACAAGCCATCTATCAAAAATATGCAACAAGAAAGGATACATGGGCCCAGGCCGTAGCGTAACGGTCTGGGCACCGGACTGGTGATCCAGTCGCGGTGTGCCGCGGGTTCGACTCCCGGACCCGACACGGCCTTTACCGCATGTCATCCCCCCATCTCTCTCCCGTTTCCTGTCAGCCTACTTTCTATCCCTTAAAAAACCAATAAAGGCGTAAGCCGCAAAAAAATATCTTAAAAAAAAAAAAAAAAGAAAGGATACATGGTTCATCTCTCTCCAGACCTGCTGGGGGGCTTATCCATTTATGTTCCAAGAGTTTAAGAGGGCACCAGGAAGTCCCTCCGTGCCCATGCTCTCGTTGCCATAGTAACAAGGGATGGCGCCAGAGCCCCGAGGGTTTGAAGGCTGCAGCAGCAGTGTGCCGCTCGGTGGCATGTGTCTGACAGGTGCTGGCTCTTATTACAGCCTTTTACACCCCTTAATCTCCCATGACCACCGCCCCAGAGAGAGACACAGCACCTGTCTGCCTGCCTCTGAGGTTCCTCTATGCTGGTTGACAGACACAGCCCTCACGAAGACATAAAGCACACAAATGGCCTTTCTA
Organism: Protomyctophum parallelum; assembly: GCF_964188405.1. Classification (NCBI taxonomy): domain Eukaryota; kingdom Metazoa; phylum Chordata; class Actinopteri; order Myctophiformes; family Myctophidae; genus Protomyctophum; species Protomyctophum parallelum. The sequence goes on along the minus strand of NC_139703.1, from coordinate 48,584,710 downwards.
TCAAACCCCACTCCCGCCAGAAACCCCTGCGACATGTGGTGTACGTAAGGGGGAGAGGGGGGAGGTTTTGTACAGTGGGGTGTCGATCAGTGATGGAGCAATGTGTCCTGTCTAGTTTGTTCTGCTCTGTGCTCAATGGTGAGAGAGAGCGAGGGGAAAGCATAGCTATGGTCCGTAGAAGTTGTGAACCGTGAGGGCTTGAAGGCGTCACCAATGCTAGGTGGCACTTGTGTTGATAGAGGAGAATGTAGAACGCCTATGTCTCTTAAAATTAGCATTCATCTTTCAGTCTCTTCAACACTTTTCTCAATACAGCAGCTGTCACAGCAGCTGTCGGCAGGCAGACAGGGAAACTTGGGGCATAGAGGAGGAAGGATCCGCAGCACAGGACACTGTTCTTTTTTTTCCTGGAGCCGATGGAGGAAGGAGCTGTGTTTTCTTTAAGTCCTCTCCCAGCAGTGTTTTGTTCTAACCGGGGTGTCAGAGAGAGATTTAGACAGAGCCACTGAAAACTGACACCTCTGTGACACAAGGAGGAGGAGGGTGGATTCAGGTGGGGGGGGCAGCTCCTGTAGAAGCATTAACGTGCTTAATGAAGCAATGGTTCTCAGGAGACATACAGGTGTCAAATAAAGTGTTCATTATAACAATCCTAGCAAAGGAGAGGTTTTTCAAACAATCTCCACAAATGTAAAAATTCCTGCAGCGGAAGTAGAGAATATTGAGCTCTTGTGCAAGCATTGTTCTTTTCCTAATCTCTTGGCTCTTTGCTAGCACCTCTCTATCACGCTTTGCTTTTGTGTTTCAGTGAGACGTAGCGCACTGAGAGGTATTTATATGATCTTCTAGCAATATTTGCCTTCAGGGTGCGATAACCGTGCAGATTCCTCGGATTAGCTCATCATACAACCACAAATGTCACAGCCACAAATGCACATCAACATTGATGATGCATAAGTATGTGCTGGTAGCTAACCAGATCAGACTGTGTTGACCACATCATCATAATGTCTGTGGTTTGAGTCCAGCTGGAATGGCAGTCTTTTGACATGTTGACAGCCAACACTCTTGATCTTTTGGTCATCCTCCACAACATTCTCCCCACCGCCACTGTCGCACAGTCCAGCGCTACCACTGCACTGTCAGAGATCCTTAGTTGACCCAGCAAGTCACCCTTGTCAATGTCGTTCCCCATTCTCTTTTCTAGCTAGGAGCCATTTCTCGTTTTGATGTATTTGACAGTACATACATCCATTTTGTCTGTATTTAAAATAGTAGCATGATATCTTCTATCCATTCTATTTCTGTTCTGTTGGTCTGATTTTGTGCCATGCACTTCTCTATTGCATGTTGGGTCACTTCATCTAAAGCCGAGGTCAAGTAAAGCTGCCTGTGGACACGGACACACACGCGCGCGCACACACACGCGCACGCGCGCGCGCACACACACACACACACACACACACACACACACACACACACACACACACACACACACACACACTGCTAACAGCACAGAGAAAGCCAGCTCATTATACATGTATGTGAATGTAGGCTAGATGTGCCTCACAGCACTCATGTATGGTCATCTTTGAAAGCTGTGTGTGAGAGTGAATGCTTCTTTGTTAGTAGCTTGGTAGCAGTGCAAGGCCAAAGTGTAGATTGTGTATGTGGGTGGGGGTTGCGTTAATTTGCTTACTAGTTGGAGTCAGAGTAGTAGTATGTAGACTGTAGTGCTGTTCCTTTCAATCATATGTACTGTATATGTATATTTCCTATCTCTGCAAACTACAGAAGGCCTCTTTAACACGGCTGTATGCCCCCTTGTTTTGAGTGAAATATGTATGATTTAAATATTCCACTCCATGCTGAAAAACCGGACTGTTTTGTCTGGGATTCACTCTGCATCATTATTTTATTCTGAACTGCTACAAAAAGTGTGTGTATGCACTTGTCATAATTTATTTCCCCTGGATGTTTAATGCGACTCCCTTGCAATCACTAATGGGAGATTTTTTTTTTTTTTTTTTTTTTGTCTAACCATTCAGTCTTTTTAGTTATTATTCTAATCTTATTCCTGTGTCTTGCATCACACCCCTGTATTGACTGATTGATACCAGTGACCTTTTGTGTCATTGCTAACTAGTAATAATCACTATTCTCCTATCAACTCCTTCCTGTCTTGGTTACTCTGTGCTACCAGCTGACCAGTCCACCGTCCACGGGGGATGGAAGATGCCCGCAGTGCAGGACATGTTTGGTGCTTAGTCCAGACCCAGAGGAGGGTTTGCAGAATTTGTGTGCCCCCCCCCCCCCTCTCCAAGGTGCTAGTCATGGCTTGAGAGTGCAGTGTGCTGTGATGGATTGAAGTGACTTTTATCTTTCGTGTGTGATATGAAGGGAAGAGCTTATACTGATTGTGGTGGTAACTCTTCCCTATTATGGCATGGTTTTGGGTTTGCAGTGGTGACTGTGGGTGCTGCTGGCTGAAGTTGAAGTGTGTCAGGGTGGGGTGGACGGGAGTATTTTTGTGCTGGCATCCCTGTCCTTGCATGCTTCCACCTTTTGCTGTGTTGACTTAAAGGGCAACATTGCTTATTTTTAACCTGAATCCCATCGTCCTATAATGTCTTAATTCTTCCGGTTACTTTTGGGATTAAAGGACCACTTTTCAAACTATCTTCATATAATAAGTCCTCACTAATAATCATGAAAAAATGGCGCAATTCTTTTCTACTCGGTCTGTGTCTCATAGGAGGGCTGTGGGCAGTTCAGAAACCGTCTTCCAGTGACATCATCGATGGAGAATACAAGCTAATAAAAAGGCTTTCTAGTCCTGAAAAGTTGCAATGCGAAAAAGGAAGCCATCGTTCTCACGATAATGAAAATATAAACATTTTTGTAAAAGAAATATTGTTTAAAAAATAATCTGACTAATGATGATGTCACTGGAAGACGGTTTCTAAACTGCCCACAGCCCTCCTATGAGACACAGACTGAGTAGAAAGAAATCGTGCCATTTTATCATGATTATTAGTGAGGACCTATTATATGAAGATAGGTTGAAAAGTGGTGAAGTGGTCCTTTAAGTTCTTGAGACACAGAATGCACTGGGAAGTATACCCTCATATTTTCACATGTCACCCTGCTTGCAATAGAACAATGTGATTCAGGTAAAAAAAGTTTCCCTTTAATAACTGCCTCTCATTACATGTCAATTACAAATATCCTCCTTTGCTTTCCTGCCCACTAATATGACAGACTGGTGATATAATGGTGAAAACCTACCCTGAGAGAGCAATGTTATATTGTTTTCCCTCTGTACTGAGATGCAGCTCTATAGCGTGATTCAGGGTGACATTTGTGATGATTTCTCTGTGTGTGTGTGTGTGTGTGTACTACTACTACTGCTGCTGTTGTTGTTTGCAGTGAACAGGATTCTGTCTCTGTGGGTGTTTTCCCCCAGCTGTAGTACCAAGGGTAAAGCCGCTCAAAGCAATAAAACTTACATCATCCTTTATATGGAATTGGGTCCCCTGCTCTCTGCCACCACCATCCCTCCCTCAGAGCAACAATCCCAGGAGAGGTACTCGACGTCCTGGGTAAAAATAGACCCCCACACACACACACACACACACACACACACACACTTAACTCCATGGATGGAGTGGACAAAGTGAAGACAGAAGGGAGGAGAGAAATTACAGTCCCCAGACCCCCATAGCTCTAATCTGAGAGGCTGGCCGTGAGGCCCAGCAGAGACCGACACCTCGCCCCGATAAGCTCCCCTCATCACTGCTGGCTCCATCATCATCATTAGGCTTTGACGGCTATAGTACGTATGAGATTTAATTCACCAAATGTGAACTACAATTCTAAACATTCTCGGCCGCCTTTAGCACACAGCCACACACTTCCCTTTTCTCGTGTGTGTGCTTGAGCTCAGCGACTGAAGAGTAGCAGCTGTTAAAACACTTGGATGGTGCCTGAGCTTGAAAACCTGTCAGTAACGGCTGCCTCTATCACCCCCCCTTCCCTGCTCTCTAGGGGCCGTACCAAACAGGTTTTGTAGGTTTTTCTAACTGACAAGAGAGAGTTGAGTCACTTCTCTTCCTAACCCGTTCTTTTTTTTATTTACACTTTAGTATTGCAGGGTGTGATTATGACACGGTAGATTCACGACAAAGACAAAGAAAGATTAATGCTGGTCCTGTGAGAACGTCGTCAAAGAGATGGAATCCAGGTTTTCTCTTGTTCTGCAATTTCAAAAACTAAAAACCTGTTATCTTTGTGTGTGTTTGTTTGTGTGTGTGTGTGTGTGTGTGTGTGTAGGTTGGCCCAGCAGTATGTCTACCCCCAAGCCTTTGTCCAGCCCAGCCTGGTGATGCCTCAGGTCTCCTCCTCCGTATCCAGCAGCCCATACCTGGACTACAGCGCGGCCTACAGCCAGTACGCGCAGGCCGCCTTCGAGCAGCAGTACCCGTACGCCGCCTCCCCAGCCAGCTTCCTGGGCTATAGCTATGCTGCCAGCCCAACTGCCGCCACGGGCCCAGCAGCCACTGCCGCGGCGGCCGTTCACCCCTCTGCGCCTGGCCCGGCCCAAGCCTTCCTCCATTACGCCCCTCAGCAGCACGTCCAGCCAGACCGCATGCAGTGAGGGAGCGAGGCAGGAGGGAGGGTGCTGGTAGTGATGGGGAGGGAAAAGTAGTAGTAGTAGTGGTGGTGATTGAGCCTTGCACCCAGGATGGGGTGAAAAAGGCCCTACAAGTTGAACCTGCTGCCATCAGCAGGGGCTTTCAGGAAAAGGGTTGGACTATTGCACTATACCATCAGGATGAGCCCCTTCCCCGTTGGTTGGAGGGCAGGATGGGAAGGGTTTTTGAGGACTGTGTCAGGGGTTTCAGGTTGGGAAGCTAAACAGCCTAAAATAATGTGGTTACTTCCAAGGGCTTCCAGAAGCTGACACTTTATTGTTATTTTATTATTATTATTATTATTATTATTATTATTGTATTAATGTTGCTGTCAATGTTTGTAAGTACCCTATTATTACCAATGTTATGTTTCTTATTTTTGTTACTTGCGTTTAGAGGGATTAGAGAGCTTTTTGGGATATGACCCCGGAAGCGTTCCAGCATGGGGGTGACACGAAAGGCACTGCTGCTTTTAGGACTTTGAAAAACAGACAGAGGTGTGCAGGAGAACCGGACGGTGAGTTGGTAGCCTCTGCCCGCTGCTCACATCATCTACACTATGTAATATGTAGGATCCCATCTACTGAAGGAACGGAGAACTACTCCTCATCCCCATTATCCAACTCCACACAGTGGGATGATAATGACAACTCGCATTGGGATATCGTTGATATTCCAAATAAAAGGACAACATTGAGCGTTTCAGTGGAAGACTTCCCAAGACAACCCCTCCCCACACAGTTAACATTTTGAGACTGTGATGTCAGCACTACTTTTTTTCTTTTTTATATTTCTTTTTCTTTTTGTAATTGAAGAGGCCTTAATAAAACCTTTTTATTTTCTTATTTTTATCAGTGCTCCTCTCACCCCAACTCCCACAGGACTTGCTTTAGATGCTTACTGTTTCAGATAAAAAAAAATAATAATCAGATGAGACACCATATCTGATTCCGAATGGATGTATAGATAATCATTGTGTAGTATGTGAGCGAATGGGGCCAGGTTCGCTGGTTATTGATGGTGGAAGGTAGCGGACACTGAGCTAAAAACGGCAGTGTAGGTTTTCCATTTTTATTTTGCTATTCTTTCCTCTTTTCTAACTGTTAATCAGAATTTGTCACAAACTATTGCTCTGAAAAGGACATTCATGTACAGCATTTTTAAAATATTTCAGTTAAAAGTACATTTACAATATTTATGTCTAGGTATTTATAGGAGATACTAAGTTAAAAAGAAAAAGTTTTTTTTTTTTGGTTAAATCTAGAGTGTTAATTTAACGCAGAGTTGTGAGACTCTTACGGGTCATTCTTTTTACACTTTTATGAGTTAACACTCTGGATTTTACTGTATGTTTTATAGCTGTGGAATTGAAGCCACATAACTTGCAAGAGGCATACTTGACAGATCTGCGAGCATGGTTTCTTATTCATTTCATGAGCTGCGTATAGTTTATTTTCATTTTTTTTTTACCATGTCACCATAGGTATCTGTGGATCTGCCTGTGTGCTCGGTATCTAGATGCTCATTTGTAGGCCTCTAGTATGAGTGGCTGGAGTAGAAATGTTCTTTGGACTGCTCCAGTGAAATGTATTTTTCGGTCCCTTAAAAGGAAGCCATACCAAAAAAGTAAATAAAGAATTTGTATTTAAAAAGAAATGTAGTTAAGACTTGTTCCTTGATGTAGTCTGTGGAGGTGATGTAATGCAATCAGGTCATTTAAAGAAGGGAACATTCTGTGGTGCCTGATCGCTTTGATTGAATACTTTTAACGGTACAGTCAAAGGTTATGCTAAAGGTTATAATGCAGAAAGTGTTACATCTAACTCCTAGTTGATTCCTTTCACATTGTGGTCCTTGCTCAACCAGTAGTTACTGAACACATGCGTGCATGAGTTGCGACTCGCGAGGACCTGAGTTAGAAAACAAACAAAAAACAAAGTCCGATTCCTGTCTTGTCTCGCATGTCTGCCCTTGGATTCCTGCTGTCTATATACTCTATCTCAATTAGACGGTAAATGCAAACAAAATAATACATCTTTAGAAAAGGTACCCTTCTCAGCTTTTCATTTATCTTTAAAAAACACAATGGTGCATTTGTTTATTGCATGTTGTGTGTATTGTGTCTCACAGGTCTGTGCAGCTTTTCTCCTAAATCCTTAGCCCCTTTAAAACCAAAACCTTTTCACAGAAAATGCATTTATTTACTGCATAATGTGTATTATGTCTCACATGGCTTTATATTTACAACACAACCAATCTTTCCACCATGACTCTGACTCTGGAAAACGCTGCAGGGTGAGAGGGTTCAGGCGGGACTACATGGCTGTGTGTGTGTGTGTGTGTGTGTGTGTGTGTTCCATGCTTGTTATCAAGCCGCCTGCCTGTGTTCAGCCGGCTGAGGGGGGAGGGGGGAGGGGGGGAGTCAGGGGTGCGAGAGGCCCATGCTTTATCAGCCCACAACACCACCACCTGCCAGGGGCACAGGGTGTTCCCTCAGCCCGACACGCTGTTGCAGGGGAGAACGTTGTGGAAGAAGAGGAGGGACCCGTTTGTTAGTATGTGGCTTAAAGCTCAGTCAGCCAGAGCTGCCAGCAAGCAAGCAACACTTCATTTTTATGCTCTAACTGTAACAAACGAGCTGAGCTAGCTTGATTCCTGGTAGCGGCTTCACACGTTTGCACTTGACATCAACCAGTTTATAAAATGTGTCACATAACGTTCTGTAGCAACTCTAGTTGCTAGAGTGCTTCTTATGTTGCTGTAACTGTTACTCCCTCAGAACATTTCCATCTATGACCTTGAGTTTAATATGCTTTGTGTTTGAGTTTTCTATGAAACTTAATTCAACACAATTTAATTAGCCTACTTAGAAGTTGTTTTTTTAATGGTGCTAGTCATGGAGGGTCATCAACCCTGCATTCAACGTCCCCGGGATGGCATTGATCAGTGGACTATGGGTGGGATAGTGTACAACAGACTATATTGGTTTGTGTGTAGATAAAGTGTCTCTTTCATGTCAGGAGATGTTAGTGGTAGGTACAGTATGTGTACGTGCGTGCATAGATGTGTGTACTCTAAGTGCTATGTAGCATAACATAGAATGTTGTTATAGTTAAGATAGCTTGGCATGTGTTCCTGTGTTAAAATGAAGCAGACGGAGGCTAATAGAATGGAACCGTTTTTAGCTTGCATTACTGGCTTGTGTCAACGGTTTTTATAACACACTTGTGCTGAGAGAATTGATGTCCTGCAGTGTTTTGCTATGTTTACTGGACGTTACAAGGTCTCAGTCAGCTCTGGACTATGTATCATTTATCTATCTCTCCTTTTCTTGTTTATCCAACCACCTCACCTCCCTGTTCTGTTGTTGCGTTCCTTCGCATACATCTATTTACACAACCTGTCTCCATGTCCCTGACACACACACTCTGCCGTGTCGTCTGCCGGTGCTGCTGTTTCTCCTCATGGCGCTGGTGTTTCTGTTTCACTCCCTCCACTTTCACCAATCTTCCCTCCTCCTCCTCTCCCAGTATCCCTCCTCAGCTGCACCCCCCGCTTCTCACCATCTCCCTGTGAATCGCAACAGAAGGGAGAAACAGAGCTGAGTGTCAGCTTGAGGAACGAGGTCATACAGGCCCAGCGGAGCATGTTATGCTTATGCTGAGTCACCATAGGCCTCTCTCTCTCTCTATATATATACTGTGTCTATCTATCCATCTATTCTTTAGTATCTCATTCTGTGTTTATTGATCTCTCTTTCATGTACACATGTTTCTCCTCACACTTCTCGCCCTGCAGTGTGATTCTTGACGTGGAAGGAATCTCCAGAATTACACCGTCTGCTACCACCCATTTGGCACTGTATCAATAACCCCAAAAAACATCATGGTTTATTGTGCTCATGTGCTGTGGCTCAGACCCAAGTTATGTCAGATGAGATCAATCCAAGTTTTAATTATTTTCTGTTCAGGCATTAATTTCGTTTCGTTTAGTTTCGGTTTATTTCCATTTGACAGGTTAGGTGTTAGATGCTGTCAGAGACACTAAAGCCGGCCGGGTACCTCGCGCCTTTCCTTTGTTGTTTGGTCCTATCTATCTCTGCTCCATGTGGCCCAGTCTGCAGTGGTCCTGTCTGTTGTTTGGTCCTATCTATCTGGCTCCATGTGGCCCAGTCTGCAGCGGTCCTGTCTGTTGTTTGGTCCTATCTATCTGGCTCCATGTGGCCCAGTCTGCAGTGGTCCTGTCTGTTGTTTGGTCCTATCTATCTGGCTCCATGTGGCCCAGTCTGCAGTGGTCCTGTCTGTTGTTTGGTCCTATCTATCTGGCTCCATGTGGCCCAGTCTGCAGTGGTCCTGTCTGTTGTTTGGTCCTATCTATCTGGCTCCATGTGGCCCAATCTGCAGTGGTCCTGTCTGTTGTTTGGTCCTATCTATCTGGCTCCATGTGGCCCAGTCTGCAGTGGTCCTGTCTGTTGTTTGGTCCTATCTATCTGGCTCCATGTGGCCCAATCTGCAGTGGTCCTGTCTGTTGTTTGGTCCTATCTATCTGGCTCCATGTGGCCCAGTCTGCAGTGGTCCTGTCTGTTGTTTGGTCCTATCTATCTGGCTCCATGTGGCCCAGTCTGCAGTGGTCCTGTCTGTTGTTTGGTCCTATCTATCTCTGCTCCATGTGGCCCAGTCTGCAGTGGTCCTGTCTGTTGTTTGGTCCTATCTATCTGTGCTCCATGTGGCCCAGTCTGCAGTGGTCCTGTCTGTTGTTTGGTCCTATCTATCTGCTCCATGTGGCCCAGTCTGCAGTGGTCCTGTCTGTTGTTTGGTCCTATCTATCTGGCTCCATGTGGCCCAGTCTGCAGTGGTCCTGTCTGTTGTTTGGTCCTATCTATCTCTGCTCCATGTGGCCCAGTCTGCAGTGGTCCTGTCTGTTGTTTGGTCCTATCTATCTGGCTCCATGTGGCCCAATCTGCAGTGGTCCTGTCTGTTGTTTGGTCCTATCTATCTGGCTCCATGTGGCCCAGTCTGCAGTGGTCCTATCTGTTGTTTGGTCCTATCTATCTGGCTCCATGTGGCCCAATCTGCAGTGGCCCTGTCTGTTGTTTGGTCCTATCTATCTGGCTCCATGTGGCCCAGTCTGCAGTGGTCCTGTCTGTTGTTTGGTCCTATCTATCTGGCTCCATGTGGCCCAGTCTGCAGTGGTCCTGTCTGTTGTTTGGTCCTATCTATCTGGCTCCATGTGGCCCAATCTGCAGTGGTCCTGTCTGTTGTTTGGTCCTATCTATCTGGCTCCATGTGGCCCAATCTGCAGTGGTCCTGTCTGTTGTTTGGTCCTATATCTATCTGGCTCCATGTGGCCCAGTCTGCAGTGGTCCTGTCTGTTGTTTGGTCCTATCTATCTGGCTCCATGTGGCCCAGTCTGCAGTGGTCCTGTCTGTTGTTTGGTCCTATCTATCTGGCTCCATGTGGCCCAGTCTGCAGTGGTCCTGTCTGTTGTTTGGTCCTATCCATCTGGCTCCATGTGGCCCAGTCTGCAGTGGTCCTGTCTGTTGTTTGGTCCCATCTATCTGGCTCCATGTGGCCCAATCTGCAGTGGTCCTGTCTGTTGTTTGGTCCTATCTATCTCTGCTCCATGTGACCCAGTCTGCAGTGGTCCTGTCTGTTGTTTGGTCCTATCTATCTGGCTCCATGTGGCCCAGTCTGCAGTGGTCCTGTCTGTTGTTTGGTCCTATCTATCTGGCTCCATGTGGCCCAGTCTGCAGTGGTCCTGTCTGTTGTTTGGTCCTATCTATCTCTGCTCCATGTGACCCAGTCTGCAGTGGTCCTGTCTGTTGTTTGGTCCTATCTATCTGGCTGCATGTGGCCCAGTCTGCAGTGGTCCTGTCTGTTGTTTGGTCCTATCTATCTGGCTCCATGTGGCCCAGTCTGCAGTGGTCCTGTCTGTTGTTTGGTCCTATCTATCTCTGCTCCATGTGGCCCAGTCTGCAGTGGTCCTGTCTGTTGTTTGGTCCTATCTATCTGGCTGCATGTGGCCCAGTCTGCAGTGGTCCTGTCTGTTGTTTGGTCCTATCTATCTCTGCTCCATGTGGCCCAGTCTGCAGTGGTCCTGTCTGTTGTTTGGTCCTATCTATCTGGCTGCATGTGGCCCAGTCTGCAGTGGTCCTGTCTGTTGTTTGGTCCTATCTATCTGGCTCCATGTGGCCCAGTCTGCAGTGGTCCTGTCTGTTGTTTGGTCCTATCTATCTGGCTCCATGTGGCCCAGTCTGCAGTGGTCCTGTCTGTTGTTTGGTCCTATCTATCTGGCTCCATGTGGCCCAGTCTGCAGTGGTCCTGTCTGTTGTTTGGTCCTATCTATCTCTGCTCCATGTGGCCCAGTCTGCAGTGGTCCTGTCTGTTGTTTGGTCCTATCTATCTCTGCTCCATGTGGCCCAGTCTGCAGTGGTCCTGTCTGTTGTTTGGTCCTATCTATCTGGCTCCATGTGGCCCAGTCTGCAGTGGTCCTGTCTGTTGTTTGGTCCTATCTATCTGGCTCCATGTGGCCCAGTCTGCAGTGGTCCTGTCTGTTGTTTGTTTGGTCCTATCTATCTGGCTCCATGTGGCCCAGTCTGCAGTGGTCCTGTCTGTTGTTTGGTCCTATCTATCTCTGCTCCATGTGGCCCAGTCTGCAGTGGTCCTGTCTGTTGTTTGGTCCTATCTATCTCTGCTCCATGTGGCCCAGTCTGCAGTGGTCCTGTCTGTTGTTTGGTCCTATCTATCTGGCTCCATGTGGCCCAGTCTGCAGTGGTCCTGTCTGTTGTTTGGTCCTATCTATCTGGCTCCATGTGGCCCAGTCTGCAGTGGTCCTGTCTGTTGTTTGTTTGGTCCTATCTATCTGGCTCCATGTGGCCCAGTCTGCAGTGGTCCTGTCTGTTGTTTGGTCCTATCTATCTCTGCTCCATGTGGCCCAGTCTGCAGTGGTCCTGTCTGTTGTTTGGTCCTATCCATCTGGCTCCATGTGGCCCAATCTGCAGTGGTCCTGTCTGTTGTTTGGTCCTATCTATCTGGCTCCATGTGGCCCAGTCTGCAGTGGTCCTGTCTGTTGTTTGGTCCTATCTCTGCTCCATGTGGCCCAGTCTGCAGTGGTCCTGTCTGCATGGGCCTGGGGACTGTCGGCTGCCAGGTCAGATTGGCTCCAGATACGGGGCTATATTTAAACAACAAGAAGTGGCCAGGTCCGACCCCAGTAAGCACTAGTCCTCTCCCATGGCCCACAATTCATTGAGATAACATGGACATATCTGGAGTGGAGAGGATTAGGATGTTAAGGGTGGTTATTTTGGGGATACAGAGAGGAGACATTTGGATGCCTTGATGTATTGTTAATGATAGTCATGAGAGATGAACAGGGTAGCCTGAACGTTAACCACATGAACCCTAGTCTCTCGAGACAGACTGTTGACTCCGTCAATAAAACAATTTGAAGGAAAATAGGGCACTGTTTTTCCTTAACACCCATTCTGACCGGGCACCCATTTTGGTGTTAGCATCATGTTATGCTTTAGCTATTGAAAAATAGCAGATCTACAAGCTCGTATCGCGCCACCGAGTGGCGCGATACGAGCTTGTAGGTCTGCTATTTTTTGAAAAATCGAAGAACGACTGACATTTTTTGAATCTGATCTCAGGTCAGAATGGGTTTAATCAGACCAGTGTGTGTCCAGTGGAAACCTCGTATGAATCTGATCTCAGGTCTTAATTTGCTGATAGAACCCTAACATCCCTATTCTGAATACAGTATGTCATAGGGGAAAATAGCAAATATGCAAGCTCACAACGCATCACGTTATATTGGAGCTTGTAGATCGGCCATTTTCAGCGAAGAGATTCGGTGTAGACAGACAAAATTAGGGGCAGAGGATAGACTCCTGGTGGACCCCGGGCAATAAAGTATATACTATATATATATATAGGGTTTAAGTGGTTAAAAAACATTCTTGTGATTGGAGTTTTCTGAGCTGGTCAGGCGCCATTTTACTCTACAGAGATTACCGGCCAGCTAGATGTGAATACATGTAGCCTAACTGTATGAGAATGTAGGCTGAGGGTGTTGATGAAAAATTGCAGTCAGTCGATCAGTTCTTTGAGGTCTAGAAGTTCTTTGAGAAACAACCAAAGCGTGAGGATGGAATTCATGAATCACAGTCAGAATGGGTTTCCAAGGCTGGGACCGGGGAGAGCACCAACAACACAGACTTACTCATTATCAGCTGTTCTAATGGGCCTGCACTGCATGCCTTTCACACCTCTAACCCCCTGCTGGCACTAGCTTCCACTGTGGATTGTGATAATGAGAAAAACCAGACCAGATGTGACTATGGAAGTGATACTGTTGGCTGTACGTATCAAAAGCTGTTACACTAAATGGAAGTGGAGAGTGCGGTTTATTGGTTTGCAAAGAGAGGGGAGGAGAGTGTCAGTCTTGTCAGATCGTATTGATGCGTGTTTGGAATAATTAATTCAACCAACTCTCACTGTTCTCATAACAACAGATCATCTCTCTCTTCTACGTCATCCTCATACAATCCCTCCATCGGCATCTCCAGTCATCTTGCTAGTGCTTTCCGACACCAGCAGCTGTAGTTGCTTATTTTGAAAGACAGCTTAGTTTATCTCAGAAGGTTCAAGGTTGTACTACGTCTTGTGTACAGGTACATAAGACGAGTAAAACTTATTTTTGTTTGGCTTCCTTACAGACAATGTACAGCAGCATATACAGTAGATAGCATAACATTCAAACAACAAAACACAGCAAACAATAATAAGAGTGCAAGAAAGAGCATTCAAAGAGTAAAAAATAATAATAAGAATAGTAACATATACATGTGCATGTTTTCCCTGTAGTAGCAAAAGTTAGGTAAACTTTATAAACAGCTTCAACAGTATATGTTCCTTATATACAACACAATTTAGTTTAAGGTGCAATTTGAGGTTATGTTCCGTATACCGTATACAGCAAATGTAGTTTAACAGCCTGATATCAGTTCATTCATGTAACTGACTGTTTTTAGGGGAAGAAGCTTTTTTGCAGTCTGTTTCCAGCAAAAACGTTTTCCATGCGGCAGCATCTCAAACAGTCTGCGTTTGGGATGGCTTGGGTCTTTCATAATTCCACAAGCTTTGCTGATACAACGATCGTCGTACAGGGCTTCGATGGGGGGGAGATCACATCCGTTGATGCGTTCGGCTGTTCGCACAACCCTTGCTTTGCGGTTGAGGTCGGTGCAGCTGCCATATACCAGGCCGTGAAGCAGCCAGTCAGAATGCTCTCTGTGGTGCCTCTGTAGAAAGCTTTTAGGACTTTGGGGCCCATGCCGGGCCAAGCCATGCCAGCCCATGCCAGAAGAGAAGGCTAGTTAACTAGTAGCTGTTGTCCATGTCCCGGCCTAATATGATCGGCGGTTGTCTTACCGTGTTACAGCCTGCGGAGGTGAGAACACAGATATTCTCTACACAGACACAAGCCCTATGCTGACTGTCCAGGTCTTTAACTTTACATCTTGAAGAATGATTTATGCTGATTTATCATACAACTGATCCAGCAGTGCTTACACACGGCACACACTGCAGGACAAACCAGTTCACACACGTGAATCAATTTGTTCTGGGTTAGAGAGTAAGCAACGAGGAGGGGAGGAGAGCAAGAACAGGATGTTATGTTGTGATATTAGAAAAAATAATATATAAAAGATGTAAAAGAAAATGTGCCCTCTCCCACAGAGGACACATTTTCCCTGTGGTCCCATGTTCACCCAATATTAGAACCCTCTTGATTGAGAGAGAGAGAGAGAGAGAGAGAGAGAGAGAGAGGGAGAGCGTGCGTGTGTGTGCGCATGTGCGCATTGTGCGCATGAGCACACGTGCGCACTCACCACAGGGGGGTTTCCTTGTCTGATTTGCTTATCTTTAACCCATTCTGAACGGGCACGCATTTTGGTGTCAGCATCATGTTATGCTTTAGCTATTGAAAAATAGCAGATCTACAAGCTCATATCGCGCCACCGAGTGGCGCGATACGAGCTTGTAGGTCTGCTATTTTTGAAAAATCGAAGAGCGACTGACATTTCTAGAATCTGATCTCAGGTCAGAATGGGTTCATCAGACCAGTGTGTGTCCGGCGGAAACCTCGTATGAATCTGATCTCAGATCAGAATGGGTTAAGCAACATGCTCACAACGAGGGGCAGGGCCTCCTCCTCTGCCCCAAACCTAGCCTCTGAGAACTGCTGTTTGGGCCAAACAGAAGGGCTGGGTGCATGGGGGGGGGGAGGGGGGGAGGGGGGTGATGCAGGACAGGAGGAAAGGTTAACCACAGCATGACCAACCAGGACAGAGGGAGAAAGCCGGCGTCTGATGGTTTCTGACAGCTGAGTTTCCTCTCTCAGCGGGGCTTTTATGACCACAAACTGACACATGCATACATACCACACGCACGCACGCACGCACGCACGCACGCACGCACGCACGCACGCACGCACGCACGCACGCACGCACGCACGCACGCACGCACACACACATGCACACACACACACACACACACACGCTTCCACCCCCTCAGACATGTAGTCCCCGAGAGTCCAACTTGTAGTCATGCACCAAATGTTGACATTGAATGTCAGACTACTGCAGAGAAGCAGAGTGTTGATGCCGGATGGATGGAGGGATGGATGGATGGAGGGATGGATGGATGGATGGATGGATGGATGGATGGATGGATGGATGGATGGATGGATGGATGGATGGATGGATGGATGGATGGATGTTCTAAGCTAAAAGATGGTCACAAAAACATGACTGTGTGTGTGTGTGCGTGCGTGCGTGCGTGCGTGCGTGCGTGCGTGTGTGTGTGCGTGCGCGAGAGAGAGAAAGAAAAAGAGAAAGAGAAAGAAAAAGAGAGAGAGACCTTTTGTCCTCACAGTGTGTGTTCACATACAACGCAGGAGAGTGTGAGCAACAGGTGTGGAGGAGACATTTAGCACGCATAATGAACCTTGTCTCCCTGCATTGACTTCTGAACCTTTGCTGTCGTTTGTCAGCAGACGGGGACAGCTGTATAGATAATACAGCGTTTACTTCAGAAACAGTAGAGATGTGTCTTGTGTGTCATTTATGTGTGCCTAGTATCTTGTTGTCAGTACAACTAGCCTACAATTTATAAACTAAGCATTTAGCGTATGTTTTTATCCAGAGCAACGTGCAAGATCAAAGTTACCTCACCAACAAAGACTGTAAATTGTCACATAATATTGACAGACAGACAGACAGACAGACAGACAGACAGACAGACAGACAGACAGACAGACAGACAGACAGACAGACAGACAGACAGGAGACAGACAGACAGACAGACAGACAGACAGACAGACAGACAGACAGACAGACAGACAGACAGACAGACAGACAGGAGACAGACAGACAGACAGACAGACAGACAGACAGACAGACAGACAGACAGACAGACAGACAGACAGACAGACAGACAGACAGACAGACAGACAGACAGACAGACAGACAGACAGACAGACAGACAGACAGACAGGAGACAGACAGACAGACAGGCAGACAGACAGACAGACAGACAGACAGACAGACAGACAGACAGACAGGAGACAGACAGACAGACAGACAGACAGACAGGAGACAGACAGACAGACAGGCAGACAGACAGACAGACAGACAGACAGACAGACAGACAGACAGACAGACAGACAGACAGACAGGAGACAGACAGACAGACAGACAGACAGACAGACAGACAGACAGACAGACAGACAGACAGACAGACAGACAGACAGACAGACAGACAGACAGACAGAGAGGATGAAACAGTAAAGGATAACACTAGCAAAGGAAAT
>NC_139703.1:48440636-48563136 GCF_964188405.1 Protomyctophum parallelum | reverse complement strand
TCCGTCTGAAAACTGCCCAGTGACAACGTTCCGCGGTGAAAAAATTAGTGCGATTAAAATGCGTTAATTTTTTTAATGCATTCATTTTTCTGTAGTTAATTAATCGTAATTAATCGCAATTAGTCCCGGCCCTAATATATACTACTATGCTATACATATGTACTATGGCGTGCTATGACTATATACAATGCAATTATAGTGCTGTCTACATAACATTATATAAGTCTGTATCAGATGCTATCTAAGTCTACAGAAGTGCTATCTAAGGGGGTAGGGTAAGTGCTATGGGCCATGATGGAGTCTGAAAAGGTGGGTTTTCAGACTACGGCGGAAGATTGGGAGTGATGCTGCAGTTCTGACTGCAATGGGAAGTGCATTCCACAGTTTTGGAGCCAGAAGGGAGAAGAGTTTGGGACGTGTGGAGCGGTGTCCCCCAGGGGCCTATACTTGGCCCCGTCCTTTGTTGTTCCCACTACAAATCTCTTCAGTGAAAACAAACGTGCACAGCGCGTGTTGTGTTACGCGTCACAATGTCAACTTGATTGGCTATTTTTTTGCCTATGACATGACCTAAATAGAGTACAGTTAACCCATTCTGACCTGAGATCAGATTCATACGAGGTTTCCGCCGGACACACACTGGTCTGATGAACCCATTCTGACCTGAGATCAGATTCTAAAAATGTCAGTCGCTCTTCGATTTTTCAAAAATAGCAGACCTACAAGCTCGTATCGCGCCACTCGGTGGCGCGATATGAGCTTGTAGATCTGCTATTTTTAAATAGCTAAAGCATAACATGATGCTGACACCAAAATGGGTGAGTAATGAGTATCAGTTTTGTCTAAAATGTCTGTTGTAGGGTCTTAGATGTAAAATATTTATTGTTGTATATTGACAATAATAAACATCCTAGTCAAGCCTCAGAGGGTGTATTGTTGCCTGTTGAAATGCTATCGCTGTCAGTGTATTGCATATATCATCTGTGACCATATATCATCTGTGACCTGCATGGTGCAGACAGTCATGATTAAAAAATAACTTTTAAACATCTGTACAAACCAGTCTGGTAAGGCTGAACGAAGTAGAAAAAAAAGTCTGATTTGCATCTGCTGTCAAATTCAAGAATTAAACAAGACAAGCGCTCAACTGCCATGCAAATGAAATGCAAATGATATTCAAATGATGTGTGGTAAAGAAAGGGTTTAGTAAGACAAAAGAACCATGAGAGCTTTTCTGTGTATGGGATTTGATGACTTTCACACTCACTGCACTGTCAAATCCACAAATGGGGTTATAAGGGTTTATTTAGAGGGTCAATTTTACTCTGAGTTAAATTAAGTGTTTTTATTGTTGTTAAACAGTTTTGACTAGTGATGCGTCATTACTGTGAGAGGGTTATCTAATAAGTCCAATAAACGAGGTTTTCCACTGGACACACACTGGTCTGATGAACCCATTCTGACCTGAGATCAGATTCTAAAAATGTCAGTCGCTCTTCGATTTTTCAAAAATAGCAGACCTACAAGCTCGTATCGCGCCACTCGGTGGCGCGATATGAGCTTGTAGATCTGCTATTTTTCAATAGCTAAAGCACGACATGATGCTGACACCAAAATGGGTGCCCGGTCAGAATGGGTTAATGATTGCCCATATTTATCTCAAATTGAATGGTCATGTGATATGCATATGAACAGCAAAGACATAGATGAAAGCAAATACGACCTGTTACATCACGAATCAGATTCGATCATATCAGTCTGCTGATCGGGGCGCCCCTCGAAGCGCAGGCCAGAGGTTTGTCTGTCCTGGAGAATTCTGACGTGTCTCTACTTTTTCAGACACTATATAGGAATCTTTCTGTCACTCTGTGACCTTGCTTGAGCACAGCCCGGGTGCACACTCTTATAAGTAATGGTAACTGCTTAAAGGGTCTACTTTCCCCCATCACTATAGTCTCATAAGTACAAGAGTTGCGCTGCCTGCAACTGCAATAAGTGCACGTGACTGTGAAAAGAAACCTTGAACCTCTTGCACCTTGAACTTGATATTTGAAATGAGTCAAAACTGGATTGCCAGTAAAGCTGCCGTGTCATAGCATTACATCATATCATAAGACCCTTCAGAAGCATGAATTAAGAAAGAGTTATTCTATCAACGATGCTTTACCCAGTGTGTGTACACATTCTCTTGTGATTTTGACTCCACACTCTAAAGTGTTGGTCAGTCTTTTACCACAGCAGCAACAGCAGACCACTGGGGAATGACAAACTACATTACATCACAATAGCAGAAGCAGTGTTGAAGACAATGGTTGTCTGTGAAGGAAAAGGAGCCAAGGCGTGGCCTAGCAGGACAGAGGCTTCTCACACTGGGCCGGCCGGCCGGCCACAGCAGCTGTCTCAACCTCTCTTTCCCCCTTCTCTCTCTCTCTCTGTTTCCCCCCCCCCCCCCCTCTGGATCTGGAACGCAGGGACAGAGGTGGAGTAGGAGGAGAACCCAGAGAGAGAGAGAGAGAGAGAGAGAGAGAGAGAGAGATGGTTCATACAGTCAGCCAAACAAAGGTACAATGGACAGATGCACCCCCACTTGGAAACGATAGGGCGAGATAGACGAATGTCGATAGGTTATAGACAAGCGCATGCAATGGCGTGTGCAACTGTGTGCACACAAACACAAATACAGTCCACCCAGCTGACACGGCTATGCACTATGCGTCCGTCCGTCCACCCTTCAACCCCTGAGGGGACATTCACACTTCAGTGCTGGCAGCTCACCTGCCACGGTGTGCCTCCTGCCATAATGTTGTGCGCCAGAGCTATAATGTCCAGTATAAAAGAAGAACATCTCTATACTGTATTTACCCAACATGCTGTTCTTCCTTAAACACCCATAAAGGTTTACAAGGCCATGATGACAGGGAGGAGTGAATAAGCTCACCTCTGAGCTGAATTTCACATTAGAGAAGAGATAGCTATGTGTGACTGCTGAGGTCAAAGTAATTGCCTTGTGGACATGACAGCTCAGAGGAGCAAAGCACCTGGGTATAATGGTATATACTAGTCAAAGAACTCTGTCTAGCATTTAAAAACAACTCACTGTGGGGCTGGGCAAACAGCGGATGAGCATCATTGAGCATGTATACGAGCTCTGAACCAACACAAAGCCCACCTGCCCTTCAGTTTACATGAGAACAAATACAACAAAAGTGATACGCCCAGCCTTGAGGGGCCTCTGCCACAGTCACCTGTTCAGACTCACATAAACCTTTGGGCATTCAATGGGTCCACCTGTTATTAAAGCTTTCATAATGATGGCTGCTGGTATTATGAATTTGCTTATACAGGAGACAGATCTTCACAGAGGATGATTTACATGCCATGGTGGTTAAGCCATGGGTTTTCAGCTATAGAGCATGTTACCTTCGTTGTATAATTCCACACATAAGGCCACACATAAAATAAGTTAGAATTATTTCACTAGGGGTGCCCTGCACTGGCCTAGTGGTCCAGGCGCATATATACCACACAGGCTCTAATGCAGCCTGACTGACAGCGTGATTGGGTTCGAATCCCAATCCTGAATGTCACTCCACATCTCTCTCCCCGTTTCCTGTCAATTTCCACTACTATCAATAAAGCCCCAAAATATCTTTACAAAAACGAATTATTTCAATCAATAGGGCGTCTATTTCTGTGTCATCATCAGGCTCAGAGCAGACTACTGTCAGTCAGTAGCCTACTGTGCTACCCAGTGGCGTGCACAGACATTTAGAGGGGCAGGTGCTCAAGTGAAAAAAAGGGCACCTTGTGCAGCGCATTTTGGGGCGGTAACCCATTTTGGTGCTTTATAGCTATTGAAAAATAGCAGATCTACAAGCTCATAGCGCGCCACCGAGTGGCGCGCTACGAGCTTGTAGGTCTGCTATTTTTCTTTAATCGAAGAACCACCGACATAGAAACATAGCTTTAGATTGTGGGGGGCCTAATTAATATAGTAGAAGCGTTTTTTTTTTTCAAGATTTGATCAATGTCACCGCATGGTCCACACACTACAAATTAAGAGAAAAAATAACCCTTTTTTTTTAAGAGCACATTGCCAAAAGGGCAGGGGGTTCTCTAGCACCCACTAGTGTCTATCTGTGCACGCCACTGGTGCTACCCACTAACAGCACAGCTTGTTTAGTCCCTCTGATCCTGTAGAAAAAGGAACAGCATGTGCTTCCAGCTATGTGACTTGATTATAGCCTAACCACCTCTTCTGTCCATCCCTAGATCATGGATGGCCCTGGGTGCATGGCTGCACTGGCTTCAGGCCCCATAGTTGACTGTGACTGTCAGTTAGGCTCCATATGACTGACATTCCACAGTAATGCCAATCTACAAGATCACAAGGCAATTGGCATTGCAGTTGCACCATCGTACGACGAAGCATAAAACCTGACTCTAGTCTTCTTCCACAGATAGCTGGGGAGGGGATTCCCTCGTGTTATCTTTTAATAGCAATCGACGTCGTTTAATAAAATAACGTCACATGACTGCTCCATTATACGGAAGTCAACCATGTTCAAGTTCAACGACGGAATTACTCTGTGGAATTACGGAACACTGAAATGGTGGAAACAGGCGGTTGTTGTAGCCTATTTGCAATTGGTTTAATAAGGATTTGGCGCCAGTTGGGACGTCAAACGGGTATTGCCTGCCATCTAGTGGTCAATAGGCTATAATGTTACGTCAAAAATGTGTTTCCCTAGAATCCCTAGTCAAATCAAATAGATGAATAGAAGATACCTTTATACGGTTTGAATTTGATTGATTGATTGATTGATTGATTGATTGATTGAAACGTAACAGTATTCTGCAGAACGGGTGCATTTCAAACGAAAGCGCATCAATACAAAAACGGCCTATCTATACTTCTACTACGCAAACGAAACCACACCACAAGGTTTAAAGTGACCTTCTTTAAAAATGTCCATAACAACGGATGCAACAATAGGCCTATTATTGAAACGGAACATGCTACTCTACCCTACCCTGCAGGGCTACAACCAATAAGCCTACTCAGCCTTTTTAAAACGATTCCATTAATCCATTCTATTTCCATTTTAAGTCTTTCACTTCATGGGATCTCTCGCACGCGTCGCGCACCCATGCTGCACCTAAATAACTATATGTTATGATATATAATGAAAAAGAAGAAGATTTTTTTTTTGCACGTTGTTATGGAAACGGTAAACAGACTGACCGAGAGGTGATAGCCTAGCTAATGGCTGTCGGCTGATCTGGGAGCGCTCGTCTGGTCTAGTGCAGCAGCAGCGTGCCGTAGGGTAGGCCTACTACCCACTGACCCACTGACTGCACTGAAGTTACAGTAAACGTTCATTTGGTGGGTGAGTAGGCGCAGCGGCAGGTGTAAGCAATTTTAGTACAGTTGTAAACAATGTTTGTTTGGTTTAATGTTTACGACGGTCGCTTAAGGTGTGTTGTTTGAGAAGTGTGTCAATCAGGAAGACTGAGCTATTTTCTTATCTTTGGGCAGGTTGCGATTTATCGCACGTCACGGACGTTCCCTACAAGACTTTCAATCAGATCGATGATTAACATAATAAATTGACCTTTGTATAAAAACGGCACTGTCTGGTGGTAGGTAGCCTATAGGTGATAGGATATAGTCAGGCTATGCGAGGGGTTGTGTACACAATGTGCAGCTCTTTCTCAAGGGCATGTATTGTAAACGAAGTCTAGTTGGCTGTTTAAGTAACACTATATACTGTATAGGCTACTGTCCAGGGCAGACAGGGGTGTACAGTAACGTTACAGGTGCACGAGCTGTCTCCCGCACAGCATTTTGACCCTTTTTTGACCCCATTTCATTTATTGTCTCCACCAGGCCGAAGGCATGTGGGGAGAGTATGTTTTGCACTCCGTCCGTCCGTTTGTGTGTCCGTCCGTCCGTGTGTCCGTGAACAGCTAATCTCGGCCACCGTTAACCCGGTCGATGCCATATTTTGCACACACACTCCCTGGATGCCAACCATGAACCTCTGCCCCAAACTTTCCAGAACGGCCTGTTATAGCGCCACCAGGAGGCCGCTTTGTGCAAAACAAGTTTTTGCACAGTACACCTACAGATTTTGTCCAAACATCACGCAAATTGGTACACAGTCTCTCTAGAGCCATTCAACGAAACGGGTCTTTCAGATTTATCAGACTCCATCCTGATTGGTTAAGATTGGCTTCCAAAGTTCACAGGAGTGCTCAGTTTCAAACAAAATGCTGCAAATCATGAACACATCGCGTGATTTCCGTGAAATTGTGCACCCACATTCCCACTAGGCCGAGGACGAAATGCCACATGAACAATTTCAACTCAGCCTCAAGGTGGCGCTATAACTGGCCGAAAAGTGTTTTTACCTCTAACTGCACGGATCTGTGGATAACCTGGTGGAGACCTGTGCCCGGAAGGGCACTTTTTCTAGTTTATTATTTCTTATTATTGATTCATAAATACTATAGTATTACATTGAAAGATCACAGCTGAAACCTGTATTTGAACAAAGTGGAGGGAGTGATACTTATTGAAAAATAACTCCACTAGTGTTTGTGTTCATAAATCAGTCCTATACACACACTGTACATTTTTCTGTATTTATTCTCTCATTGCTGCATTACTGTATTGCACTTCTGGCTATAGACGCCAACCTTCATTTAGTATTTGCATGTATACTCTGTGCAGTGACAATACATTAGATCCAATCTAATCTAAATCTAATCCTATACATCAAGAATGCTGAATTAATCATGAAGGTCACACTTACAAATTCCAGGTGGTCAAAAGCTTGATGCAAAGGCCATGCATTAAAGTTTCATAACCATGCTGTTTTGGACCATAATATGAGCTGAAGAGTTCAAGGCTTAAGCTTCAGTTACACTCAGACTCTCAGTAGTTTTGTGAACACTGCAGTATATATTTATCTTATTACTGTAGAAATCCTGTCAAAATGTGTATGTTTGTATGTTGTGAGTGTGACATGTAGCCTACTGTATTAACCCATTCTGACCTGAGATCAGATTCATACGAGGTTTTCCACTGGACACACACTGGTCTGATCAACCCATTCTGACCTGAGATCAGATTCTAAAAATGTCAGTCGTTCTTCGATTTTTCAAAAAATAGCAGACCTACAAGCTCATATCGCGCCACTCGGTGGCGCGATATGAGCTTGTAGATCTGCTATTTTTCAATAGCTAAAGCATAACATGATGCCAACACCAAAATGGGTGCCCGGTCAGAATGGGTTTTAATGGAGTGGACTATCATCAGTCATGATCAGGTGCACATGCGGTCAAGAATGCATGCGTCAGTGAATATCTTTCTATTTACAAGAAACATAACAATGTGCAATGTTTTTGCAAATATAGTTAGATTGCTCAATGAGCCTTATTAAAACACTTTAATGCATGCATGTCTATAACTTCTCACTTTCAGTGTAATACTTCCAAAAAGCAGGGTCGAGGAAAGAAACTATAATTACAAGGAGCTTACTGTATTTGCTGACAAATACAGTAATGTTCTAATCTAACAGACAGTATAATTCCGCTTAGGAAAGAATGATGCTGTCTAAAATGGTGACTTTGATGCATTTGTCTATACTGTGGTGTCACTGGTGTGGGCGGTGAGTGACTGGTTTAAACAGTCCATTTATTAGATCTATCTACAAGTGCAAAACTAGATTAACTAGTTTGACCCATGACTGCTTACCCATTCTGAACGGGCACCCATTTTGGTGTCAGCATCATGTTATGCTTTAACTATTTAAAAATAGCAGATCTACAAGCTCGTATCGCGCCACCGAGTGGCGCGATACAAGCTTGTAGGTCTGCTATTTTTGAAAATTCGAAGAGCGACTGACATTTTTAGAAGCTGATCTCAGGTCAGAATGGGTTCATCAGACCAGTGTGTGTCCAGTGGAAACCTCGTATGAATCTGATCTCAGGTCAGAATGGGTTAAATCAGCCACCCCCCACACCACGGTCACCAGTAGAACGCATCACTGAATTGGAAACTGGCAACTGGGAAACTGGCCCCACCCCTTTCCCCCTCACTGTATATGTTTCTTTTCCCTTTTTACCTCCTCTATGATGATTTCCTGTTTTGACTATATAGTTGTGTATACGTCTCTAATTGTTTTGATGAATTGAAAATGGTGGGCCCTATTGTAAACAAGTGTAATGCTTTATGGTGTTAACAGTTAACAGTTGTTGTATTGAGTTGCACTTGAAATGTACTGTAATTCTACTGTACTGTACTGTTAATCAATCAATCAATCAATCAATCAATCAATCAATCAATCAATCAATCAATCAATCAATCAATCAATCAATCAATCAATCAATCAATCAAAAGTAGACCAAGGAAGAACTGCAACTTAAATATGTCAAATTGGCCTCATGGTGGTGCTATATAACATGTCACAACCACACAGCCCTGGCAACCGGCCTAGTTTAGTTTTTGTTGTGATGACTCGATGATGATTTGTGGTATTCATCTTTTTTTTCTATGTCTCTAGAATTTGCCTCTGCTGGAGAGATGGGAACGTTGGGAAACCCCTCTAAGGATGAGCACAATGTAGTTATTATGGGTCAGCGACACAACGAAGCCTCCAAGAGTGTCAACAGAGACAAAAGTAGTTTCTCTATATTGCTCCTTTTTTGTAGTAGATACTAGATACTAGCTATCGCTTCTCTATTTTACTATATTTGATTTGCAAAAACAGTAGTATAATTTCATTGAATCACCTAATTTTTTTTTAAAAGATTTATTTATTGATAATGCAGATATTTACCACAATGAGTTACAGAATCATGATTTTTTTTTTTTTTTTTTTAAACAAGACAAGACAAACTCAAAAAAGAAAAGACAAAAAACAGTAAAAACAAACCCCTACAGCTACACAGCTCTCATTACTCTGTATTGTACACAACACCTCTTGACAGCAACAACTCGGATAAATACATGAAAATAACAATATAAATAAAAACTCAAACTAAATCAAGATATTGAGATATTGAAGGTAGAACCTCAAAGAACCTGCCCCATATTCTTTCAAAAGTAGCAGGCCTTCTTCTTACATTGTCCTAATTTTCATTTTTGTATTTGTGGGTCCGTACGTGACAGCGGCAGCTACACCTCCTGAGAGCAAAGCGTGTCATAGCCTTTCCGGCCGTACGGTTCTTAACCCAGAGAGGCTGAGGACAGCCAAGGCCCTGGTGGACAAAGCAGTGAAGGTAAACTATCTGCATGTACTGTAGCAGTGCACCAACCTGGTCATCGGGAGCATTTATGGTATCAGCGCATTAGGGCTGCGAATCTTTAGGTGTCCCACGATTCGATTCGATTCGATTCCGATTCTTGGGGTGACGATTCGATTCAAAAACGATCTTTTAAATTTTTCCGATTCTCGATTCAAAAAAGATTTTTTTCCGATTCTAAAGCAGTTTTTTATTTTTATTAAAAACAATTAAATAGAATTTTAGCATGATCTACTCCAGTCTTCTGGCATGAAAGCAGAGTACATTTAGTAAAAAGCTTGTATAATTGTAAAGGTTTTATCAACTGAATGATTTAAACACACAAAGGTTAAATCCAAGAGTAAGAACATGTCTCATTTATTTAGCTTGCACAAATTTGAACCAGTACAAAAGTTACAAAATCTCTTCTCACTCAATACCAGAACAATACATTAGTATTAAAACAGGTGTAAAATAAATACAATTGGCAGGCTTAGCTTAGCTGGTAGTAAATGCACTATGCAGAAACCCAGGCCATAATGCATTGCATGCACAGGTAGTACCTGTGCATGTTTTTTTATATTTTTTTGCACAAATGTACCTGTCAGGTACAGGTACATTTGTGCAAGAAAAAAAGAAAAAAAGAAAAGAAAATCGATTTTTGGAAAATGAGAATCGATTCTGAATCGGACGGCATTAGAATCGCGATTCTAACTCGAATCGATTTTTTTTGACAGCCCTACAGCACATACAGTATGCTCAGGAGGACATGAGCAAATCAACACAATCTCATCCTCACTCGTCAGAAATGGTAGCTTTGTCCCCTATAGTGTCTCTCTTTAGTTGCTGTAGTGCCCCATTCAACTTCTATATCGATTCAAGGACCACAGTAGTACAATAAACACTGTATTTATATTTGGAGTGATGCGAAAGTGACACTTCCGGATGTTGGCGAAGCTACAGTATTTGACGAGTGGGGATGAGACTGCGTTGTGTAGGCTACAAATACGTCTCCAATTGGCTTCCAAAATGTTCAAGATGGACTTATTTGACAGAAAAGTATAAAAATCGTGAATCCAATATGCAATCAACCCCTCAATTGAATCACATATGGAGGAGAATCCACACAGCAAGCAAAAATGATTTCACGTATATTCAGCCACAAATTTGACAAATGGTTTTTTGTTTTTTTATGGAAATTAATGTAATCTGATGACTTCCTTAAGACTAAAAACATTAAATGAGTATAGGCTTCTTCAAAATGATCAGTGATAATGTAAAGTCAGTAGTCATGGCAGACAAGAACTATATGGTCATATGTTTGAGTGGTGCAACCACTCCTATAGACAGATATGTGTGTCCCTGACTGTGTCCCTGGGTCTGAGCACGGAAATAGCATATTTTCACCACCAAGTGTCACTGTTGTGCAGCGTAGCACACACACACACACACACACACACACACACACACACACACACACACACACACACACACAGTCCAGGGAGGAGAGCTTGTACAGTACGTATACAGCACAAGTACAGTACAGCACCACTCACTTCAGAAGGGTCTGATTTTTCTGTGTAAACCACCATTGTTCCCTAGTCTATTGCTTTCTCTCCCTCTCTCCCAAGATGCATATGATATTCTCCATCCAGGGCCCCTACCCTGTTGTGGGAGCAGCGTTGCGGGCCAGAGGCTGGGTCGAGCGCCGTGTCCTACACCCCAGCCAGCATACATACCGTCACACTAACACCAGTGATGATGACGACTGTGAGCTGGTTGAGTTAACACTTAACATTTTCCATTATAATCTATGTGGATATTTTACCCATCTGTCTAACCTTTCCGTTCCTTTCTCTGTACTCACTTTCCATAGACAATATGGAAGATGTAGAGAAAGAGTTTGATTCCGGTGGAATGTATGACATAATGGTAACATTTCTGAACATCCAGGCTTGTGTTCTTTGCCGTTCTTTTGGTGGATCCACTTTATCCCATCATGATAATTAGCTTTTCTGCCTCTCTTGTCTTTCTCCAGTCTCGCATGGTGCGAAATGAAACGGTGTATTTCTATTGGACAAATCGCAGAGATGCCATCGACAACCGCATGTTACACAAGGAGCAAATTACAAACCACTTTGCGAAAGCAGGCAGCTTCACCACCAAGGTATCATTACAAGTAGGACATTGTCATTGCCATGCCTGCAGGCAGGGAGTTGTAATTGCTGTGTATCTTTTGGAACAAAATAACTGGAGAAATTATGGCTGCACTTTGATTTAACTTGGTGGGAATGAGTAGTAGGCTGCCCTGTCAAAAGGTCAAGGAAATTATGGAGTGGGGTTGGGAGGATGGTTGTGGGTGCAGGGAGGAAGCGAAGATACTTAGAATGGCTAAATTATTTTTTTGTTTAAATAAAGAGCTGGTCAATGTCACAATCAATGTTATATTTCATACTTTCACACTTTATTATACAGTTGTATACAACATCTGGGCTTTATGGAGTGAAAATAGTCTGTTATCAGACTTTGTTTTTTTATATGGACCTATTGTGTCTGAAATAGTTTAACTATAACAAGCGATCCGATGTGGACAGTCTTCGTACCATGCACTCTGGAGCGTTTATATGAAGTTTGATATTACTTCTTCTTTGATCCGTTGCCCTCTCTTTTCTTCCCAGGTGGGGTTATGTGTGAATCTAAGAAACCTGTGCTGGTTTGACTCAGCTGACCCAGAAACCTTTTTCCCACGTTGCTACAGACTAGGAGCAGA
This sequence comes from Protomyctophum parallelum, assembly GCF_964188405.1. Taxonomy (NCBI): domain Eukaryota; kingdom Metazoa; phylum Chordata; class Actinopteri; order Myctophiformes; family Myctophidae; genus Protomyctophum; species Protomyctophum parallelum. The sequence continues at coordinate 48,551,075 of NC_139703.1, read as the reverse complement.
GGATGATAAACATGCTTTCATTGGTGAGAACTTCATCATTCATCATACTTCCTCATTTATCAACCATGAAACATTGAAACATTAGAAGGTGATATGATGGGTTTTTTTAATGCTTTATTTCAGATAGGTGTGTAATTCAGTTTAGAGAGACAAGGGGAAAGATATAGAGGAGGGACATGCGAGACAAGCCCTCCTTGGTCAGGTTCAAACCTCATACTCTTTCGCCAGGCCAAAGGCTTGGCGAAAGAGTATGTTTTGCAAACCGTCTGCTTGTCAGTTCGTCCATGTGTGTCGGTTCATGTGTCTGCGTACAGCTAATCTCCGGCACTGTTGGCCCAGTCGCTGCCAGACTGTGCACACACAGTTTGCCAATCCCCTTTTCACATTAGCCTATTATAGCGCGCGCCACCAAGAGGCCACAATAACCTACCTGACCTGGCGGAGACCTGTGCTCAGAGGAGCACCATTTCTAGTGTACTCTGATCTTGCATTTGTAAGTTGCTTGGGTTAAGAGCGCCTGCTAAATACCTAAATTGTAACTGTATAATTGTCACTTTGTAGAGGATTACAGAAGGACAGCCTGTACCAGTCTTTTGCAGTGTGTTGTGGAGAGATCGCAAAGCAAAGCAAACCAAAGTAAGAATCTCTGTTTCAAGTCTTAACTCACTGAGAGCAATTGTTTCAATATATCTCCATGGATTTGACATGTTGTTCCTCCATCTAAGATAAGAAGAAACAAAGCAAGCATTGCCAAGACACACCTTTGGTTCCCTCCAAAATGATTGACTGTGCACTGAAGGTTTGCCGGAACTTCCTCGACAGTCTGGAACACAATGACATAGACATGAGCCTGGAAGCGTCACAAGCACTTACACATGAGCAGTGGTCTGAGTTGATCAAAAACTACTACCGTGCTGTTCAGTAAGTACTATCTCTCTTTGTGTGTGTGTGTGTGTGTGTGTGTGTGTGTGCGTGCGTGCGTGCGTGCGTGCGTGCATTCTCAGTATCATGCCATTTCTTTCTTTCTTTCTCTCTTTGATTCCATTCTAGTGATGGGGTGGAGATTGAGGACAGTGTTCACTTTGTGAACCACTGCCAGGTGATGCTGTGCAGGCTGCGGGAGGTCAGCCCACAGCTGGACACCGATGGCATCCACAACGTCTGGATCATCAAACCCGGAGCCATGTCCAGGGGCAGAGGTATATGAAGGACGGAAACAGCAGTATAAATACGTTATAATAAAGCAACCATCCAAACTGAGCCTGACTGAGCTGAGTTTTATTGCTCTCTCTATAGGCATTTTGTGCACCAAACGTTTGGACGAGATCCTCCAGGTGGTGGAGAGTGATCCAACCCTGATCAAGGACAGCAAATGGGTGGTGCAGAAGTACCTAGAGCGCCCCCTGCTGGTCCACGATATCAAGTTTGATGTGCGCCAATGGTTCCTGGTCACAGACTGGAACCCTCTGACCATCTGGCTCTATAAGAAGTGCTACCTCCGCTTCTGCACGCAGCCTTACTCTCTAGACACACTAGACAGGTGAGACAACAACAATAAGGTATAACAACAGAAAAGGAGAGATGGAGAGAAAGAGAGAGAACAGTATTGAAATATTAAATATAAAACTTTTTCTCCCTCATCCATTTCTCCAATCATACCTCATCGTTCTTGTCCTTGTTGCTATACTCTCTGTTACATTCTATTTGACTCTCTGGTCTTGTCACTTCTCACTCCCGTTCCATCAGCTCTGTCCACCTGTGTAATAACTCCATTCAGAAGCACCTGCAGAACTCCCAACGACGCCATCCAGATGTGCCTGCTGACAACATGTGGTCCTGTGACCAGTTCAGGACCTTTCTGTCCGGTCAGGGCAGAGCAGCTCAGTGGGGGGCCATCGTGGTCCCAGGAATGAAGAAGGCCGTAATCCATGCTCTGCAGACTGCACAAGACCTGGTGGAGTCACGCAAAAACACCTTTGAACTCTATGGCGCTGACTTCATTTTAGGTAGAATGGGATGGCGGATTCAGCTGTCAGCCCAGTTTCCAATTCCAATAACCAATTATCTCTCAAAAAGTTGTTGTTTTTCTTATAAAGGAAATGTATTACTTTTTTCCCCTCCTTTCTGCTATTTTAGGCCAGGACATGTGCCCGTGGCTGATAGAGATAAACGCCAGTCCCACCATGGCCCCCTCCACCACTGTGACAGCTCGTCTGTGTGCTGCTGTACAGGTCGATGCTTTAAAGAGAGGACTAAAAGACTTTCCTTTTTAATAATGCATTCTGTTAGCTATTCAGGTTTTCTTTGCCCCCCTTTTACATTGTTTTTATGCAGATATTTTTCATTCTGTACTGTAGCACTTTGAGATTTGTTTCAAATGTAGTGCATGCATTATAAACAAAATGTATTATTATTATTATTATTATTATTATTACTACAGGAGGACACACTGAAGGTTGTTCTGGACCGCAGACAAGACAGGACAGCAAATACTGGGGAGTTTCAGCTCATATATAAGCAAGTAAGGAGGAGCTGGACTGTTCTTATGATCAGTAAAGGTTGTCTATCCCTCTTTCCCTGGTGGCCTGGTCTCATCTTCCTCCTGGCTCACAAGCTGTGGAATGACCTCCTTGCATTGGTCAGGAGTCAGGACCACTCGGACTAACTCGCAATTCTTCTTCAGACTCCAGCTTGTCTACCAACACTTAATTATTTTTGCAAATGCACTCCCTGCTTATTGACTATATATGTTAGTGGGGTTATATAGATAGATGTTATTATTTCGTTTTCCTGTTGGTTTGACAAAGGTTCATGCTTGCTTAACTTGCACATAGCAGAGCATCTACTAAGTGCATAAAAAATCTTTAGTTAACTTTGCAACATGTATGAATACTGTATAATTATGATATATCCTTGGTAATATACTGTAGAGGAGATGTGTTTCTTGCCATTCATTATTATTTCATTCAAATGTGCACTCTTTCATTCACCCACTCTATTTCTTTGTTATCCAGGCAGCAGTGGAAGTGCCACATTATGTCGGAATCAACTTAAATGTTGAGGGCTCCCGAATCAAATACCCACATCCTGCTCCTCCTCCAAAACCTTCCCACCCATCTGAGCATTGGCCTGTACTTCCTGCACTGAGACGCTGGGGCCCTTCCAAGGTCAAGGAGTCTTGGATAGAAAAAACAAGGTCTTTAGAGATTTTAAGGCTTCAGCTGATGCCCATGGGCAAGATCGACTCCTTCCACCTGCCAATCAGTGCCCAGGCAGCACGGTCGCCGGATAGCTGGAGGAGGCCTCAAGTATTGAAACATCGGTCAGGGAAAGTTTGCCATCTCACACCAGAAAGGCAACGACACTTTTTACCTCTGGGGCTGATAAACCCTTTTCATGAATCAGACAAGGAATCACATTCCACCAGGGTCTCCACAGCGAGAGTCTCAGTCTCACACCCTATGAACAGTTTCAGAAACCTCCCACGACATCAGAGCTTCCATCAGACACAAATCAAGACCCTCCTGGGTACTGGAATTAACAAGCACTCTTGATGTAAACATTTATATTTGCTCTCTATTTGTTGGTCTACCTAAAAATAAAGGTGGTATTTCACATGATGTATTCTTGATTGTTTTGTGTTCTGTCGATAGCCATAGAGCACCCATGCATCCACAGACATGAAATAAGTTATAACAACAAATCAGGTCGCTTTTTAGTACCCTACTTCGCATCACCAGACTGTATCCTGATCAGTGCTGCACTGCAGCCCCGTCTGCTGCTCACATCACAGTGCTCAGTGAGGACCACGTGACCGGGTGACGTCACACAGGACCACTCTTCCAGTTTGACAGTAGAAATGGCGACGTCCGTGTGCCGAGTCGGTAGCACTCTGGGTCGAGCCCTCTCCAGAACCCGCAGTGTAAGTTAACAAAATAATAACCTATGCCTTTTGTAATGTGATTTTGGCCGGTATTTTGGTCATGAAAAACGTTCTATAAAAGGCTGCTAACGTCTATCGGAGTAGATTGAACTGCTATAGTCTTTAGCAGCTAGCAATGCATAGCGTCTAGCATCACATCTGCTAGCCGGTTTAGCATCAACTTGTTAGCCACAGTAGCCGAACACAAGGTCAACTGTGAAGGAACATGCTATGTTCTTGTCTCAATCACTTGACATGTCGAATACTCCTTTCTGTGCGTGAAATGCAGACCAGGAGGTCATGGCTTTGATCGCGTTCATCTCATAATGTTTGTTAACGACAACCTTTTGTCAGTTGTCCTCATTTGCCCTCCCACCTTAGCTATAAAGCTATAGCTATCTCTAGCCAACTCCATCTAGGTGACTTCTTGTTGTGACTAACAGATGTCGATAATAACAGTTCAAGTTTAGAGCACTGATTCATTAACGTGACTTTCCAATTGATATAAACGGCTTTATGAAATTATTTCATGTGTGGACGTGTGAAATGTCATTTCAAGGTGACAAAGTACTTTTCTGGCAAGTCGTTTTTTGGCAAATGTCAGGATTTGTTAATCAGCTTTTCAAACAGGGACCCCCAAGGTGATATGTATTGAACTACGCAACGCCCATTCCCCTAAATATTTTATGTTAAGTACAGAATTCTACTACTGTCTGTAGGTGTGGAGAGATAAACCTAGTATGATCTGTCTGAATACCGTATATGTAGTCATTAGTATATGCTCATTGGATTACCTGCTAGCTGGTGAAATTATAGTGGAAATTTCAACCTAGCATCCCTATTTTATGCATACATATTGCTCACAACACGTCCCACGCAAACCATCACACATTGTGAGCTTGTAACTTGAATATTTTCACTTTCTGAAATAGGACTGGTTAATTAAACTGGCCCTATTTTGGCTGGGGAGCGGTGACCCCCTGGAACACCCCAAGGACCTCACTTTGAGAACCCCCTGTACTAATAAACTACGAGAGCAGGGGTTCCCAAACTGTGGTGTGTGCAACACAGTGCAGTGACATTCTGTGGTTATTTGCCATAATCATATTACAAAATGTATCATTTTTGGCCAAATACAACGAGACTGAGTGCTGGGGGGGTGCGTCAGCCAGGTCAGGAGGTAACTGGGGGTGCACGGCCAAAAAGGTTTGGGGGCCGCTGTACTAGAGAGTAGAGAGAGAGAGAGAGATTTAACAAGGCTGTTTCTTGCTTTATTTAATATTAATATGGTGCATTGGAGTCAGGAAGACAGTCTTGAGTTATGTCTGTTAAACGTAGAAGTAGCTGGAGATGTATTAAAGCTGCTCAGATGCCTATGTATTCATTTCCCCTGTAGCTGCCTTGATAATGGTGGCCTGTAGTCACCATTATCCCTAATGTCCTATGGACATTTCATCAGGCAAGGTATCATGTTTGTTGCTGGTGTAGATTAGAGATAAAAACCTCATTATTAACCAAAAGGCCCACAGACACACACAGAGCATCAAATGACACTTGCTTCAGTGACATGTCATGCAAGGCCATTTCTTCACCAATTTGAACCTCACTCACTCACTGACCCAAATGGACCCAGGGAGGTATCGTAATACACAGATGCATGCACGGGAGCTGTTCTTTCTTATTATTTTTATTTTTGAGCTTACATTTTTTATGCCTTTTTATTGATGGTGAAAATGTGTTAGACAGGAAAAGGAAATGGGAGAGAGATAATGACACGTAGCAAAGGCCGTCGGGAACGGGACTCAAACCCGCTACATTGTAGCCTGGTGTACAGGCTACAATGTAGCGGGTTTGAGTCCCGTTCCCGATGGCCTTTGCTACTGTGTACTACTTTTCTCTGTTCCCCCTTCACTATGACCGGCAAATTGGTGGCATATAGAACAGGATACTTTAGTACTTACTTTTCTTCATTATAGTCTTGCTGTTTACATCACTGATGTCACTAACTAAAGTTTAAAGGGAAACAGCTCCCCTGTCCTTAAAGGGAAACAGCTCCCCTGTCCTTAAAGACGTACAGTGGGTCGCGGGTAAAAAATGGCAGATCTAAAAGCTATTTTCGGCACACAACCCCAATATCCCATCTTACGACAAAGTATACGACATTCGGCTGTAACGCGTGCAGTGCCAGACTGCCATTGTCGGGTTACTACTACAGTAACTTACTGCACGCTGTCAATAAAACCGAGATGAGACGACACAACTTCCTTTCGGCCGCCACTCACAGCTTTGGTTTACCTTATTTCTGTTAATTCAATGGCATTGTGTATTAACCTTTGACCATTTCTGACTTCAGCACCTCCTCCTGTCTTTGAGGCGTGGACACGTTAGCTATGCCCAGAGCCTGATCAGCGCTCCAGAAACCAGCCTCACTGCCCTGGACAATGGCCTGAGGATTGCCTCCGAGGAGACCGGACATGCCACCTGCACGGTAAGAAGTTGAACTGCTACAGCATATATATTACCAGTAAAGTTCCATAATCGTGACAGCCCTACCTCAAATAAGATGGTCTGTGGAGAGCATTTAACACTTAGACTGCGGCCTGTTGGACACAAGTGGTAAATAGCTTGTGCAGGCCGTGAGATTACTACTCAAGTACTTTCATTTTCCCCGCTCGCAGCTCTCGCAGACCTCCATTGTAAGAAAAGGCTAATGTTAGCATTTACTCATTTCCATTGAGATGCGATGAAAAATCAGTAATCAAATCCAAATCTCGGATGTCTGATCAGCACAACGGACAGCGGGGAGTTATGAGCCAGAGAAGATCCTACTTATAACAGTAGTCTACGCATGCGTGAGCATGCTCCGTGCATGCGTGAGCATGCTCCGTGCATGCGTGAGCATGCTCCGTGCATGCGTGAGCATGCTCCGTGCATGCGTGAGCATGCTCCGTGCATGCGTGAGCATGCTCCGTGCATGCGTGAGCATGCTCCGTGCATGCGTGAGCATGCTCCGTGCATGCGTGAGCATGCTCCGTGCATGCGTGAGCATGCTCCGTGCATGCAGGGGAAAGCAAGGCTTTGCCTAGCAACTGGCTAAGGGCAAAACGTTGTTGGTTCCGTATATAAGCGATATAAAACTGTATATATATATATACGTCAATCGCAGACAACAGATGGCTATTAACCCATTCTGACCGGGCACCCATTTTGGTGTCAGCATCATGTTATGCTTTAGCTATTTAAAAATAGCAGATCTACAAGCTCATATCGCGCCACCGAGTGGCGCGATACGAGCTTGTAGATCTGCTATTTTTGAAAAATCGAAGAACGACTTGACATTTTTTAGAATCTGATCTCAGGTTAGAATGGGTTAATCAGACCAGTGTGTGTCCAGTGGAAACCTCGTATGAATCTGATCTCAGGTCAGAATGGGTTAAAACACGTCGTATATATGTACTGTACTCTGTAGGTGTTGGCGTGGGTCCGTTTCATGTGATGATGTACCTTTGATATTGAATGGATGTTATCTCCTATGACGTTAACACCTTCCACCCTGTTTCAGGTTGGACTGTGGATCAATGCTGGTAGTCGGTACGAGAGTGAGAGGAACAATGGAGCCGGTTTCTTTCTGGAGCACATGGCTTTCAAGGTAGATATTCTTACAAACATCTCTCCTAGATATATCACCAAGAAATGTGACTTTTGTTCCTTGGTGACACACACTTATGTCTAAAATCTGCAAGGACCCATTCATTGCGAACGCACTGAGCACTAACTATGAGACCCTGCAGATCATTGCGAACGCAGTGATTGCGAACGCAGTGAGCACTAACTATGAGACCCTGCAGATCATGTCTGTGTGTCTGTCCCGCTGTGACACCACCTGCCCGCCACCAGAGGGCGCAGCTGTAGCGCGCACACACACACACACACACACACGAGCTGCGTTCGCTTCCCGCGTTTGCGCGTCTTACTTGTCTTACTATCCAGTTATGGGATGCAGAATATGTTTATGCTGATAATACTGTATTTATTCAACACTGCACGTCTAATAGAAAAAAGGTTCAAGAAATTAAACTATTATTACTAATTACTTCACTCTCATAAAGACAGTGGTGTCACTGAAATGGAGACTAGTTGTCTGTCTGTCTCCCCTCTGCTGTTAACATCATGGGTAACCTTACCTAACCAAGTGGCAAATTAAATGAGAAACACATTATCTATTGAGACAACAATATGACATGTTGACAAAGACACCCCATACATTTGGAAACATATTTTTATTCAAATCAATAGCGTCTCCAGTTCATGTAGGATTATTTTAAAAGTAGGCTAAATTATAGTTTAATTACAGTGTTTTCTATGGGCTGGCCTGCAGTACACGGTTCTCCCTTACACCGAGTAATTGCTCAATTGTAGGCGCCCGTGACTTGCTTGACTTGTCAATATGGTACATTTGTGAATAACGCATGATATTATGATGAAGCTTAATGCATTTTAACCAGTTTTGTAAATTTGGTTTAGGTTTCATTTAGTGATGCATAAAATATAAATTTGTTTATCTAATGGTCAGACATAACAGGAAAATGCATAGATTTCTCTCAAATAAGGTAAAAAACACACTGCCTTAATGTTGCACAGAATTGGATTATTATTACGACAACAACATACAAAAATAGATAAAAATGCACTTAACCCATTCTGACCGGGCACCCATTTTGGTGTCGGCACCATGTTATGCTTTAGCTATTTAAAAATAGCAGATCTACAAGCTCATATCGCGCCACCGAGTGGCGCGATACGAGCTTGTAGGTCTGCTATTTTTGAAAAATCGAAGAGCGACTGACATTTTTAGAATCTGATCTCAGGTCAGAATGGGTTCATCAGACCAGTGTGTGTCCGGCGGAAACCTCGTATGAATCTGATCTCAGGTCAGAATGGGTTAATGCACTCCTTCTATATCCATGTCATTCCTTCCATTCTGCAATTTCCGTATTAATGCCTTGTCTTTCTAGGGAACCAAGAGCTACCCCCAGTCCGCCCTGGAGAAGGAGGTGGAGTCCATGGGTGCTCACTTGAGTGCCTACACCTCCCGGGAGCACACTGCATATTATATGAAGACACTGGCCAAAGACCTGCCCAAAGGTGAGACAGACTTAACCCATTCTGACCTGAGATCAGATTCATACGAGGTTTCCACTGGGACACACACTGGTCTGATTAACCCATTCTGACCTGAGATCAGATTCTAAAAATGTCAGTCGTTCTTCGATTTTTTTCAAAAATAGCAGACCGGCCCAGGCCGTAGCGTAACGGTCTGGGCACCGGACTGGTAATCCAGTCGCAGTGTGCCGCGGGTTCGACTCCCGGACCCGTCATCCCCCCATCTCTCTCCCGTTTCCTGTCAGCCTACTGTCTGTCCCTTCAAAAATCAATAAAAGGCGTAAGCCGCAAAAAAAAATATCTTTAAAAAAAAAGAAAAATAGCAGACCTACAAGCTCGTATCGCGCCACTCGGTGGCGCGATATGAGCTTGTAGATCTGCTATTTTTCAATAGCTAAAGCATAACATGATGCCGACACCAAAATGGGTGCCCGGTCAGAATGGGTTTTAAATGCTGCATTTATATATTGCCTTCATCCAAGGTGCTTTACATAGATTGTGCATTACATTCACCCATTCATACACATACACCGGTGGCGGAGGACACCACCATGCAATATGGGTTCAGCGTCTTGCTCACAGACACTTCGACAGTAACTCTGGGGGAGCCCGGGATCGAACGTGGAACCTTATGGTTCCCAGGCAGCCGCCATACCTCCTGAGCCCCTTCCGCCCGCCGCATGTGAAATAACATGAAGATTTAACCTTCTGCACATTTATGATGATGAGGACTTTTATTATCCCAGGGGGGAAATTTCTCTTTGGCAGTCAGGTGTACAGTATTACCACACAAAACAATCTGCCATACTATCAAACAAAATACTATAGTACAAGACACAGTATAATACAACATTCATCAAGGTTCATATTCCTACTACATAATTCTACTGTACTCCGTTCATTGGTGCTATACTGTCACTGACGGACATGCGCGTGTACCATAGACTGTAAAAAGATATGGACAGAGCGTTCCCCGGGTCTGATATGGATGTAAGATGAAGCCAGTCAGTCCTTGAACTGTAAATCGCCATCTTTCTAGATCCGTTTGGGCCCAGCTGGCCATTGGCTGGCCCAGACAACGAGGCTGGACTTCCCCCCCCTTCTTCTTCGTTGGTTTTTATTTCGACTCGAACGGGGGTGGCTCCCGATCATAGACTGTAACGGTAGCCACGACCCTCAGAACATACGCGACTTTATGGTCATTTCTTTTATAAATGGGACCATAATTTTCCAAAAAGAATATTATGACATGAGAAATGAGACTTTAAACTAGTGACTGGAAGCAGAAAGTATTCATGACCATGTTTATTAAGGTAATACAGTCGAGGTGAAGTTGGGCTCAAATACATGGACCTCTATGGAGATATGACAATGACAGCGCCACAACAGGCCATTATATGAACTTTCAGGAAGTCCCGATTTCCTTAGTAGCGTCACAAAATATCTGTCTGACTGCCCCCCCCTGGCGTGTACACACATCTCTCGATTTTCTACTCATGCTCACCGTGACTCAAACAAGTATGAGTCGAAAATTCGTTTTTATTATTATAATTTTTTGTAATGGCTTGTTATAAAACGTTGCTGTTTCAAATGTTTTCCAAATGGGAGGGGTACGTGTGTCTGTGTGTGCTGTGCTGCTAACTGTCAGCGCCGCTCGTCACATCATACATGGTAGCTGTTGTTGTGGTTTGAGCAGAGCGGCTCTGGGTTTGAGAATAGAATAGACCCCATCGTCCCAGGGTGAGGGGGGTATCTTAGCAACACTGTGCCATTGGTCGTGTGCTCGTGTCATGAGCCAATGGCTGCAGCTCTGATCCTTCCAGTCTCAGTTAATTAGGGAACTCGTGACAGGCTGCAGATACTTGGGAGTTGTGACATCGCCGATAGCGCCGCTGCTCCTTCAGTGTTGTCGTTGTTTACAAAATAAAGTCTATTTATTATTGGGCTTTGATGCAAATTCTAAACATATGGATGCAGCTGCAGAAGTTGTGTTGCTTAGAGGAGTGCTTAGTTGCGTTCTCTGTCGTTGTCGTTCTCCTCAACTGCTGCGCAGCAACAACAAACAAAAAAGGGCAAAAAATCGATTAATCGATTTGCCTAATATGAGTGGTTTGACATCCCTTCCCCTAAGCCAATGGGAGTCTGACCCCGTACTGCCTAAGCCAATGGGAGTCTGAACCACCCATGTAGCCAATCGCGTAGTAGCGACCTTGTCATGATTGGCTGCCTCCTAAGCTACAGTATGATAAAAACGCACCGCGGAAGTCACTGCAACGCGGAGTGGAGCCAAGCGGCTGACAACAGCGGCTAATGTTACGAGCCAACTGTAGAGCAGGACAGCCATAATGTTACGAGCTAACTGTAGAGCAGGACAGCCATAATGTTATGAGCTAACTGTAGAGCAGGACAGCCATAATGTTATGAGCTAACTGTAGAGCAGGACAGCCATAATGTTATGAGCTAACTGTAGAGCAGCACAGCCATAATGTTATGAGCTAACTGTAGAGCAGCACAGCCATAATGTTATGAGCTAACTGTAGAGCAGCACAGCCATAATGTTATGAGCTAACTGTAGAGCAGCACAGCCATAATGTTATGAGCCAACTGTAGAGCAGGACAGCCATAACAAAACAGTGATTTAACCAACAAAAGAACGTTGCAAACAAACGAAAACAACGGCCGTGAGGTGACAGAGAAACATACACGTTACAAAAAAAAGGAAACGGACGCACAACAGTATAGAGCGCACTTGTTTCAAATAGTCATCATTTCTTGTTTACTTGTTAAAACTGTGATGTGACGACAACAATGATTCTGATTCTGTCTTCGTGCTGTACCCATTATCATGGTTTGTGCTGTTTTGATTTAGATTTTGAACTTCACAGCACTTTGTCAACCATTGTTGTCATATATGTGCTTCACAAATAGTTTGATTTGATTATCTCAACAATGAGGCTATCTATCCCCTTTTCAGTGTGCTAGACCCCTGGGAGATGGATTGCAGCACCCACTATCAGCTCCCAGTACTTACCATACCTCATAAAGATTTGCTCTCCCACTTTATCCATCACATCAGGGGACCTCGATACACAGAGCATGTTTGAATTTATTTCGGTCTCGTGGACAGACATGCAGACATTCTGTGTATTCATAGGTCTTGTCTGTGTCCCCCTACCCTCCTTGTGTTTTCTTAGCTGTGGAGCTGCTGTCGGAGATTGTGCAGAGCAGCTCGCTGAGCGAGGCAGACATTGAGCAGCAGAGGGGTGTGGTCTTGCGGGAGCTAGAGGAGGTTGAAGGCAATCTGCAGGAAGTGTGCCTCGACCTGCTGCATGCCACAGCCTTCCAGGGCACCCCTCTGGGACACAGCGTGCTGGGACCCTCCAACAATGCAAGGTAGTGTGTGTGTGTGTGTGTGTGTGTGTAGACCGATGGAAAGATGAATAACCCATTCTGACCTGAGATCAGATTCATACGAGGTTTCCGCCGGACACACACTGGTCTGATTAACCCATTCTGACCTGAGATCAGATTCTAAAAATGTCAGTCGTTCTTCGATTTTTCAAAAAATAGCAGACCTACAAGCTCGTATCGCGCCACTCGGTGGCGCGATATGAGCTTGTAGATCTGCTATTTTTCAATAGCTAAAGCATAACATGATGCTGACACCAAAATGGGTGCCCGGTCAGAATGGGATAAAGTAGATACAGATAGATAGACAGATCGATCGATCAATCAATCAATCACACAGATACTCCCACTCACTCAGTGTAATAGATCAACATTCACTCAAAAGAGCTTTCAGCAACAATAAAAAATACTTTACTTTACATTATAGGACCATTCAGGCAGTCTGGCATGTTTAGCCCATTGATATTTATATTTATATATATAGTACGGTATACATTTTCTAAAGCCATTTTCCAAAGTATTCTGTAACTTTGTTTAATTTCCGAGGAAGCCATTGGAATCAGTTCAGTTTATCAACATGCAGAACCTGGAACACTGCTTAAGCTACGTAATTCAACGCACAAATTATAATGATCTCCTTTTGTTCTTCGGACAAAGTGACGTTAATGCATTTTTAAAGTGTGGATTGGTTGAAAAGTCTAGCCAAATATAGTCATGGGAGAAAAGATTGATGTTCCAGCAATATTTAACCCATTCTGAACGGGCACCCATTTTGGTGTCAGCATCATGTTATGCTTTAGCTATTTAAAAATAGCAGATCTACAAGCTCATAGCGCGCCACCGAGTGGCGCGATACGAGCTTGTAGGTCTGCTATTTTTGAAAAATCAAAAAACGACTGACATGGAAACATAGCTTTTTCAGAAAACTGTCATTTTCAAACAGACATTTTTAGAATCTGATCTCAGGTCAGAATGGGTTAAGCATCAATGACTTAACGCCACAATGACGTTATAATATAAAGATTAAGGGGAAAATGGTTGTGTGTGCCATATATATGAGATCATAAACTTTAGATTTCATTCTTTTAATTTGCAGTATGTTGCCATTTCTCCCCTGTATATTCTCAGACTCTCATAAAAACATGATGCCAGCGTGAGAAAAAGCATAGTAATATTTGTTTTGTTTGTCCACGTAGGAGTCTGAGCCGTCAGGATCTAGTGGAGTACATCAACAGCCACTACAAGGCTCCCCGCATGGTGCTGGCTGCTGCTGGAGGTAGGACTGTCTGACCCTAGTGTCTGTCTTGTAGGGATGAGTATCAAGGTCCTAGTAGACCTAATAATAATCTTTATTGTCCCGAAGGATATTCTTCTTCACAGGTCTGTTCAAACACCCTCATCAAAACAACAGATGGCACCTAACACCAAGACAATACAAAGACATGAGGTCCACACATAATAAATATATATATATAGAGAACCATCCTATCGGCCGGCGGGGCAGTTTGTTTATGCCGCAAATCCCGCGATTGGCTGAGGAGACAAAACTCCTACTAAAACGGACCTAGTTCCAAATGACTTGAACCCTGAAAATCAGTAAGGTCAGAGATTATCAATACTGCACTTGGCGGGTCTCATAATGTAACATCATAAGAAGGGAGTCATGTTATTTTAATCGAATCACAAACACAGCAACTTTTTATTTCAGTCGAATTGCCTGCTGACTGCTGTAAAGTGTAAACGTGATGCATGATGTGCACAGTACACACTAACTTTGTATCATTAAGTGCCTGCCTGATATTCCCTTGTTCCTCCGTCCTCACTTGACCCGGAAGTTTAACTCGGTCTGCCATTATGATGGTTATGCCAGGTCTTATTCCTGATCCAAGGAGCAAGGAGTTTGAGTTGGATCTGATACTTAACCCATTCTGACCGGGCACCCATTTTGGTGTTGGCATCATGTTATGCTTTAGCTATTGAAAAATAGCAGATCTACAAGCTCATATCGCGCCACCGATTGGCGCGATACGAGCTTGTAGGTCTGCTATTTTTGAAAAATCGAGGACACTTTTAGAATCTGATCTCAGGTCAGAATGGGTTAATAATGAAACTGTCAGGATGTAATAGACATTTTTAGAATCTGATCTCAGGTCAGAATTGGTTAAAGTGCGACCCCTTACAAATGGCCTAATGTGCACTAATACGCTGCAATAGATAAAAAATGGCTGACTTCTCTTTGAGATTTGCGCATGGCTCCAAGAGGCTTTTTCTTTGATTGATTCCTGCTGTGTACTGAATTCTGTACATATACAGTATACACACACACTACACAGGTGAAACCAGAATGTGGGGCTTCAATTTAGAAATTCTTTAGGGGGCACTGTTGAGCCATTTTGCCTTTTCATTTTTGAGTTCAATGAAATATGTAATTTTTCTACTTTTGCAGCAGTTTTTTGAGCACATTCAACAAATGTGATTTAATATGTGCACTTCTTTTTATTGTTTTTTTTTTTTCATTTCAATAGGGTCTGGTACTCTGGCCCTAATGATAATAGTCTCAATAGGTCTTTGTACTGGTCCAGTGCTCGGCCCCTTATAAAACGTACAATCGACATACAGTACAGTGTCTTCACTGTCTTGTATCTAACAGCCTGTGTGCATCTCTTGTTTTTCAATTAACTTTAATGAGTTTGTCTGTGCAGGTGTGAGCCATGAGGACCTGGTCGGCTTGGCCAAGACTCACTTCAGCAGTGTCTCTTTCGAGTACCAGGATGATGCCGTCCCTGTGCTGTCCCCCTGCCGTTTTACAGGCAGTGAGGTAAGACGTGTGTGAGAGATTGGCCAAATGTAGAATGTGCGAGGGCTATATTTTTGTCACCATTCATTGCAGAACTCCCGATTGTTGATGTATTGTGGTTCTCAGGTGCGCTTTCGTGATGATGTTATGCCCCTGGCGCACGTCGCCATCGCTGTGGAGGGAGCCAGTGCGTCCAGCCAGGACATTGTGCCGCTCATGGTGGCCAACTCCATCATCGGCAGTTTTGACATCACCTACGGCGGCGGAAAGGTTAGGTTCTTTCTGTTGATGCTGATTAGGAAAGGGCAATGGAAACAAAAGGAGCGTACTTACTATTATATATACAACAGGTCGTTTTGAGGAAGCAATTAATTGGTTGAAACGGCTTTCTAGCTGTGCTTAAACCACAATATAGGAACAGCTAATCAAAACAAAGAATTCGGCCGTGCTAGCTAGTTTCTTGGGACATTTGTGGTCGTAGTGGCTACATCTGTCATTGAAAAAAATGACATTATGCAATAAATAAATGCAATATTACACTCGAGGATGTTCTTTATCGTCATTAATGCACTTCTGCGATACCTTTCGGAAACCGCAGACATGCATTAATGACGATAAAGAACTCCCTCGTGTAATATTGCTTAAATATGTATTACTATGGTTTCCCCTTCAAGCTTTGCCCACTCAAGGCAGAGTCTTTTCTTGAGTGATGGTTGTTGTAGATCTAACTAAACAAACCTAAATCACTCAAGGACAGAACATTGGGTGAGCATTTGAGGCAAATGTTGATTGATGAATTGAATACATTTGTGTTGTATGCCTGGTGTTACGCCGGGACAACGCTCCACACGTCCCAAACTCTTCTCCCTTCTGGCTCCAAAACTGTGGAATGCACTTTTCCCATTGCAGTCAGAACTGCAGCATCACTCCCAATCTTCCGCCGTAGTCTGAAAACCCACCTTTTCAGACTCCATCATGGCCCATAGCACTTACCCTACCCCCTTAGATAGCATTTCTGTAGACTTAGATAGCATTTGATACAGACTTATAGCATGTTATGTTATGTAGACAGCACTATAATTGTATTGTATATAGTCATAGCACGCCATAGTACATATGTATAGCATAGTAGTAAATATGTATAGTTTATATGTATAGTGTATGTATAGTTTCATTATATAGATATTCCACTGTTACTCTCTTAGCTTACGCATGTTTCATGATAAATACTTTTATGTGATGTATTCCCATGCTTTTGTTCTTGCTTAAATGTAAGTCGCTCTGGATTAAGAGCGTCTGCTAAATTGTAAATTGTAAATTGCAGCATCTGAGCAGTCGTCTGGCCCGCATAGCGGTGGACTACGAGCTGTGTCACAGCTTCCAGGCCTTCCACTCCTCCTACAGCGACACCGGCCTTCTGGGCATCTACTTTGTGTGCGACAAAATGAACATTGAAGACATGTTGCACTGGTCACAAAATGCCTGGTTAGGAACTCACACACAACTACACTGATATGCTATTTAAATAAATAAATAGTCTTATTTTATAGATGATAATAAAGTTTCTGATGTGTGACCACTTTATCTCCTGCTGTACTATGAAGGATGAATCTGTGCACGGCCATAACGGAGAGTGACGTTACCAGAGGCAAGAATGCGCTGAAGGCCAGCCTGGTGGGACAGCTCAATGGTACGATCTGTCTTAATCTCACACATTTTAAATATTTATTTATCTCCATTCTCCACATAAACATAAAATAAAAAGCACGTAAGAATGCCTTGCACACACACATGGCTTGGACATAAACACCGATAATGCAGCCAGACAATAGGAAAACGGCCAGTTAACAAAGTGGCTAGACGGCCGGGCAGAACGTTGTTACCTACAATATAGTTGACATTGTCAAACACGGCAGGCGTAAATCATGGATAAAGGAAACGACGCCTCCTCCAAATTGAGGAGCTTCCTATAATTGCTGAGACTGAGCCTGTACCTTACTAACTGCTTGGCACTTTTTGTAAGCCCCCCAAAACCAATTTGTGCACATGCCCTAGGCTACCAAAGATAAAAACTAAAAGTTTACATCTGTAGCCTAGCTGTGAGACTGATCCAGATGTTGATATTTTAGCACTTTGGTTTGAAAGGCTTCCTCTCTAACTGTAATCAAAAGTACAGCTGACCTCCATATGGACAACAACGACAACAGTGGTGTTAACACAGGCTAAACATGCTTCACAGTAGAATGCTGTACAGCATGATGGTGCACCTGGAAATGGAAGAGATGATTTTTTTTTTATATCAAATCCACTATTCTGTTATGTCATCTACACACAAACGGGCTTCTGTCAGTCAACAAGTCTCAACATTCTCACATTCTTATTGCCTTTTTAGGGACAACGCCAATCTGTGATGACATTGGAAGGCACGTCTTGAATTACGGTCGGCGTATTCCACTGGCAGAGTGGGACGCCCGCATAGATGTGAGTTTGCACTTTAAAGAACAGTCATTCTAAAATAGTTATGTTTTGTGTCTGCTAGGTAAATCATCTGTCTGGATTCAAATAACTTATGAACATTGACCAATGTTTTTGTATATACATATACTGTAGAGTAGATAAATGACAGATTAAACAATTAAAGAAAATAATCATCATCTTTTCTCCCTTCAGGCTGTGACACCCAAGATGATCCGTGACGTCTGCTCAAAGTATATTTATGATAAGTGTCCGGCTGTGTCCGCTGTCGGTGAGTTCTGTTAGGACCGGGTCAATGAACCCATAGTCTCAGTGGAACCTTAACGTAGCACCTGTATTATTTATTATACGTTGGATTACTTCATAATACTTCATTATATGTTCTTATGCATAATTATAAGGGTTAAAATAAGTGCATTATAACCCCGACATTATAGACTTATATCTATAAATCCCTTAAAGGGATAGTTCACCCAAAGAAAATACTTATTTTCTATCAATTGCACACCCCATGAAGCCTTTGATTCACAGATGTTGTTTTTGTCGCATCCAATAATTTGATGAGCGGAGGAGACTAAAACAGTCTCCAGTCATCAAATGATTGACTTAGGAATGCGACAAAAAACAACAAAGATTCTCCATGAATTCATGGGGTGAGTAATCGATAGAAATAAATTGGGCTTCCAACAACCTCTAACTGTGACCCCTTTGCCTCTCTCCTTCAGGCCCAGTCGAACAGCTACCTGACTACAATCGTGTGAGGAGTGCCATGTATTGGCTGAGATTCTAATTTCTCACACACATTGTTGCTCTGTAAGTGTCCAATGTTCGCTCCAACCCCCCCCATCCCCCTGCTCGCTTGTTCTTAACGTTACTGCAAGGAAGAAGATCTGAGAATTAAAATATAATATAGATTGTGTCCCCTTTAGTTGTTGTAGAGGTATTGCCACGCACATTTGCACATGCCAGGATTTCATCCTCTGCATTTAACTAACTATTGGGATCTGTTGTTATTATTATTTTATTTTATTTTAACGGCACCCACAGGTTAAGTGTCTCCCCTCTCTGTCTCGCCCTGGCACAGTAATCAACCAATTCATCAGATCATTGTGAGACAGTCTTGTAATTAGCAGAGATTGATCATCAAAGATGTACCATTTCGTTGTATTACAGTGGCCCTGGTCAACACCTGGTTCTGGATATGAGCGGCATGAGGGCCAATGGCACTTCAACTTGTAATGGTCCATCTGCAGTTGATATCGGGACACGGTACAATCAGTACATAATACAACCGTTCATTGTGGAGCAGAAATATATTTATAAATTGCTGTAACATGTTGTTTCTGTCCTCTATTGTACATAACAGAAGCTCTCATTCCGATAAAAATAAAAAACTATAAACATTTGAGTTTGTTTTGTGTTCATTGTGATACTGCTACCCGTGTGTCTGTGAAGCTGTTAACCCATTTTGGGGCGAGAACCCCTTTTGGTGTTAGCATTATGTTATGTTTCAGCTATTGAAAAATAGCAGATCTACAAGCTCATAGCGCGCCACCGACTGTCAGGATGTACAGTAGAAGACATTTTTTTTATCTGATTCTCAGGTCAGAATGGGTTCATTTGCTTTGAATAGAGGTCATCTATATACTGTATAGTACAATGTAGAAGAGCATACCGCGGGGTTCGGTTAACCCATTCTGACCGTGCACCCATTTTGGTGTTGGCATCATGTTATGCTTTAGCTATTGAAAAATAGCAGATCTACAAGCTCATATCGCGCCACCCAGTGGCGCGATACGAGCTTGTAGGTCTGCTATTTTTGAAAAATCGAAGAGCGACTGACATTTTTAGAATCTGATCTCGGGTCAGAATGGGTTCATCAGACCAGTGTGAGCTTGTGTGCTAGTTGTGTACAGTGTCCTTTAAAAGTTTTTTTTTAAATAATATAATTAATTAATATTTTTTATCCCAACATTTTAAGTTTTAACATTTGTACGACATGTTTTCCATTTGTTCAGTACAATGTCCACCTATCCTGTGTGTATGTTAAAACAAAAGTGGAAATGACATGTTCAACCACAAGAGAGATGAAATTTTATAGAACTTTGCAAGAAAATGCTTGAATCCATGAATACTATGCCCGCCTATGGGCATTTCCTAGTACTTTATGGCCAGTTATGCAATTTACCACTTCAGGCAAGTGCAGCTTTTGTTACATAGGTTTGTGACGTTACAGCTGACTCATACATGACCTTATGATATAAGTAAACATGTATGCCATTGACATTTACGTCATGTGTCTGAGCAAATCGGCTATTTTTGTGTTCACGCAAACATTAAATGCCATTGACAATGAATGGAGAATTTACATATGTAGACGAGCAAATCGGTGTGTGAAAGTGTATGATAATAAGAGCGCCCATCACTTCACACAGGTGTTTTTATATATATGAAAGCTGTATAAAAACACTTCTCACTTTGTGTGAAGTGAGAGGCGCTCTTATCATGGGGCGGCGGTGGCTCAGGGGTAGTGCCTGGATGGTAACCGTAAGGTTGCCAGTTCGAACCCGGGCTCCCCCAGAGTTACTGTCGAAGTGTCCTTGAGCAAGACACTGAACCCCTAATTGCTCCCGATGTGCTAGTTGGTGCCTTGCATGGTTTCCGCTGCCATCGGTGTATGAATGTGTGTGTGAATGTGTGTGTGAATGGGTGAATGTAATGCACAATCTCTGTAAAGCGCCTTGGATAAAGGCGCTATATAAATGCACCATTTACCATCATACATAATACCAATCAAATCACATTCTGCTACACACTTTGGAATTGTTAATGTACCGTACAGTGTATGTACAAAGCAATTGCCTCTTTAATACCTTATTGATCATATTCCACATCAAGATGAAAAACATGATTCCTTATATTTTATATCAGTTTAGTAAGTATATCTGGTGTCCTTTCTGGCAAATAAGGATGTTTTATTTTAAGGTTGAAAACTTTTTTAGGTCTTTTAAATGTTTATTTTCAGTAAATAAATCAATCGCATAAACACTACCATATACCAAGACAACATCCCCACAATAGGGAAAGGGGAGGTAGGCACACCAGAGCTTTCTTTTGATAATGTCTTTTAAAGTCACTTTCTGAGCCTTTCATGTGATCTTGTCTAAGGATAAACATACTTTAATGTGGCTACAGTGTCTTGCTGCAGTGGTAATTGATGTTGGGGCGCCCGGCGCCGCCCGCGGGCCTGGTGGTCCAGGCGCTGCATGCCACATGTGGGCCTGACGGCGTGTTCGAGTCCCGTTCATGATGGCCTTTGCTGCAGCCTGCATGTCTCTCCCCTTCTCTCTCTCTCTCCCTCTTTCCTGTCCATCAAAGTCAAAGTCGTACGATTTGTCACATGTTACCGCAGTGAAATTTCTTCTCTCTTGGAGCAGTGAACCGCAGGCAAGGAGCGGTCCGAGAATCATTTGATTAGTTGATTTGACCCACCAATCCAACCCATTGATGCTGAGTGCCAAGCAGGGAGGCATTGGGTCCCATTTTTAGCCATTTTTAGTCATTTTTAGTCTTTATATGACCCGGCTAGGGATCGAACCCTAACCTTCCAGTTTCAGGGTGGACACTAACCACAAGGCCACTGACTGGTAAAGAAAGATCTTCACTGTAACACTGTAAAAAAAAAAAGCCAAAAACAAATCTTTAAAAAAAAAGGTACTTGATGTTGAACATTTTTACTCTCCACAGGGCAGGATTTGAGAATGCTACGATCTATAAAATGAAGACTTACAATTTACAATGTAGGCATTTAGCAGACGCTCTTAATCCAGAGCGACTTACATTTAAGCAAGAACAAAAGCATGGGAATATATATCACATGAAAGCATTTATCATGAAACATGCGTAAGCTAAGAAAGTAACAGTGGAATATCTATATAATGAAACTATACATACACTATACATATAAACTATACATATTTACTACTATGCTATACATATGTACTATGGCTTCTATGACTATATACAATACAATTATAGTGCTGTCTACATAACATGCTATAAGTCTGTGTCGATTCGAATGCTATCTAATCAACAGAAATGCTATCTAAGGGGTTAGGGTAAGTGCTATGGGCCATGATGGAGTCTGAAAAGGTGGGTTTTCAGGCTACGGCGGAAGATTGGGACTTGGGAGTGATGCTGCAGTTCTGACTGCAATGGGAAGTGCATTCCACAGTTTTGGAGCCAGAAGGGAGAAGAGTTTGGGACGTGTGGAGCGTTGTCCCGGCGTTTTTAGTGAGGGTACTTCCAGCTTCCCTGCGTTGGCTGATCTGAGTGCGCGGGAGGGTTTACACTATCATTAGCGTGACATCATCATCATACCCGGAACAGAATTTATGCGGGAACACCTGAGTGTCAAAAAATAGGCCTACTTTCTGGCATTGACAGCCCATGCATCCAAACAGAAAATCTGATTGCATTAAACAACGTTAGACTCACTTTGATTTGCCACCCACTTTATGTCTGAGTCTTGCATCAGAAATCTCACGCAAATGATTATCTTTCTTTTTTTTTTTTCACTTAATTTTTATTGAAGGAAAAAACATACACAACTGACAAGACAATACGGAAAGAAAAAAGACAAAAAGTAAACGAAAAAAAAGGCTGCATTTCTCATATTACAAAAAACTTTCAATGAAATCCAATTACAATATCGCTAGGCTGAGAGAAGAAATTCCACTTTTCCCACTTTTTATAGAATTTATCCTCTTGTAGTCTAAGTATGAATGTTAGTTTTTCCATAGAATACAGTTCCTCAATAATGTCCATCCATTGATCTTTCGTTGGTGGGTCCTGCTGGCACCAGCGTCGTGTGATTGCTTTTTTACTTGCTGCTAAGAGGATCTTGATTAAATATTTATCATGTGTTAGAAACTCTTCAGGGATATTTCCCAACAGTAGAAAAGAAACAGACAGAGGTATCTCAAAACACAGAATGGTCTCCAAGGTGGAATGGATGTCCTGCCAGTATTTCTGAATTTTAGGACAAGACCAGAAAATATGAGCGTGGCCCGCTCCCTTGTGGCCACACTGTCTCCAGCAAGGCTGATCTGTTTTCAGTTGTCTCGATTTAATTTTGGGGGTAATAAAAAATCTCATTAGGTTCTTCCAACAGAATTCTCTCCACATTCTTGAATTGGTGGATGTAATTTGTGTATTGCACATGTTTGCCCATTCTTCTGATGTGATGGTAATCTCCAACTCTTTTTCCCACTTAGTTTTAATGTACTCTGTGGAGTTGACCCTAGCTGAAACCAGGGCATTATAAATACTGGATACTACTCTTTTGGACTCATGCTTATATGCCTGAATAAAAACCTGTATGAGATCGTTTGAGGCCACCGGCTCGGATGCTTTCACCTCCCCCATGAAGTACTCTCGTATTTGGAGGTATCTAAAAAAGTCCTTGTTATCTATGCACATACACATATCTTTCAATTGTTCAAAGTTCAATAACACATTGCCTTTCATGGCAGTACTGTAAGAGGAAAAACCATACCGAGCCCATCGCCTGAAAATTTGATCATACACACCAGGCTTAAAATCTGGATCGTAAGCGGGCCACCTCAACACCCTGATTGTCCTCTCCATTTTGAACTGTTTCACGACTTTGAACCAAGTATTTAAAGTAAATATTGTGAATGGGTCTAAAATGTCATAGTATGACTTAGCCTGGTCTTTGTTCCCAATTAAAGACTGAATAGGGATGTTGATTGATTTAATTTTCAAAGCTTTCCATTTTGCCTCGCATTTATCATCACACCAACATATTAAAGGTCTTAATTGTGACGCATAATAGTAATCCCTCAAATTTGGAAGGGATAGTCCCCCTCTTTCTTTAGGGAGTTGTAAAGTTTGGAATCTGATTCTCGGTTTTTTTCCGTTCCAGATAAATCTAGATATCATTTTTTTTTTTTTTAAGATATTTTTTTGCGGCTTACGCCTTTTATTGATTTTTGAAGGGACAGACAGTAGGCTGACAGGAAACGGGAGAGAGATGGGGGGATGACATGCAGTAAAGGCCGTGTCGGGTCCGGGAGTCGAACCCGCGGCACACTGCGACTGGATTACCAGTCCGGTGCCCAGACCGTTACGCTACGGCCTGGGCCTAGATATCATTTTGTCCCATTCACAAAACTGTTTGGCAGGCACCTCCACAAATGATTATCTTTCATTCTGTAGCTGTTTAATGCTTCACTATCTTTCCAGATTTTTCTCCTTGAACACAATGTTTATTTCTGTCTGGTCTGACAGAAAACTAAGATTGTTGTTGTGAGATTGATGCATGACGATCTGATGTAAAGGATGTTATTAAATGGCATTTTCCTCTCTTTTAGAGAAATACAAGATCTGTACTCTATCCCTTCTACTCATTTATTTTGTTTCCTTCAAGTTAGGCACATGGTCTAACCATCTACACCATGGTGAGACGTAGATGGAGCCCGGACAGGAGTCAACCCACAGAGTCTAGTCCTTCCATGCGCCAGATTGATCTACCTCCCAGTCCCAGCAGAGTAGTTCCGGAGCAACGGATTGTGTGGCCCTGGTCTTTCCCTAATGTGACAGATCGAGGGTAGCTACTGGAACGTAAGTTGGGACTTGATCACCCCGGCTGGGTCATCTGAGTGAGGGTATGATGCTATGGCTTTTGTTGCGAGACCCCAAACCCTGATGACCTTGGGATACATCACTGAGGATACGTCCCAGATGCATCCATCAGTGGCGTTTCCAGGAATTACATTTTGGGCAGGCAAGATGTGTGTTAATTGTCGTCTCCCCGCACACAATCGCAGCACTGAAGGTTTTCAAAGAGATATACCTGCCAGACGAGTAGGATACAAAGGCTGAAAGGCATGCATTTTCATTCCAAAGGGTGATTGAGGCTCTACCGCAACGGCCAATCAGCTGTCCACTAATAGTTCTCAGGTCTTGTTGTTGCCCTCGCTTTTTTTGTATGGATTTTGGACAGGCAGAAATGGATTTGGACTGGAATGGACTTATTGTAGCATCCATGTGTCCTCGCCTTATTGTAGCATCCATGTGTCCTCGCCTTATTGTAGCATCCATGTGTCCTCGCCTTATTGTAGCATCCATGTGTCCTCGCCTTATTGTAGCATCCATGTGTCCTCGCCTTATTGTAGCATCCATGTGTCCTCGCCTTATTGTAGCATCCATGTGTCCTCGCCTTATTGTAGCATCCATGTGTCCTCGCCTTATTGTAGCATCCATGTGTCCTCGCCTTATTGTAGCATCCATGTGTCCTCGCCTTATTGTAGCATCCATGTGTCCTCGCCTTATTGTAGCATCCATGTGTCCTCGCCTTATTGTAGCATCCATGTGTCCTCGCCTTATTGTAGCATCCATGTGTCCTCGCCTTATTGTAGCATCCATGTGTCCTCGCCTTATTGTAGCATCCATGTGTCCTCGCCTTATTGTAGCATCCATGCAATGTTTTTTTTCGTTCTAGTTCTATGAACACAATCACAAAACATTCTGTGAAAATCACATCACACACAAGCACATCTACAAGCTCATAATATTATGTGACATGTTGTGAGCTTATAGATCGGTGAAGAGATCTGGTGTCAATGAAAAATAATGGACGTGGACGTCACGTATAGACTCCTGGCCTGATCAACTATTTAACCCATTCTGACCTGAGATCAGATTCTAAAAATGTCAGTCGTTCTTCGATAATAATAAGAAATAGCAGACCTACAAGCTCGTAGCGCGCCACTCGGTGGCGCGCTATGAGCTTGTAGATCTGCTATTTTTCAATAGCTAAAGCATAACATGATGCTAACACCAAAAGGGGTGCCCGTTCAGAATGGGTTAAATGGTTAAAATCGCTTGCTATGACATATGATTTACAGTATGCTATATAGTATATGCTACTTTCTGAAGTCATGTGACTACTACAGGAAGTGTCAGGGGACTTGCACTACATGTGGACTTGCATTAGGAAACAGGGTGGACTGTCAATTCAGGGACACATTAATTTCAAGATTTTAAGCATTAAAATACATTAATCACAATTTATAACATTTGGTGAGAATAATAATGAGATTTCTATTTTGTTATATTTGTAAACTGAAGCCGAATCAACATAATTGGGGACATGACATTAATTAGCTTACTTCTACTCAGATCATATATGATTTAATTCACCCCTAGGTATATTATTGTGTTCTCTATGGTAGAGAGGATTTAACAGTGTAAGATAAGCAAGCCTATATGAATATCCACGTGGTTACGGCGGTTCTCAACTTTTTCTGCTTTTGCCAATTATTTGGGGGCAACTTGTACCCGGGCCACAGGTTGAGAACCACTGGCCTACTCCTTTCTTTTGTGGCTGTTGAGCACACAAACACCAAACCTATTTATTCACACAGCTACAGTATAACACTTATGGTCCAACTCCAAAATACATAGCCTATACATGAAATATGTTTGACTTGAGTTAGGTCTATACTTCAGTCCTGGGTGGGGTATGACGTTAAACTGCATAGGGATAGGTGAAGGTGAAGGTCTATACTTCATTGTGCGAAGAAGGTGTAGCTCACCAAAAATAAGATGATCTACAAAATCACAACGTGACGAGATGCAAAACATCCCTGTTTTCCAGTTTTACTAGCCTGGTGCGGCCAGATTCACGGCGAGGATTCACTTCATATGCGGGAGGAAGCGTCAGGGAATCCTTGCTATGAATCTGGCCATGCCAGGCTACAGTTTTACTGCTGTGGTAGCAGTGCTCTGGTCTGCAACTGTGTGTGTGTGTGCCAATAAAATGACCCATTGCTATAACATAGCCTACATAACTCCCCCAGAGTTACTGTCGAAGTGTCCTTGAGCAAGACACTGAACCCCTAATTGCTCCCGATGTGCTAGTTGGTGCCTTGCATGGTTTCCGCTGCCATCGGTGTATGAATGTGTGTGTGACTGGGTGAATGTAATGCACAATCTCTGTAAAGCGCCTTGGATAAAGGCGCTATATAAATGCACCATTTATATGTGTATAACTGTATATATGTGCACTTGCCACGTCATGCATGCAGATTCGGTGCCATATAATGATATATAGTCTCTCTCGCTATCTCTCTGACAAATTGTAAAACAGTGATAATTTACATTACACACAGTCTCTCTCACTTGTAGCATAGATTCCATACATTGGCTACTTCCATGCACTAGAATGATGACTAGATAACCTCGCAGTCACGTGTAGTAGGTGAGATTAGCTGCAGAATCACAAACACACACATGCATGGACAGCCACACACACACACACACACACACACACACACACACACACACACACACACACACACACACACACACACACACACACACACACAGCCATAGCCATACCCATACCCATGATAATTTGGTCTCTAGCTTTAGATCAGTGGGTAGAGTTCTAGAGTTTCTAGGTCTATCTTTATTGAAAAGAATGACAATCACCATTGGTGGAAGCTTGTGTGTAGTTTCTCTAGTGGAAATAGTGAATTCAGAAGCCATGAGTGAAACGTGATTATATAACAATACAAACTGTTTGTATTCAGTAGGCATTTTAATACATGCATATACACATTGTTTATACTGAAGAGACCATACACACACCCACTTATTTCCGCCCCCAACTTTCCCCTTATTTCCATTCAAATGCTTTCTGTGGAGTGCCTTCCTCAAGTAATTAATTCAAGACATTGGCATGTCCCCTCATGATGTGTCTCCACCACTGCTGTTGATCATTCCTAAACCCCTCACTAACAACAAGGGTGGGCCCAAATCCATTGTTCGTGTTCCAAGGTGTCCGTCTTGAACGAGGGATTAGGGGATTATCCCTCATTACCTATTGATTGACCACAAAGGACGAGCGGGTGTGATGGGTAAACATCACATCACATGCCTATCCTGGTTTGTGCATATTAGTGCAGACACATTTGGCAGCATGTTATATTATGCACACTTTGAACTGAACCATGTCTGCAGAGCTGAGTGTACAGGTCACTGAGGCCCCTTTTCCACCGGTTGGTTCCCAATGGGAACCGGTTCAGTTCTTTTTGGTTCTTAGTCCATGAGCCAGAGCTCCAAAATTGGTGGGCAAACTATACCCTATATTAAATTGTTTATAGGATCAATACAAGTAAATTAATACATGATAACCCTTCCACACTAGTAGCTTTTTCATATTTTTGAGTATTGCATATTTTTCCTACATAATGCCTCATTTGCCTATTTAAAAATGTAAAATGTCTAATACAATAAATCATTGTCTTCGTGTAAGTACTCAATTGGTGAAGTTTAATGGTGATAACAATCTAATATAGGTATATAGGTTTTGCCCACTCAATTCATAATTAATGTTTCAATTTTGGAGCTCATGGACTAAGAACCAAAAAGAACTGAACCGGTTCCCATTGGGAACCAACCGGTGGAAAAGGGGCCAGACTGTTGTGAGAGACCTGTTCTTGAACTGAACTTTCTAGATGGTACAATACATTGACAAAGCGAATGATACAGAGCACTATTTCTATTCAGCAAACGAGAGACCCTGTTCGAAGCGGGTGCCCTGTATGTTGGACTCTTTTGACCTTTGAGCTATAGGGAGTGAGGGCAGAGGAATTCCCTGGGGTGGTCATAGGGCAGACGAGGGCACAGGGTGGGAAACCTGGCACTCACAATAGGAAACCAGCCATAGGCACAGTGGGAGATGGACGGAAGGCGTTGCTTGCATCTGGTCCCACTAGGCACATCAATGCGTCTGACACACGGTTTAGTTAAAAATGTAGTCTGATGGACCTCTGCTTTTGCCTGTAGGTTGCAAGTTATAGCCTGTTGTACATTGTTAAGACGTGTGTGTGTGTGTGTGTGTGTGTGTGTGTGTGTGTGTGTGTGTGTGTGTGTGTGTGTGTGTGTGTGTGTGTGTGTGTGTGTGTGTGTGTGTGCATGTGTGTGTGTGCTGCATGGGAGATAACATAAATGGCCTGAATACTAGTGATCAGCCAAGCCCTACATTAGCCATTAGAGCCCACTTGCATCATTGCTTTGGACTCTGCACAGTCATTTTCCAAACAAAGACAGCTCTGATAGGATACTTATGGTTCGAAATGTTATCGCGGGGAAAAGACCAGCCCACCTATCTCATTACCAAGATAGAGGAGAAAACGCCATTACAGGGACATTGATCCACTACATTGATCCCTACTTTCTTCAACTGGTCACCTCACTCCTCTATATCCTTCAGAACCACCCAACCACTGATTGCAGAATGCAGACATGGGCTATCCCATCCTAATCCCCCCCCCCGCCCCTCCTCCCCTGGCACAGTCAGCACCTCAATAAGAAACATTCAGTCATTCACAAGTTCCTACACAGAGACACGAGCGCGCGCGCAGCAGTACTATCTACGCAAAGAGGGAATTTGGGGTCGCCCTGTTTCACAGAATAACGAACAGAGTTCTATCATCTTCCTCTTATCATTTTCTTCCCGTCGTTTGTCCTTTTGACTTATTTGGAAGTAGTTTGAAGCCTATTTAATACAGGACAGGTTCAGGCAATCAATAAAACAACCGCGCGTAAAGTCGCAAAAACAATGGTGACCAGCGCAAGCGCATCGGTGGTGGTGCTATGGCTTTTAACATGGTGTTATTACTGCATACTGGCCGAAGTCACCTTCTCCAACGTCTCTCTTGACAACGAGGTGCAGTCCAGTTTCATCCAGCGGCGGCTACGAAGCCAAGAGCGCAGGGAGATGCAGCGGGAGATCCTGTCCATCCTGGGGCTTCCACACCGTCCGCGGCCGCACATCCAAACCAAAAACAACGCAGCCCCGATGTTCATGTTGGATTTGTACAACACGATCAACACTAATGGAGAACCGCTGGGCTATTCTTATTACAAGCCCCTCATTACGACCGAAGCGCCACCGCCGGTGATGGTGACCCCGCAGGATAGCCGCTTCCTGCAGGACGCAGACATGGTGATGAGCTTTGTCAATATCGGTATGTGTCCAGTTATCTGGAGGATTTATTTACTATTATCACTCGAATGCTTGATGGACCTGGTTGTCTCTATAGGCTGTGTATGACCACATTGGTTTATGAAAACCTGATAATTAAAACATTTATTAGTTCATATTTTCATATCAGACAGAAGGTGTCCATTACTCATGCAAAATTCATTACAACTTAATCCCCTTAAAGTGTATTTACCAAGAGAAGAGAATATTAAAGTAACAACATCCTCTAGTGACCTCAAAGAGGTCAGACAAGGTGAGGTAGTAGCAGGCCTATTGTACTGTACAGCTAACTGTCTGTTTGCTGAGGAACGGCTATGATAGGATGGTGAATGTTGTTGCTTATTATTATTATTATTTATTATTATTATGTTTGTACAGGGTCAGAATGTAAATGACAGCAGCCCCTTTACATGCCTGTCCAAACTTATAAAGTAGCGCACAGGCCAATGACATCCAGCTGATCAGTCAGTCTATGAAAGCAGGCTAATTAATGCAATCTTCATAATTCTGAGAAATTATTTTTCTCCCCCAGCATGAGCTTTTTTTTGTGTTTTTTGTTAAATTTGCTGCAGGGGGAAACATCAATTTAAAAGTTGTTTAAAGTTTGTTTCTATATGTTTTCTTTCCCTCCGGAAAAATAGGATTGCTGCTACCTTTTACATTTTGAACAGTTTGGAAAATAATTGGGCATTTTTGCCAGTTGATCTGCCCAACCTCCCAGTTATCAGTGTTCATTTATTTAATTCTTTGTCTTGCCATCAATTGTAAAAATGGTCAATTAACACTGAGGCTTTTACTATGTCGTAGAGTTAGGTTACCTGTTAGGTCTCACTGTTTGTTGCTGGGCTCCACAGCACTAATAGTAACAAAGTGCATCGGCTGAAGTGTTTGTGTCTTTGTGATGTTGGAGCTTTCAGACACAAGAGGCTTTCAGGTCACTTTCTCTTTTCCTTGAAATCGAGCTGTCCTGCATTCCAAGTTATAAATGTTATGACAACATGCCTATATCCGATTTCCCCAGAATCCCTTCAAAGCCCTGGGAGAGAGGCTTTAGCATGGCTTTGTTTCGCATGACTAGAATTTGGATGGACATTTTTGAACCCCTAGGGAGTTTGGATGACAAGTTTTGACTAAGATTGGGACAACATCTATCTAAACTAATTTAATTTCTCAATGAATCGGTGTGTGTGTGTGCGCCTGTGTGGGTGTGGTTGGTTGTGAATCAAATCGTCATAGGTAGGATCATAGGGGTCTTCTTATTCAGACTGCAGACACTGCATTTAAAAAGGGCAAATCCTGCTTTTGTTTCCTTTGGAGATGTTGCTGTGGCTCTGATATCACTATGGTGAAACTGAAACAGCAGACGGCGTGGTGCCTGCAGCTCTGATCCGGATGTGGGGTTCCATCCAAAAGCAACCGTCCTCTTCTGCACTGGCCTCCTCCTCCTCCTCCTGCCTCCAGGCTTGGAGGAGAAGGTTATAGGTCATCTTCAATATGAAGGCTGTTCATCCAGGAGATGGTGTCTCAATTTGACCCTTAACCTATACTCTCTTATGGGAGTGCAATTGAAGACTTACAATAAACAAACATAACAACAAACATGATAGACCATTTAAGGAAATTAGTAACTGCCATATGATTGTGGTATGAATCCAAATCTTTTAAACTTTTAAGGTTGAGGTCACTTGTGAAAATCCTTAATAGGCTTAGCCTATGTGGTTCTGCATCTGAAACCTCAATATAGAAACGATGGGGGGGGGGGGGGGGGGTATGAAGAAAGACACCCTGAGAGGATATTGTTCCTCTGTCGAGGCAAGCCCTCCACAGCACCTCTGCTGCTGATTGGCAGTGGGGAGGGGAGGGGAGGGGGGTCTCTCGCCATCATGTTGGAGTGAGTCTCTAACTTGGTGGTCGTCCAGAGTGAGGCTTCAAGACCAAAATGGATATAATGGTATTTCCCCTTCATAGACCACAACTTCCACTGTGAGGGAGAGCACTGCTCAACTTTTTTCAACCTCAGTGCCCATTTGCACACACACACACACACACACACACACACACACACACACACACACACGCATGCAATATACATATGACCTTGTTTGTATGCTTTTTTGCGTTTTATGTCATGCTTGGTTTCCGTGGTGTAGTCCTATTTTTCTTTCATTGGTTGCTTGGAGGTTCAAATTCTATGTGACTTGAACTATCCACATCTGTAGCTTTTAACTTTTGATAATAAATTATGGAGTATTAATGTAGTCCCCCACACTGTAAAACCAACAGGTTCAATTTAATCTGTAATCGATCGGATCGTGACACTTTTTTGCAGTCCATTTCTTTCTTAATAATATATGTTTATTGGTAGCAGGTTTCAACAATTTCACTTTGGTAGTTTGAACATACCATTTTTTCCCTATTTTCTCCCTCACCCCACAGTTATAAAATAAATAACAATAATAATTGAGTACAGTCCAATCCAATCAAACAACCATGCATATTTGACCAAGTGTAAACAATAGGACACAAAAAATAATTTAAACACATGACAAAAACAAAATAAAATAATAAAATAAAATAATTACAATTATGAGTTGGGTTATGCAGTCAATTTCTGACTTTAAAACAGACACTAACTTTACAGATCGATCAATCTTTGTTTTGTGGCTGTCCGGCAAGTGAGCTAAACTGTTTGGATCTGCTGTAGAAAACTTTACAGCTCAAGGCTTCGCCTTCGAGAACACACCAATAGAGCATGGGATGATGGGAATAAAGCCTACTTCGTCGCACGATGGTGTTGCTTTCTGCAATTTTCATACTTTTATTTTTGGTACTATACTTAGCCTATAAATCAGGCTTCAAGTTCAAGCTTAGTACCCTCCTATCTCTCATTGCTTTTCATTGGATAATGTGTCTCCTCAGGGGTTATTAATTGTTTATGGAAGATTTGTGTTCTCTGCATGTGCATATTGAGTCTACTTTGGGGTGAATGTCTGATGTTAATGCTGCATTGCAAAATAGTATAGTAGGAATTGACCTGTAAGGAGGTGTAAGAGTTAAACTGACACTTTGAAATTGGATTTAGCCGTGTGGACACTCAGGAACAGGGGCAGTATTGTCATTCTGAGAAGAAACAGGTTGAAATCTCACCGTTTTCTTCCTACAAAGCTGATCTGTTAGGCAGCATAAGGAGATCACATTAAGGTATTTTTTTTTACTTCCTCCAGAAAATCTCATTATCCTTCCAATTATTTCTTTTACATCCCCATGTGAAAAGATGTCTTTCTTTTCCTAGTTAAAGCCCCTACAGTTACTGGCTGTATGATATCATGTGATTCATTGAATTGAAGACTTTTTCTCTTAAATTAGAAGCTCTATGTTCAGATAGTAATCATTGCCATAATATAGAGTGTTTGTTGTTCAGTAACAGGGGTCTCCCCATCTCTCCATCTCTTTAGTAAACAGAAAATATTTTTTTTAGGTGGCTTGCATATTTCATCCAATCAGAAAAGAGTACACGTATCCACTTCAAATTTATAGTGTTCCAGTTAATTTTATTTGTCTGCTCACATTTTTGGTTCATCATGTATCCTGAACTGAAAATGTGTTTTGCTTACTAAAAAGCTAGAGAGACGGGTATAATCTCATTTTAACCAGAAATCCTATCATTCTATTGTGAGGATGTGTGAATATGACTTCTCAATGTGTTTTGTTTGTTGAGGGGAACTGGAAAACCCCCACCAGCTGACATGAAACAACTCGTTTCAGCACGTTTTACAAAACAAGAAAAAAGGGAATAAATCAGCAGAATATTTCCCTTTTAAACTACAATGTGGGACTTATTTTAATGAATTGAACCAATCTGTATGTTTGAGTATGTTACATAATAATTACAGCACATCTGCAGTGATTGGAGTGAGTCTGGCCTGACATTGACAATGGCTGTAAAGTTATTTGAAGCAGATGGCAGTCACACCGGATAGGACACTATGGCCTTCCATCTTTATTGTAGTTCGGAAATTGTTGCAATTTGAGAGAGAGACACACACACTCAATTGATATAACCACTTTAAATATGACAGATTAGTAGTTTTTAGTTTTAGAAAATTGAGTTGACAAAAAACATCCACATTGACTCATTAAAAATTGCCACTGATTCTGAACTTACAGTAGGTTAATGATAGTGCTGTGGATGTGTGTCCCAGCAGTGTTCAGGAGTACTCTGAAGTGTTGAAATGCCTCCCTGAGGGAAGTTTGCATATCTGAGGTCTGATCTCTGGAGCTAATGGTCCCTAACGTAAACACACCAAGTCCTTACAAGCAATTATTTCTTTTATAAAACGCCCCCCCGTTCACTTCCAGCATTTAATTGCGGTTAAACAAATGACTTGCAGGGTTCAGAATGCACTCTTCTCGATGAGTGGGTTGTGTGTTTGTGTGTGGTTAGGAGGGAATTTAGAAGAATGTGTGTGCTCTTTTGTTTCTCAAGGCAAATTTATACAAAAGTTATGTATTTTCAACTGATAAATGATGTGTGAGAAAGTTTTAGGATTTCCGTGTTAAGCTTTGATTCGTGTATAGTCGCTGTAGTGTCTGGACCAGAACCTTTGTCCAAATCACTTTTCATGGAAATTGAAAAAAGAACCTGTGTTCCAATGGATCCAGTGTAGTTATTACACAAGCTCTTGTTAATACTTTTCTTGGGTCGATATTTATAAAACAGAACAGACACACACTTAACCATTCACTTTAACTTATGTTCAACATTTGCCCACCTATTAGCCGACCTAAAAGCTCAATGTGTCGCTTTTGTGCAACTTTTTATGACAAAGTAGGGCCTTACTTTCTCCAAAAACGTAAAAAGTTGATATATGGCGATACAAGGTTTCTGCCGACAGCAACGATATGCACATGTGTGCCTGTGCATAAATCTGTGTGTGTGTGTGTGTGTGTGTGTGTGTGTGTGTGTGTGTGTGTGTGTGTGTGTGTGTGTGTGTGTGTGTGTGTGTGTGTGTGTGTGTGTGTGTGTGTGTGTGTGTGTGAGTGCGTGTGTGAGTGCGTGCGTGCATGCTCAATGAGCCACTAACTAAAACAATAGAGGGCCAACATTGAGAAGGCGGGGTGATGTCATGCTGATGTCATGGTCTATGCCAGTGGGCAGGATGTGTTTAAGGTGGCTAATCGCTGCTCCACTCTGCACACCGTTTGCGGAGACCTCCTCGGCTGTTTCCAAGGACAAACACTTTGGGCAACGCTGTCAAAACACAATACTGGAAAGCTCCAGGAAACCATGGGGTCTGCCTAACCACCATTCTTCTGGAAAGTTTGAGAGCTGTAGTGCTTCAGGCTGCGTGGAAATCCGCAAAGCTACAGTTAGTGTTTTATTATAACCACCAGACTCGACGGGAGTAGACAGTGAAATGAGTGGACAGATAGCTAAATGATCTCAGGGGGTGTGGGGTTGTGGAATCGATGACCATACCCGTGGTAGTTAAGTCATGCATTAGTGAGGCTCTATACCCTTGTTGTGTGTGTGTGTGTGTGTGTGTGTGTGTGTGTGTGTGTGTTTGTGTGTGTGTGTGTGTGTGTGTGTGCGCGTGCAATAGCTGCTGTGGTTTTCCGGGCAGTGCCGTAACAAGCTTTTTCTTGTGGTCAGCACATGTGTGTGATTTAAACGGAGAGCCAATTTGAGCGTAGAGTGTGGTTCCCCCCCCCCCCCCCCTTCCCCCCCCACACACACACTGGCATGTATGCCAGACTTGACTTAAGTCATGTTTAGATCAATCACTTCTCTCATGGAAGCCTGGGTTTCATATTTTCGACAGGGTGCTTCCGAAATGTGGTCAACTGTTTCATTCAACTACAATTTTGATGGACATTTATAACCACTGACCAGCAGGCCATTTGATAAGCAGCCTCAATGTTGGCACACATATACACTGTACTGATATTCTCCCTACCAAAAGTCAGTAGTATTATTTGACAGTGTGTGTACACTTGGAAGGCAATGAACCTTGTATGAATCACAAATGTTTAAGCTGGATTCTTGTTTTTACAAAATAAACCAAACTTCAAACTAATGCGGGCCTAGAGCGTTTCTCTATTAGTACTGATTGATTGATTGATTGATTGATTGATTGATTAATTGATTGAGTTTTTATTTGCAAAAATGCATATACCTCAACATATATTTTTTAGATATCATTTCATAAGAATAAATCGCTCTGAAATCAACTAATCCTCCATCTTGGATTCATATCACACTCTTCCAACTACTCCACTCTAGTTTACTAATCTCTCTTTCATGTCTCTAGTTGATCAGGATCCTGACCTCATACATCAGCAGCATCGACGGGAGTTCCGCTTTGACTTAGCTCATATCCCAGAAGGAGAGGCCATTACTGCGGCAGAGTTCCGGATTTACAAGCACCACATCCAGGAACGACATGAGAACGAGACATTCAGAGTGGCTGTCTACCAGGTCATGCAGGAGCCCTCAAACAGGTGAGGCCAGATGCTTATAAAATTGCTCAACTGCAGGCCAGGTCAAATATTCAAATATGCTTGTGGATACATGCATGGAGTATTTTGTGTGTGTGTGTGTGTGTGTGTGTGTGTGTGTGTGTGTGTGTGTGTGTGTGTGTGTGTGTGTGTGTGTGTGTGTGTGTGTGTGTGTGTGTGTGTGTGTGTGTGTGTGTGTGTGTGTGTGTGTGTGTGTGTGTGTGTGTGTGTGTGTGTAAAGGAATTTATCTTGGTAAGAAGACCTAGGTCAGAAGTCGTTGTCTGTGAGAGCAGGCATATTCAGAAAGAAACTGTAAACAAGGGATAATACAGTTATAACCATACATGAACTTCTGCCTATAGCTGTGTGTGTGTGTGTGTGTGTGTGTGTGTGTGTGTGTGTGTGTGTGTGTGTATATTTGTGTGTAAATATATATTTTATTATTATTATTATTATTATTATTTTGATACATGATGATCTTATGTTTGTGAAACATGGTCTGGATAAACCAAAGGATTTAAACCCTGTGCTGACATAAGCTATGTCTATGTGTGCAGTGTGAGATGGTACTTAGACTGCTGTTTATACACTGACCTGTATGCTTTAGCTGAGTTTGTCTACATAGGGTTACTTCTGCTGATGTTATTTCCAGGTCAACTTCTCACAGCTCTATAGCAGCAAGGGTGTTTACATAGACATTAGTGTCAGTGGCAGACACCCAGTCTCCAGTGCAGGGTAACCTTTTACAGTGTAAACTTTACACCGTCAATTGTAATGGAACAGAAAACATTCACCCAGAGGCTTGCATGTATCACATGGAACTCCAACCACTAATGACACTCTGGATGCTTATGACGGCTTTCTCGTACACAGGTGCTTGTCTCTCTGTCTGCTTACGTATATATGTGCAATTCTTTAAAATGTTAGTCTGCCCGCCACTCTCAATGTCTCTGTCTGTTGCTCTGTTGCTCCAAACCACATCAAGGATTTTGCACACCAGATAAAAAGACTTCAGAATAATTTGATTCCACTTTACCGCCGACATCGCCCTAACACTCCACCTACCATCTCTAGTGAAACAAGTCATATTATTATATAGATGCTAGCTATTTCAATAGGTTCTAGTTATATTATTTATTATACATAATATATTATATTATGCAAATGGTTGCTAATCATATTATTTAGATAGATGCCAGGTTTAATGTCTACTCGTTATTCTAGTACATTTTGACATTTAGCATCTGCTGAATGCCAATGCATAATACAAGTATCTGGTCTTTCTCCTGCGTCTGTGATGATGGTGTTAAGGCCAACACCAGGTCCATTGTCATTTACAAACATGCTCCTCCATGCAGACGAGCAGACGGCTGAACAAAGCTCACTCCCCACCCCTCCACCCCCCAGGGTCTGCAACTCAATCTGTAAATGAAGCCATTGTCTCCAGGCGAGCTTCCCTAAAGCATATACCAGTCATGGAATCCGATCAGTGTTGGAATTTTCATTTGAGATGATAAGAGAGGGGTTTTAATAAGTGTATTGCTGTTTGAGATAGCATATCTCTACTTAGGGATTTCCCCTTGGCCTCAAGGGTCTAATTGTTTTCAACTACACATACAGAACATGTGATGTATGGGTTTCCTCAACTGTCAGAGATAATTTACCACCACATCGGAACCAGTTGATGACTGGATGATTATGCTTCTCTGCTGAGCCAACTTGCTTTGTCTCCAGTTAGTGCAGACACTGCAGGGTCATCCTTCCCTTGATGTCAGTCAGTGCTACAACCTCATGTAGAGCTTGATTTAGTTCTCTTTACTGTCTCCTACCAGTGAAGTGGCACTGTTCCTGTTGGACCAGCGGATAGTTTGGGCCACTGAGGAGGACTGGCTGGTTTTTGACCTGACTGCCACCAGTAATCACTGGCTGGTCAACCCCGACCAGAATCTGGGCCTGCACCTTGTCCTGGAGAACAACAAGGGTGAGTCACTATCATGGACCAATTGACATGGGCCAGTTGTTAAAACAGCGCAACCAAACGCAGGAAGTCCAAAGGCCACAGTGTTTGACCACATTGTGGTCTAATACCCCTCACATCCAGTGGTCTCAATGACTTTTACATATTGAGCAATTCTTTAAAGGGGTTCGTAACAGAGTTTTCATTATGATTGTGTTATTGAGGTCACATTAGGATGAATAGACCCGTGACAAACCCTGAGGATGTGTTCATATTGTTATTTCTAAGGATTGGTTGACAGAAACTCTTGTTCCACCCTCTTGTCTCCTGTCTCCCCCTGTAGGCGAAAGTGTGAACCCCAGGCTAGTAGGGCTGGCAGGTGGCAGTGGGCCCCAGGACAAGCAGCCCTTCATGGTTGCCTTTTTCAAAGCCACTGAGGTGCGCTTTCGCAGCGTTCGCTCAACCCATGGCCACAAGGGGGGCCGACACTCAAACCGATCCAGAGCCCAGAAGAATGCTCAAGACGTACTGAAGGCAGTTGAGGCTGCAACAGGTAAGCTATGCTAATGAATACCAACATGTAACCCCCAATTCATTGAGTCAATCAATGAGCACTTTCCTTTCCGTTTGCATTACAGTCATGAGTGCATGTTTTTCAATTCCAGATAACCTCAGCAACTCCAAACAACAGGGGTGTAAAAAGCATGAGCTCTATGTCAGTTTCAGAGATTTGGGATGGCAGGTACATATCATTCAGATATCATTATATTCTTAATGTCATAGTTTTATCTGATCTCATGTCAATGAGAAACAGTCCATGATGTTCTGTTCTGCTCTTCCCTTTGTCAGGACTGGATCATAGCACCAGAGGGCTACGCCGCTTTCTACTGCGAGGGAGAGTGTGCCTTCCCTCTCAACTCGTACATGAATGCCACTAATCATGCTATTGTACAGACTCTAGTAAGTGCATTTCTCTGATGATAGTCATGCTATATTGTTACAGAGTGTAACAGTTTGTTCCCTGGTCAGAATTCCAATGCATTTTTAATATCATTTAACTTTTTTTTATATATGACTTACAAATAATGTTCAATAATGTGATTATTATAATGTGAGTCTTTATTTCCTACTGAGCTTAATATTTGTTAAAACACAAATCAAAACCTCCATTGTACATTTGAAGGAGCCGGAGGAAGTAACTTCTAGTAACAGTTTAACTGTGTTTTTGGCATTAAACATTGGAACAAATAAATAAACAAATAAAAAAAACATTCACAGGGCAGATATGACAAATAAATTTAATTTAAATTACTGACATATCCGGTATTTAATAACTAAAATAATAATAAAACATTTCTATATATTGTTTTAAATGTATCAACATTTTTCCAACATGGAAACGATTATGACGATTGATTATCTCAAATAATTGCAATTAGGTGATAGTTTCTACCACGACAGGCCTAACTGTCGTGTGGGATTGAATAAGTCTGAATATGGTTGCATTTTTAACCCATTCTGACCGGGCACCCAATTTGGTGTCGGCATCATGTTATGCTTTAGCTATTGAAAAATAGCAGATCTACAAGCTCATATCGCGCCACCGAGTGGCGCGATACGAGCTTG
The DNA here is from genome assembly GCF_964188405.1 of Protomyctophum parallelum. NCBI lineage: Eukaryota > Metazoa > Chordata > Actinopteri > Myctophiformes > Myctophidae > Protomyctophum > Protomyctophum parallelum. The sequence continues at coordinate 48,511,149 of NC_139703.1, read as the reverse complement.
TAGGTCTGCTATTTTTGAAAAATCGAAGAGCGACTTTGAGCGACTCTACCTACAAGCTCTACCCTAACCCTAACCCTAACCCTTTCTCCTGCCACACAGGTGCACTTCATCAACCCAGACACGGTGCCTAAGCCGTGCTGTGCCCCTACCCAGCTCCATGGAATCTCTGTGCTCTACTTTGACGACAGCTCCAATGTGATTCTCAAGAAATACCGCAACATGGTAGTGAGGGCCTGCGGTTGCCACTGATTGACATTTTTGTTTCCAACGTGTTGGGGTTGGGAGACTATAGAAGTGGGTAAACCTGAGAGAAGATGACTTCCTGCGTGGTCTAGAAAAAGCTGGTGCCACAGACAGCACCGGCTATAAGCTAGTCAACTGTGAATCAGGAATTATGATCACTTTATTGCCTTTATTGCTTTATTACATACTTTATAAGTATGTCATGTGGTTGAAGCAGAGCTACATAAAGGGTACATGGACTTTCAGGAATCTTGTGAGCTATGGATAAACTATGCACTGTATGCTGTTCATAAAGTACAGTATTTACTACTATCACAAGCGAGATGTCAAGTCTCCTTATTCATTGGACATAGAGATCAAACTGGGCACAGGACAAACCCCAGTGCTAGAAAGCATGCCTTCGACACTAGAATTGTACAGTGAGAACACACTATCAACCTCCTCTCCTTTGCCAAAAATGTGTAATGTGCCTGTTCAATTGACACAAATATTTTAACTAGAATTTGCATGTGCATCCAGAACTTTTAGTAAAAAAATTGTCCGGGTGGAAGAAGTGTGCACTTGACAATGGATTTCATGGCACATAACTTTATACATTCATCTTCCTGTTGAACCTTTCACTGCACAATTGGTTCAACTCGAAGACCCTACAAGGAAAAAAGTTCTCGCTTCTCCTATCAACTTCACTGTCACCTTCAGAAGCAGAGGAACATCAAGTCTGTTATAATAAGACATCTGGGCTTGCGCTCGAATGTGTGGCCTGGGAGTGATAGGAGTGGTTTTTGAGTCTAGTTTCCTTGAGGTGTTACAGACCAAGGACTGTCTAAAGAGGACAAGAAGCGAAGACCGTAAGGGCGCCGCCATGTTGCTCACATGGTGCTCCATGGAAGGAAAGAAACATGCGCAGTTGAGACCAAGGAAGCTGAACGAGGAAGTGTTGGCTGCATATAGCCCATTGCGCATGTTTCTTTCCTTCCATGGAGCACCATGTGAGCAACATGGCGGCGCCCTTACGGTCTCCGCGTCCCGTCCTCTTTAGACAGTCCTTGTTACAGACATACATCGCAATATATCACTGTGAGAGGCCTCTGTTTGCAGATATACCAGTCATTCTGTTCTCAGCAGGTGGCATGTTGTGCACCACCAGCACATCCTTGTTCATGTTAGAACAAGAAGGGCACAATGTTTTGTGTGTCAAAAAACAGATTTCAGTGTCACAATAAATTGAAACCGATTTCTACATCGTTTGGCTGCAATGCTTTTTCTTACACAGCCAAAGCACAACTTGGCTGTTAATGTTAATATTTTACTTTGTGATCTATAGAGGGTTTTTTATAAGATGTAAATCATGCATGATACCAAGTTTAAATGCCTTTATTTATTTTAGACACTAATATCAGTGGAAAAGGCAAAGGAGCATTAGCACATAGGGGCATACACACCGACATTCAATGACAGGCTGTCTCAAACAGAGGTAGAAGGGGTGATACATCCTAAAAACAACTCTTAAATACTCAGATCATTGAAAAAATTTAAAAAATCTAAGCAATTGTTGTCAAGTTAAAAATCAAGTTCACTATAAAGACTTTATTGCAGCTAGTGCCTATTGCTTATAAAACATTTTAAAGGATGTAATCATGCACTGGAAATGGCAATGAACACAATGAACATTATTTAAGTTTTCCAGATTTCCTTTTAGGAAAGAAACCCTCTTTTCTGATAGAGATAGATGCCAATTCCAGCTGATTGATATTTTCAGCTGATAGTGTGGAGTTTAATAATGCTATCTCCCCCAGCTGAACAGGTTCCCTTAACAACCATCAAGCAACAACCAACAAGCTATCGACAGGCTCATGATCCTTTGCCCTGCACCAGCGCCTCGGTCTCTACTGTGGCGGGCAAGTTTTTGACACCTGACACCCCTTCATTAAAGAAATATAATAAATACTCTCAAACAAAGCTGGCAAGAAGATAGATATGATCATCATGTCATCACTTATATCAATGCAGGTCATCATTATTGTGTCTTTACTTTCTGTGTAAAGATCCATGTTTATCCTTTTTTACCAAACATAGAGTGAGTCTCTAATAGTTGATATTGCCTGACAAATACATACATCATACAAAGGTTTCTCCTGAGAGCCAGTGCCAGTTGTCTTACTTACTTACAGATGTACTTCCTTTAATACAAAGAGAAAACAACAACAGAGAAAGAATCAAGAACAGAAAAACACAGGCTTTTCGAGGTAGAAGTATAGATAGTACAACAGCTGTAGCTTTAATATAATTTAGCTTGGTCCATGTCTGTGCTCGGGGGGTGGACCAACTTCTCCACAGCCCTTGTCTGACCCCCAGTGGGCAGATGGAGTTCTGTATGAGGGCATTGTGGCTTTAGAGATTCCCAACACACTCCCTCTAGTGCAGTGGGTTTCAAACGTCAAGGATGTCCATAACGTTACAGACCCATATGGGTCCATTTGGATCCCCCCCCCCCCCCCAAGGACCCCGGTTAGTCCCTGTACCCCACTTAGAATCACCACTCCAGTGCTTTGAGTGCAATTGGGATTTGGGGCACGTTGTGGTGGAGGCTGGGGTTAACCCATTCTGACTGGGCACCCATTTTGTTGTTGGCATCATGTTATGCTTTAGCTATTTAAAAATAGCAGACCTACAAGCTCATATCGCGCCACCGAGTGGCGCGATACGAGCTTGTAGGTCTGCTATTTTTGAAAAATCGAAGAGCGACTGACATTTCTAGAATCTGATCTCAGGTCAGAATGGGTTAATCAGACCAGTGTGTGTCCAGCGGAAACCTCGTATGAATCTGATCTCAGGTCAGAATGGGGTTAAGGAAATCCATTTGGTGACACAGGGGTGAGAGCCAAGCAGACGTCTCCCACACTGAGCTGACGGCACTGCAGGCCACACAGCCGGGTGGTTCCCTGGGGAGAACAGGACGACCAGCCTTGCCCGCGCACAAAGAAGGGGTACTCTGCGTACACATCCACTGATTCCTACACAATGAATAGAAATGCAGGATAATGTAGATTAATGCCACAAAAACAATAATCAATGTTGAGGGTAAATAATAATGTAACTTTTATGAGTAGTTATTTGGTAGTAATGGCATAGAGTAATAGTAAATAGTACTATAGTATTACAGTTATTATGTAATGTTTGCTGCCTAACTATATAACTACAGTACCATCGTTTGTTTCACCTGGGAGTGCTGGTCGTGAAGCAGAATCAGCAGGTGTGAGAATGATGCGGAGGTGGCAGAAGGGGAGATGTTCTGCACTGTGCAGCAACTCAGGCGGAGTTGTGGACAGGCCAGCGAGCCGAGCAGGAAGTCCTCCGTCTTCAGGTCCTCCACCCTCCGGAGACGCCCGTCTCTCAGCTCAATTAGAGACCCTGCTGCAAAGTGAGGGAGCAGCCAGGGAACAGTAGCAGGAGAGGAGGAGGTGGTGGAGGAAGGCGCAGGGGGGCGCCGAACAGGAGCTTCTGCAACATCCTCTGGCACTCCTGTGGAGGTGAATTCATCATTCACGGAATCTCCTGCGGATGGCGAGGAGCACAGTAGGGAACTGCGTCTGGGAAATGGATGCTCGCCAACCCCTGTGGTCGAGTGTTTGCACATCAGTTCAGCTTGGCGCCTACAGTCCTCTGTGTACAAATGAGATCGCCTGTTTGTATTGATGGAAGCACGGCTTATTGGGCCTGTATGGGAATAGTTGACCTGCTTGTCTCTCCTCTTCATATACGGTCCTCTGTGTCTCCCAATGTTCAACCTCTCTGTGTTCAAACTCGAATGTTCCCTTAGCATCGAGGCTTCCCACCTGTGTCTTATACCTGCCCCATAGTCAATCTCAGTCTCTGGGGGGACAGGCTTCCACTTGAGCAGGTGGTTGAAATGGTCCGGGTGGACGCCAGGGGGATAATTGGCCCTGCGGTTCCCAGAGAACGGGCTGTGGTAATGGCGGTTGTCCCATCCAAAGTAAAGGGGCTTCCGTTCTCTCCGCTCTTCCCAAGCACTATGCTCTCTGAAGATGGAACATGTTTGAGGCTTGGTCCAGGTGGACGTTTGGGTCTGGAGCCAGGGCTGGTAGAGGGCCGGCACTCGTCTAGGTATCGGCTGGAAGAGGCCAGTGTGTGTGGCCTTCAGAGCTTTATGGCTACTGCAAGGGTATGGCACCTTGAACGTGGGGTCAGGCGTCTGCTCCGGCTTTGGGTCTCTGCTCGTGGGCAGCAGGCAGTCCCTGTCTGGGTCCAGCATTAGGTCAGTTGGAATGCTCATTGCTTCACTATCTGTCACTCACGCTGACAGTTCATGTGCTGCTGTGGAGCTTGTGGGGTTTTATCCCGTCATTCTCTCGACAAGCATAGTTCACGGGTGTCACAGTCTGAAAAGTAACAAAATGAAATTTGTTATATATATATAGTATTAAATAACTATTTTCTACCCAGGCCTTTTCTCCATCTATTGCTCTCTCTGCTCTCTATCTCTCACGCACACGCACACGCACGCACACACACATGCACATGCACACGCACACGCACACACACGCACGCACACACACACACACACACACACACACACACACACACACACACACACACACACACACACACACACACACACACACACACAGTGGCGGGTGTGATCCTGCCAAGCATACTGAGACATAACCGTTTGGGGAAGTGAAGTGAGCTTTATCCAGTGCTGAGTACACTGACATGGTGATGACATAATGTCAGTGCTGGACATTATAGCTTTGCATTGACGGGCTGTAAAAGCTGCTGCGGTTACCTCCTCCCCGGCCCTGCGGCCTCAACCAGTTGGTTTAAATAATGACTGGGGGGACATTTGAATAGGTACATAATACAACTATTTTGTATTGTGTGTGTATTTGCACGCATGCACAAGGAGACAGACAGAGCACTATGTGATTACTGGGACATGGCGATGATGGCACACAGAGATAATTACAGGTAAGAGAATGTGTTGATGGACGTTTCGAGTACCGGTATTATGATGCTGAATGACCCTATGAGGTGATCATGACATACCTCTGTCTAATCTATGGAAATGAGGCATACATTACACACAACACTGCTAAGTGTGTTTTGGTGCCTTCATGATATAGTATAATAAAATAATTACAATATTCACTGAGGTCAAGTTCCTTTTTTGCATTTGTATACGAATGAACCCAGAGCGCTCATGGTGCTGTCTATATGGCACTTTTATGTAAAAACACAACACAATTTAAAGTCAAATACAGTCTTGCAGACTTGCAAATTGTTCTTGTATGAATTATATTTTGTATCTTTTTCTTTCTTTCTTTCTTTTTTTTACATTTTGGTAGAGTAAAGGTGTTGCACTATTACCGTTATTAGACATTGCGTTCCTACACAGACTTATTTATAATGCATTCAAATCATTAGACATTCACTAAACAAAACACAATCATGGACATTAGACTTTTCCTCTAGTTGGAAACAGAGAAAATGTTTGAATACTGAGTGCTGAACTGTATGGTAGATGAACAATGACTAACGAGCTAGAATTACCACCATTCTGGACTTGCATGATCCTTGTCTGTACATCCACCCCAACCCACCTACCCAAAGCCTCCCATCCATCCATCCATCCATCCATCTATCCTTCCATTCACAAATAGCAATAACTGCCAGTCTACAAAGCAAGCTCACAACGATTGGCTCTTTTCGCTATTTTTGAAATAGTAGTTAAGAATGTGTGGTACGGACGGTACCCACCTGATACCCACCTGTCTAGCCTGTATGTCCTCTCCAGGGCTGGTAGATGCGGCAGGCTTCCTCAGCAGTACATGCAGAGTCAATGGAAGCATCTAAGCTCAATAGACTGTCTAGTCAAATACATTCACTCTCCTCTCCTCTCCTCTCCTCTCCTCTCCTCTCCTCTCCTCTCCTCTCCTCTCCTCTCCTCTCCTCTCCTCTCCTCTCCTCTCCTCTCCTCTCCTCTCCTCTTCTCTTCTCTTCTCCTCTCTTCTCCTCTGTCTGTCTCTCACTCACTCACTCTCTCTCTCTCTCTCTCTCTCTCTCTCTCTCTCTCTGCTCCCTCCTACTTGCTTTTATATTTTACACCCCCTCTCTGCCCTCTTAAACTGTCTCAAAACAGATTTCTGTTTCTGTTTCTCTCCTCTTTCTCACTGTCTTTCAATTTGTCACAGCTCATCTTTATATCCATCCGAATATGTTGGCTCTTATCATCAGCAGAGTTCCATGCATCCTCTTTTCCACTTGTAATCACCCTCCTCTTCCTCTCTCTATCTCCCTGACTCTCTCCCTCTCTTTTGCTGGGTGTATAATTAGACATGATGCTCTGCTGTGCGACTCCTCAGCTGATAGTAGGCGTATGACACTATGGCTATTTGCCTGCATGTACTGTGGTGAGGGCGGGAATGCTATGCACCAGTATGGCCACACACACACACACACACATTTCCGATGAATTGAATATCAAGGACCTCAATGGAAACAAACCATAGGCTTTCTTGGGTATTAAATGACTCCACTTAGCAGACCTTGTATTAGCTCTGGTCCATAGCTCTAATGCGTTTCATTTAGAGATATGTTACTCTCAACTTCCGCCGCTTGCATGAATGAAAGGGGTTTTTTTTTTCACAGGAGGAAAAATATTCTCTATGAGGCAATTCTCTGGGCAATATCGGTAGAAGGCGCAGTGGAGTAACTAAAAGTATTTTTTTTCCCCGGTGGAAACAAAATCCCCTTTTGGCCAAAAAGTACAGTTTATACGTGTGGTGGGGGGCTCAGAGTGCGTCCACTAAGGAAAGTAGGCTTTCTAATGACACAACCCGCCTTTGTTTTGGTGAGTAGCAAAAACGTTCTTTTTATTTACGCTAAAGAGGAGAGGCTGGTCTGCGTTCATGCGAGCGGCGGAAGTTGAGAGTAACATAGCTCTAAATGCAACGCATTAGAGCTATGGATCAGAGCTTAGCTTGTATAGAACTGTACTTTCTTGTGTATCTAATCAATCAATCAAACAAACAAACAAACAAACAAACAAACAAACAAACAAACAAACAAACAAACAAACAAAACAAACAAATACATAATCATGACCATGAATCACAACAAAGTTCTTCAGGACAGGCCTTGGTTGTTCCTGACTTATAACAGTGTTTCTCAAAGTGGGGGCCGGGGCCCCCCTGGGGTCCTTAAGAGGTTTTCAGGGGGTCCCCAGCTAAATGTGTTAATATAGCATGCAGATGAGTTTGTAGATTTGCTATTTTCAAAATATCCTGAAATTATGTGAAACATTTGATCCAAACAAGTTTGAGAACCACTGACACAGAGTACAGAGAGCTCAGCATTAAAGCTCAGCTTTAAAACCTTATGTACTGTATGCGTCATCGTATGGCGTTGCATGCCCAACAGAACATATTTTGCATTTACAGAAAGTGTAACTTGCTTTGAAAGGTAATGTAATTTATTGAATGACTCATTCAACTGAAAGGCTAAACTGTCACAGCGTCGGCACCTGAGCTTCAATTGTGTTTCACCTTTAGCCTATTCTTTTCCACACATCCGCCCTTTACCTCAGTTTAACGTATACAGAGATCCTGGCTTCTATCTGGAAGCTGCATCAGCAGCAGTCTTTAGCCTGCCCTCCATTGATTGATTTTGCAGGCCTCAGCAGGTGAAAGCGTCACGATGTAGCCCACGCACACATTAGACAGAGGTGAGCTGACTTCTCATTTTGAGTCACAACATGCTCTTCCTCTGCCCACACATACAGACAGACACAGTGGCAGACAGCATGGAGCAAGGGTACATAGAAGCAAAGAAGTCTCACTCGCTGCAACCAGCAACCTTTACACCACCAGATAAACATTTGTTTGCACTGAAATCACTCATATACTTCTCCCACTTCTATACTGCCATTAGGTTGTAAACCGTTTCAGTCTACACCTGGTTGTGTTATTGTCATTCAAGTGCAATTTAGCAGCTTAAACTGCATGCTAAATGTCATGATGATGTAATCATCATGACGTGATGACGTGATGTAATCATCATGACAATCAACAATCGACAATCAACAATTATCTAATATATTTCTAAATAGGGAATGGTTGATACAATTTACAATTTAGGCATTTAGCAGACGCTCTTAATCCAGAGCGACTTACATTAAGCAAGAACAAAAAGCATGGGAATACATCACAAAAAAAAAAAGCATTTATCATAAAACATGCGTAAGCTAAGAAAGTAACAGTGGAATATCTATATTATGAGACTATACATATAAACTATATATATATACTACTATGCTATACATATGTACTATGGCGTGCTATGACTATATACAATGCAATTATAGTGCTGTCTACATAACATGCTATAAGTTTGTATCAGATGCTATCTAAGTCTACAGAAATGCTATCTAAGGGGGGTAGGGTAAGTGCTATGGGCCATGATGGAGTCTGAAAAGGTGGGTTTTCAGACTACGGCGGAAGATTGGGAGTGATGCTGCAGTTCTGACTGCAATGGGAAGTGCATTCCACAGTTTTGGAGCCAGAAGGGAGAAGAGTTTGGGACGTGTGGAGCGTTGTCCCGGCGTTTTTAGTGAGGGTACTTCCAGCTTCCCTGCGTTGGCTGATCTGAGTGCGTGGGAGGGTTTGTAGGGTTCAATCATACTTGCAAGATATGGGGGAGCCATACCTTTGGTTGCTTTGAATGCCAGCATCAGAGTTTTGTATTCTGTTTTGTATTGATACTGCATTGTGATTGTGCTTGAATTAATAAGAAGCTTACTGAAATATATTATAAATTTACTTAAATTTACCTTTACTGCATGTCTTCCCCCCATCTCCCCATTTCCTGTCAGCCTACTGTCTATCCCTCCATATATAATATATATGGATATTTCTTTTTATATATTATATATATAAAAAATATATATATATAAAATAAAGGCGAAAGCCACAAAAAAACATATATATATAAAAAAATATCTTTGGTTCTAGAACGGGTTCCGTTATAGATTCTTGGAACCTTATTCGGGCTTTCATGGAACCGGCTTTGGTTTTTGGTTTTAGTTCCGAAACAACTATTAGGGTTCTAGTCCAGTCCAACCCCGGTGTATAAAAGGGGCCTGTCGTAGCATACAAAAGGGCTTTGGCGACTTTTACACATAAGGATCCTACATTTCACTCACATGAACATGATGAATGCATACAAATACAAATAGATGGAAAGCAACCCTCAGTCACATCCTCACAATGTGGTTTTCAGACAGTTTGATGGTGTAATTTCATGATCCCATCTGTTATCCCATCCGTAATCATCCTTTGAGGCTTGTCCCAAATATTGTGTGATCTGCAAGTCTATTCGCTGCTACTTGTCATAATGTGAATGCAAAACATTTAAATACTAGTGTCAACTTCATCAAGCTAACCTCTCCTATATATGGATGTAACTATTTCTGGCAGAAAATGCACGTTTAAGATAGTCTTCTTCTTCCCTCAAAGTTGCAATGTAACACAGCTCTTTTTACATATTTATTTTATTCCTATTTATATTCAATATTTATTTGTATACATTGTTTTGTTTTGATTGTTTTGTTTCACTTTGGCTTTCAATATGCTTTGGCAGGGTATGTTTTCTGATGCCAGTGAAGCTCCTTTACATTTAATTGTATGACTATTCACCACTAGGTGGTACTAAGTACACATTTCTATGTTGTGTACAATGTGTGGTAGCCCACCACAACATGATAATTGGCTGGTTCAAATTTGCGGTTGTAAAATGTAGTAGCCTACATCACTTCTCTTCAAATTAAAACATTATATATATTATACAAACGTAAATGTATTTATTTGTTAAATAACTCATCTCATACTGAGATCAAGCTATATTGCTCAAGCAATATATTCTAACATAACAACTGTGACTACAGTCAGTACAGTGTATGTATATGTAGCCTAAGACTCTTAGTCAAAATCGATAATATACTATTAAAGACAGATAAAAATGTCTCTCTTCACTTGGTTTCTTCTATTTAGGGGCTAATCACATAAATCATCCTTTTCATTTCCCCTCTCCCCATGCTTCTCCCCCCTGTCCACGGTCAGATGGTATGCTCCACAAAGCCCTAAACTTGCTCTCGCCTCGCCTTTTCCAAATAGCTCAGCCTCTCCTCTCAGTAGCCAGTGAGTCTGCTGTGGGAATCAGGCGAGCGAGAGTATTTGTTGGGACACTGGAATAGGAACAACAACAACAACAACAACAACCAGGTTTTGGACTGATATAAAACTAGAGGAGCGAGATGCTCTCTGCTGGTCTCCAGGAAGAGCTAACTGACCTTTAGCGCTGTATTGTTATCACTTCTGCATCTGTGTTTGTGTCTAAATCTCATCTCCTAGTCAGTGAGACTCTGTCTGGGCTGAAGCAATTATGAGTTCCTCAGCAGCCAGCCTCCACAGCCTCCGTCTACCTGGTGAGTAAAGCTCAAGATCTCCTGCTTCACCTTTGAAATGCTTCATGCAGATCAATTGTGTATTTTTATTTATTATTTATTATTATATTAATTATTATTTATGATTGATTTATGTGTGTGTGTGTGTGTGTGTGTGTGTGTGTGTGTGTGTGTGTGTGTGTGTGTGTGTGTGTGTGCGCGTGTGCGCGCGCGTGCATGCGTGCTCAATGAGCCACTAACTAAAACAATAGAACAGAACAGACACACACTTAACCATTCACTTTAACTTATGTTCAAAATTTGCCCACCTATTAGCCGACCTAAAAGCTCAATGTGTCGCTTTTGTGCAACTTTTTATGACAAAGTAGGGCCTTACTTTCTCCAAAAACGTAAAAAGTTGATATATGGCGATACAAGGTTTCTGCCGACAGTCACAGCAACGATATGCACATGTGTGCCTGTGCATAAATCTCTGTGTGTGTGTGTGTGTGTGTGTGTGCGTGTGTGCCCCCATGTGTATGACTGCCTGCCTGGGTGAGACGCACCTCGACAGTGGGTGCAGGGTAGCCCCTTTCGGGACCCTACATAAAGCTTTTCTGAAGAAACTTCAGTACCATTGGGTTCTGCTCGGAGGGCTAGGTGCAGGGCCAACTAGAAAAAGTGCCCTTCTGGGCACAGGTCTCCACCAGGAGGATAGGAGTAATATAAACATGTTTTTTTTGTTTCTTGCAACAATTTTCTTCATTTTGTTGAGGAAATGCAGAGCCATATAACCGGCAGATGTGGAGGGATGCAGGGAAAATGTTTTTCCATGGCCTCTAGGGAGTGCGCATACATAAGTTGTCGATGCAGTTATAGGTAAAAACAGGAATTGGCCTGTTATAGCGCCACCGTGAGGCTGATTTGGGAAAATAATAGTGGCATGTCGTCCTCGGCCTAGTAATTTAATGGAAATTGGACACCGTTTGTGATTTGTGGCATTTTGTTCAAAACGGACCAATCATGTGAGCTTTGGAAGCCAATCTTAGCCAATCAGGATGGAAGATGGGAAATTGTGCAGATCTGTGTTGATCACATGACTATGGAGATAGTGTATACCGAATTGTGTGATGTATGGATAAAATGTGTACGAGTTATCTACAGAAATGTGTTTTTGCCTAAATCGGCCTTATGGTGGCGCTATAACAGGCCGTTGAGGAATATTTGGGCCAGAGGTTCGTCGTTGGCATCCAGGGAGTGTGTGTGCACAGTTTGGCATGGATCGGGCCAACGGTGCCGGAGATTAGCTGATAAGTGAGTGCAAAACATACTCTCTCCCCAGGCCTTCGGCCTGGTGGAGACAATAAGGCAATCATGGAAGGAGGTAGGGCCCGGACACCATTCTTTAGGCAAAGCAATGACTTTATTAAAGACAATGTTTCGACCATACTGACTTGATGAAGATCCTGTGAGTTTGTGTCTTTAATGAAGTAATTCCTTTGCCTAAAGATTAAGAACGGTGTCTACCCAATTCCATATGACGGCATCGGTGACTAGTCTTCTGGTGAATGTGTGAAGTTGTGGAGGTAGTCGCAGACATGTATTCATTCATCACATTCATTTCATCTTATTGCCACACTGTCCAAATTGTGCTCAGCCAATGTGTTAAATAGCTTCTGCCGTTGTGGATGTTGTCCTGAGTGACATGTGGTGCTGCAAGTGCTGTGCCAAACAAAATCAGACAGGAATGTTGAATCATCACATGAGTACACTGAATGCTGAATGGGCCACACACACACACACCACACACACACACACACACACACACACACACACACACACACACACACACACACACACACACACACACACACACACACAGCGCCAGGCAAAGATCTTTCAACTCTTAATGGGATTGTGCCTTGATCTCTTTGGTTTGGGCCAGATCAGTGTTCGATTTCGTATGGAAGAGTTAGCCTGGTTAATAAACCAGACCGAATCAGCCGTTGGCAAAAATAAATTGCCTGCCGGCGGATTACGGTCTGGAGAGGCTCAATTGTACGCCCATTTCCTACACCAGAGAAATGGGGCGGCCAATCGGGACACGGTATGCAATATGGGCGGGCTTTGGTACAGTGACTTTCAATGCTTGAGACCTTTGACTGACAGTATCTCTGACCAATTGCGTCAAAGAGAAAATGTTTCAACCCACTCCCCTGGAAATGAAATCCAAGCTGAGCCTCCCCAGACTAATATCCCGCGGTCCGTGCGATATTAGTCTGGTTTATTAACCAGGCTATGGAAGAGTAGGATCAGACCCTGCTTGTGAGAAGACGTCTCCCATCTGTTGCTCTGCCCCAGCCCCTGTACGCCTGCCTCCAATGCCAACACTCATCGTTGCTGTTGAGCAGAAACTTCTTCTTATCTCCATAAATGTTTTATGTTTCTTAATAAATCAATGTCCTACTTCATCAGTGTCGTAGTAGTGATTGAAAATAGCAGATATACAAGCTCAGGTGAGGTTCTACATTGGCTATGTTTGCTATTTCTTAATTTGAATACTGAAAAAGTAACAGTTTTGGACATGAAATGAGTTTTCCACAGACCGCTACGTCATGCATGCAAGGGTTTGATTGCGTGGGGACTTGTGCCAAGGAGCGACACACTGGTGTGGCTGTGGCACCAAGGATTGGACAGCTGTTGTCAGTATTTAACCCATTCTGAACGGGCACCCATTTTGGTGTCGGCATCATGTTATGCTTTAGCTATTTAAAAATAGCAGATCTACAAGCTCATATCGCGCCACCGAGTGGCGCGATACGAGCTTGTAGGTCTGCTATTTTTGAAAAATCGAAGAGCGACTGACATTTTTAGAATCTGATCTCAGGTCAGAATGGGTTCATCAGGACCAGTGTGTGTCCGGCGGAAACCTCGTATGAATCTGATCTCAGGTCAGAATGGGATAAAGTTAGATGGAGGGCAGGAAGTGAGGGGGATCTTTGTATTCACTGTGTTACTTGTCTGCTCAGCTCTCTTGGATGGACGACCCAGATAAGATGAAGGTGATCGATACCAATACGGTTTAGCAAGTAATTAATTACAGTCTGTATATTAATTCAGTGCACTATGCTCCCCACAGGAGCAAAGGGCTTTATTCAGACGCTATACACTGTAAAATCCTGAATGTTGATTTAATTAGTTTAAATTAACAGATTTTTACGGTGTATACAACTATACATGAATGTTTCTCATTTATCAGCTCCAGTTGGATAACTCTTTGTTCATGAGACTTCATTAAGTCACCTCGGCCTCCTTAATTACTTTGATTCCAACCCAAATATTGCTGGGAAAGTAGAGGTTCATGGAATCCAAAGGAAAGTACGGACATATACAAAAAGCTTTCTGGTGCTGAACAAAAAGATACGTACAGGAGAAGGAGAAGTTGTCCGCACACTGTTTGTTTGTAGCTCCCACAGGAAATGTATTTAGGATGACAACGTTTCGGGTATCATACCTGACGACGACCCATAAGGGGTCGAAACGTTGTCATCCTTTTATTTTATTTTATTTTTTTATATTATCTTTTATTTGCTTTTGACATTTCATTTACATACAGTTGTAAAATGCAAGTTAAATACATTTCCTAACTGAACAATTACAAACCCTTCCCAGACCCTTCCTAGTACAAGAAAACTATCTAATGCATGTTTTACTTTATGACCATGATTATCTGTGCTACCACATGAATAAAATAATCATGACAACAAAAAGAAAGACAAGCAGGCAAAAAATAAAATAAAAATAAAATAAAAAACAACAACAATCTCTGTTATGCTTCAAATAGCTCTCTCCAGTTCTTGTCCCATATTTGGTATGTAATCCATTGCCCGACCCCAGATCTTCTGAAAGTGTAATAATTTTCCTTTCACGTTATACATGATTTTTTCTGGTGTGCAATAGGATAGTAGTTCTGCCCACCATTGTTTAGTCGGGGGAGGGGGTTCAGATTTCCAATGACAAAGAATACATTTTTTTGCAGCAGACATTGCTAACAGAGTAAAGTTCTTCTCAAAGGTGTCAAGGTTACTCAGCATAGAGACATCACCCAGAATAGCTATTCGTGCGTCAGGAGTCACAGTTTTTCCAATAATTTTTGAAAGTTGTTCAAATATAAATTTGTCATCCTTATACTCTAAAGTAGAGGTTCATAACATGAATACATTTTTGTGTTCTGTCTGTCTAGGCAGAGCCACCCACCTACTGTATTAAAGCTCTGAGACAGAAGGAACTGTTACTGTTGCAAACTCATGTCTGCATAGAACTATGGAAATAACAAGGACATAATGCTGTAAGTTACCCATCGCAAAAAAGAGCTCAATATTACAGTACAGCATGACCATCTGATATACTGCATATTGTGCATCATGCTAGTGTAACAATCACTGTTGCTGCTATTTTGATTATTGCGTTTATTGCTATTTGGTCTATTTAGGAATGCTGTTTCCATGGCTTGAGAAGATGTAAGACGCAATAGGAATGATCACTTTTAACGACAATCAATGTCCCTTGTCACAGGGAATTGCGAGACTGGG
This sequence comes from Protomyctophum parallelum, assembly GCF_964188405.1. NCBI lineage: Eukaryota > Metazoa > Chordata > Actinopteri > Myctophiformes > Myctophidae > Protomyctophum > Protomyctophum parallelum. Next base: position 48,495,855 of record NC_139703.1, on the reverse strand, counting down.
TGAGAGAGAGGAGACTCAGGAGAGTGAGGGTGCTTAGCTTATATTAAATACTGGGTCTTTCCTTGTCTCAGACCATCTAGTCTTGTCTAAATGTTCTAAGAAGGACCTTTATTTAGTTCCCTCACAAATCAAATGTTAAAAATATACCGAATTACTATATAGACAGAGTTAATGCATCAAGCTAAACGTTAACCGAAGAAGAAGAAGAAAATAAGTAAATAAAATAAATAATAATTAAGAAAATAGCAGTGTTGATTTATTTTGTACAATTGCAGGCACACCCCCAAAAATATTGTTCTTGAATCGTTCAGTTTGTCATATAGCTACAATAATTCATAGGCTTATATGGTTGGAGAGTAAATCACAGAGGTATTATGGGTGAAAAAATGCCTCTTTGATGAAATCACCTCCACAATCCAAGTGCTCATAGCAGCAAATCCATGGTAAGCGTACAAATCATTTTTACTGTATCAGTCTCAACTGCAGCATTAATTCTGTATTTCTGTCAGGCGAAAGTGTTATATAAATTAACCTTTAGACTTAACAAAAAGCGTGAGCAATGCCAGAGGAATTTCTTGAGTTTGACCAGCATTCCAGTGGATGTCCCTGCTGAACTGAAAATAGCCTTCATCTCCCCTCCCAGATATGAGGAGAGTCACTAAAGCCTATCCAGAAACACCAGAGAGCAACACAAATGTTTTTTTCCCTGTTTTTTTTAGATATGGGCTCACATGTCCTCATTGAGTAATGGACTAGGATTGTGAACTTTAATAATCTGTGAGAAATGTGAAAGGCGTTCCCTGTTCAGCTATCTTACCCTATGACTGTACCCTAATATGACATCTATTCTGTACTATACTATACTGTCTTCCATGAGGTGATCAAACTCCTTTAATTTTGCTTCAGATCTTCCTCCTAACAGTTTTAGATTGAGAATATTCCATTACTTACCGTGCCTATTGGTATTACTCTCTTGGCTCTTACATTCTGAATTACAGGCTGCTTGAAATACAATATAGTTTCATATATATATATATATATATAAGTTCATCTCATTTTGATTCAAGTTTTTTCTGGACAGGACAAATACTGTATATCATGTAAATATCTATTTTGTGGAACAGAATCCAGTAGTTTGTTTACAATCTGAATTCGAATAGTCTTCTACTTGTGGTGGACTGTTTCAGAGGGCAGTGGGACAGGGCGTTGAAATGCATACAATCATATTGCCAGTCTGTGGTCAAATCTGGGCAGGGAGGGGAGAGTGTTAACGATGATGTAATTGTTGAGCTTAGCGGTAATGGTTCTGGGCACTGAGTCTGTGGTCACCCCACTGAAAATTATGTACTCCGATCTTATACTTTATAAATCATTCTGGATAAGATTGTCTGCTAAATGCTTAAATTATACATTTAACAGTCATACACACACACAGCACTGCATACAGACACAGACATAGACACAGTTGCAAAAACGCACACACGCATGCACATTGCACAACCTGCCAATGTTTACCATTAATAATTCACCCAACTTGAAACTGGAGTCTCAGGGTTTAAGACAAAAACAGAGAATAGGAGGCACCTAAAATAAAGGTGAGGGCACAGCTCCCAGATATTATTTTATCCACTTCATCACAAGAGTAAAGATTATCTCTGTTCCACACAGTGTTCATGCTAATGGCCTATGTTTAATATATAGGTCATAGGTGCTGATGATTGATTTATTGATTGATGATAAATTCTTGATAGCTCTGAAAGTAATTCTAGATGTTTCAAACTCAAACTGTCATCTCGCTAGGGTCTGAACATATCCATGATCAAAACAATTTAAGATTAACTCTTTCTTTCTTTCTTTCTTTCTTTCTTTCTTTATTTCTTTCTTTCTTTCTTTCTTTCTTTCTTTCTTTCTTTCAAATATTTTTCAGAAACAAAATTCTAACGAGCATGTTTCACTAGAGGTTGCACCTCTGCTCCTGTATTTTATAGCAGGACGTTTCCACTTCCTGTAAATGTTGACCAGTGTCTACTGTCTAGTGACCTTCTAGAGTCTAGTAGGACTGTCTGTCTAGTAACTAGACAGACAGTAGACACTGTTATGTCAGTGACCTACTAGACAGTAGACACTGTTATGTCAGTGACCTATTAGACAGTAGACACTGTTATGTCAGTGACCTACTAGACAGTAGACACTGTTATGTCAGTGACCTATTAGACAGTAGACACTGTTATGTCAGTGACCTACTAGACAGTAGACACTGTTATGTCAGTGACCTATTAGACAGTAGACACTGTTATGTCAGTGACCTACTAGACAGTAGACACTGTTATGTCAGTGACCTATTAGACAGTAGACACTGTTATGTCAGTGACCTATTAGACAGTAGACACTGTTATGTCAGTGACCTACTAGAGTAGATGCTTTATTTACTGTCTCTAGTAGGTCACTGGTTTCGGAATGACACCCTCTTCCCATATGGTTGTGACCTAGACAGTAGACACTGTTATGTCAGTGACCTACTAGACAGTAGACACTGTTATGTCAGTGACCTACTAACTAGACTCTGGTCTAGACACTGTTGTCCCGTGACCTACTAGACACTAGCAACGTAGAAAATCCCTGACAGATTGACCCGTTTGGTAGTGGCCAGATGTAGCCTGTCAGTAGTTTTCTGCAGCCAGTCACTGTCAGTAGTAGTCTTAAAAAGTTATAATGCTGCAAAGCATTATTTATAATGGAAGAGTCAGCCAGTAAAAAAAACCTGACATCTTGCTTTGCTAATCTAGCCTCTGCCTCTCCACTATCCACATTCTCTCTCTCTCTCTCTCTCTCTCTCTCTCTCTCTCTCTCTCTCTCTCTCTCTCTCTCTCTCTCTCTCTCTCTCTCTCTCTCTTTTCTCTCTCTCTCTATTAGACAAATTGCTCTCATCATACTCATCATTGGTTGCTCTCACCAGAGTTCCTTTCCTTCCTGACCTTTCCTCCCACATTTGAGTCCCCACTACTTTCTGCTGCACCACTCACTCCCCTGTCTTGTCACAGCTGGGAGCTGGAGCATTATGTGAAACAGAAACTCTCCTCTCTGACCAGCCATTGTGCCTGGAATATGGATAGAAAGGACATGGTGTTCAGTTATCTTGCACTAACAGCTCAAAAATTTTATTTCAATGTTATGTGTCTCAGTGATGGGGAGTCAAAGCCCCTGGATGGGCCAGTGAAAGCTGAAGATTCATGTGCTTTATCTTCAATATCACGCACAGACAAGTCGAGAGAGAGAGAGAGAGAGAGAGAGAGAGAGAGAGAGAGAGAGAGAGAGAGAGAGAGAGAGAGACAAGACAGAAAAACATGATAGGGGGGATGTAAGTGTGAAAGACATCGAACACCATCACTTGACAATTATGAGTTAATGGCATTGGCTCTTTACAGTATTTTATCTATATGGTCCATTAATTTGCATGATGAGAGTTTGGTGGGAATACGTGTATAGTCTTCACGAGGTTCTACTTTAGTTCTAACAGTGATTACCTCGTCAGAATTTCCTTCTTGGAAACCTCTCCGGAACCACCCCAACGTTGGTTGTGCAGAAACCTTCAAAATGAGGCTCTGGCAGAGTAATCTACAATCAGTCTAGGTGAGGGATGGTTCCTAAGGGGATTTCTGTTGGACTGCTGTGTATCAGCAGACTGTAGCCAGAGCCACATCTATAAACAACTGGGTCTTCTCGAAAGACCATGTTGTCTGCTTCTGTTCCCAAACGCCTACCCTGAAGTCCTCTCTTCCTGTGACGATGGCATTTGCTATAAAGCAAAGTCCTCTGTGTTTAACTCTGACAATTTGACTATGTCCCAAACTCCGATTTCCATTTATCATGGTGATGGACTATATCCACATCCAGAGCTGGTATGCTTGAATGCTGATCCCCCTCCCCAGAGCAATTCCTCACCACTACTGCACATGCACTAATTATAATATAGTAAAAAGTAAAAAGTAAATGATTGGACATGGTTGTTAGACAATATTCTCAAGACACATTATCAATTTAATACCACTTTATAAAATTGGGTTGCATTTGCATGGTAGTAGGTACGAAGACTATTTAGGTGCTTTTGTTGATTCTTTTAGACACAACTAATGCAATTTCTCTAATAACATCAGTTTAAAAGCCCCTCTAGGGGATCCAGCCGGACCAAAGTGGTTTGAACTGAATGATTAAACATAACAGTAAAGTGAAGTAATATCAGGAGGGTCCGTGCTGTGGGTAGCATGAACGACCGTCTACAGCAAATTCCATCGCAATCCAGCCAACAGTTGTAAATATATATCTTGTTTCGGATCAAAGTCAGATGGGCATTGGGTTTACCCTCCTCAACACTAAAATTAATTCCTGTCACTGGCATCATGTCTTAGCCTAGGCGTCCCTCTCCTTTACGTCCATGCTTTTGTCTTCCACTGAGACCCCTTTTCCACCGGTTGGTTCCCAGTGGGAACCGGTTCAGTTCTTTTTGGTTTTTAGTCCATGAGCCAGAGCTCCAAAATTGGTGGGCAAACTATACCCTATATTAAATTGTTTATAGGATCAATACAAGTAAATTAATACATGATAACCCTTCCACAGTAGTAGCTTTTTCATGTTTTTGATTATTTTGCATATTTTCCTACATAATGCCTCATTTGCATATTAAAAAATGTAAAATTTGTAATACAATAAATCATTGTCTTCGTGTAAGTACTCAATTGGGAGAGTTTAATGGTGATAACAATCTAATATAGGTATGGTTTTGCCCACTCAATTCATAATTCACGTTTCAATTTTGGAGCTCTGGCTCATGGACTAAAAACCAAAAAGAACTGAACCGGTTCCCACTGGGAACCAACCGGTGGGAAAACTTTCTGTTTCTTCCCCCAAAACGAGTGCGTGTGTACTGCGTGTGCCCTCGCGCACACTTCCGGCCCTCTCTGTGTGTCAAGTCTTCCATCTATTCCAGTCTATTCTAGTCCATGTCAAACTGGGTCAGAGCCTTGATGTACTGTACGATTATGTCCAATGAAGCCTAATTTATACTTATTTGTGCTCACTAAAAATGATTTTCGGCACATCACGTGATGAAGTATCAATTTAGCCATAACACTTACTAAGCAATGACGGTGATGAAAGAAAGAAAGAAACAAATGAAAGAAGTACAAAGAGAGAGTGACGGGGATAAGGGTACTAGAAGATGCATCAAAAAGAGTCACCCCTGTCCTGCAGGATGTTGGGTCAGAACTGGACCCGTCATGTGCTTTTAGCTTGTTTATGCCCATCATTTCAAATGCCTCCCTCCTTTCCCACCCGTCTTGAATAGCCACTCTGTACAGACTGCTGGCAGGCACACTGGGTGCCCTGTGGTGTGAAACTATGGGTTTTAGGAGGCATGACTGACCGGAGATGTGATCTCATCAGCGCAGGACATTGTGACCCTATTTTTGTGTGTCTGAGCATTTTCCCCTGTGACCAGCTGCACTAATCAGAGGTCACTGGGGTCACTTGCGGCTTAGAGAAGCCTTATTGATCAAAATGATTCGACGGTAAGCGAATTGGATAGGGTAACAAAATCAATTTGAGCACATGCATCTTTAACTTTAAGGTCTCAGTGGTCCTGGGCCTCTAAGGCGAAGATAATCAATACCACAATCGAACTGTGTCTGTGTTCAATTGTATAGAAAATTCGCTTCATAAGGATTCGAAAATGAACAAGCTGACATCTAATTAAGATTATATAATACCTGACCACCGAGATATTTAACATGTTGTAATGGCTTATTATCAAAACAAAGAACTGTTTACAACCAAACACATCAAATTAGCCAACCCCAATTTCTACTGACATCCCCCTTTGTCAGCGCAGCTTCCATAGTTCCTTATGAGTCTATGCACAATGGCATCTCTGACTGTGTAAGAGAATGAGGAGAGGAAAGACACACACACACACACACACACACACACACACACACACACACACACACACACACACACACACACACACACACACACACACACACACACACACACACACACACACACACACACACACACACACAATCTGCTCCAAGCACAGTCCAATGGGAAGTGTCCTAATATATACCCCAAGGCCATCTGGTACAGTCTACAGTGACAGTAATACTACCACTATCATATTGCCTATAGTGCTATGGCAACAAATAAACAATGGAATTCTCCCAGGGTCCAGATGGTAAAAATAGCAGTATTCCCCTAACTGAACTCTGTTCAGCTCCTGGCTAGTGGTTACATAATATCCTCTCCTCCTCATTGCTCACATGCAGTGCAACTTAAAAAGTGGCACCTTCTTCAAATGATTTATTAATCTCTTAGAACTTTTTTCCATTGTCATTTCTACCTCTGCTTTTCTAAGGACTCAAAGGATAGAGTGTAGCCTATATTATAGTGCTGACACTGTGACAGGCATGACAGGATGCACATGGATACGGTTCCTGCACAGGTCTCTGTTTGTCCACCTCCTCTGTGTGCAAGTTAAAGTAGGTATTAAAGACCACTTTAACAAGTTACAGTAGGTATTAAAGACCACTTTAACACGGCAACCATTGGATCTAGGATCAATTTGACTAAAGATCACACGACAGGCAGGTCATACAGTACATACAAATCAAAATGAAACTACTGTTAACACTCACATCTTTGAGAATTTGTTCTTTTGGGTGGTGGTGTGTGCTTGCTGCGTTACGCCCACTATACTGTATATGCCCTGAGAGACATTGCTGTCAGCCAGACAGAACCATGTCCCTCTTATCTTGTCCCAGAGATAGCCAGTGTCTAGAAGGCAGGCTGTCAAAATAAGAGAGCCGAGCTGCTGTGACAGCTGTGTCCAGCCATCAACGCAGGCAAGTGCCCGGGCAAGACTCATGGGCATGGGCAATGCCCCGGCGTTGACCGAGCAATGTAGAAAAGGCAGCCCAGCCTGCTGCCCTCAGGTCCCAACATATTTCATATCTTCAACATTCACAATGATGGTATTACTTTAAGTACAGCTTGGTAACTAAATACTCTCAATATGAATATAATGTTGAACTTTAATATTCACGTTATTGGGAGATGGACAAAGAAGAAAATTAGACTCATGCATAACCTCTGAAAAAATGGATATCCCTGGTATTTTCAGTGTTCCCTTGTAGCTATTTTTAAAGTGGTCTAGTTTATTTTATTCTTTTTTTCCCCCTAGCCTATCTTCCTTTCATGGTGTTATAAACACTCCAACTCCATTATCCATTACTCTGTTCTGTTTATAGACCATTATGAAACAGGCCAGATCATCATTACAATAATCCCAATTCAGGCAGGGCTTAAAAGCCTCATCCAATTAGTTCAGGCCCTGCCTTTGGCTTCGAATTATGCTTCACACTACAGACTTTTGTCCGAGGGAACATTCAATATATATATATATAGATTTTAGATAAAGGGGAAAACAAAGGGGGCATGCACTTTAGTAGTTGTGTTAAAAGGCAACAAAAAAAAAGGCCAGTTCATCCTTCATGAAGGCCATGATTGTCAACACCTAAATTAAGTGAATTCCGTGGTTCATTTGATTTTATGTTCATTTCAGACATTTCAAAGGCTGGTGCACATTCATTTATATTTATAACTAAAAGGCAATCTCATAACTCATTTAAACTTCCTAAATGAAAAATATCTCTTGGATTTATAGTGTATAAATGTCATCAAATGTCTTTGATGTTCTTGGAGAACTCCATAAAAGGCAATGAAAGTGCTGTGGCAACTGAATAAGGATCACTTCTCGTTAACCCAGACACTTTGGTCTGTTTTGGCTACCTCTCTGGCTGCATAACATTCAGACAGAGGCTAGTATAGATGGTGCATGTGCTGCTGATTGCTGAAACATTCAAAGCCTTATTTCAAACATTGTCTCCTCTCTATGGTGACCATTGTAAACATGGCACTTAACCGAGAGCAGCCCGTGTCTAACTATTGAGACTGAGAGCATGCTCTGGCGAGGTTACAGTACAAGCAGCCTTTTCCCTTCTTCTCCTCCTCCTCCTCTTCCTCTTGACACCCACACACTGCCCTCTAGCATGTGCACTTTGCTTTATTACAATGATGCTGATGACACAGAAAAGGGGATTGCATGTTAAAGGTAAACAAGATTAACCCGAGAATTGATGACTCACCTGCGGACTGCATGAGTATTTGGACATTACAGCAGTAATGATGAGGACATTTTTAGCCTACCGTGAAGATGCAGCAGCAAAAGAGAGGCAATGTGTGACAATTAATGTAATGTACTGTATGGTAATTGCGCCACTGTAAAAAAGTTCTAATTAGATGGCTTGGTTGTTGAAGATAGTCTGGTGCAAATAGAGTTCAATGCAAAAAAAAAACAATTGGCTAAAAGAAATACAATCATTCCTGATTTATTTCACTCATAGCTCAATGGCGCCCCCTTTTGTTTACAAAAGCAACTGAACCGGCATCTATTGTAACTTAGTTCAACTCCTGATTTTTTTAATTCCCCAGCAGAGGCAGAGCACAGTCAGAGGGTTCCAGCCATAGACTCTACGCAGCAGATTAAACTGAAGGAGAGACAGCGATTCTTTGAAGAAGTCTTCCAGCATGATGTGGATCATCATCTGTATCTCACCTCCTCATCTCACCTCACTATTAGAGACTACAGGAGACGTGAGTTGAACGGAAAACACCTTCACATCTTTATTTTGTATTGTATAATTTCTTTTGGGCTTTTGTTTATTCTTCAAGCTTTTGAGGAGTAACATACAAGTATTAAATTTAAAAATAGTTATACCACCCAAACATGCATGTGTGTGGGTGAGTGTGCGCACTCACACTCTCACACATACACACTTTAAAGAAGCTTTATTGGCATGAGAAAACATACGTTTACATTGCCAAAGCGAGTGTCGAAATACAATAAAAAAAAACATTTAAGAAACATCCATGAGTATCATTTCACTTTGCCTTTCATGCCCATGGCAGCTCCCATTGGCAGCATCTCGTCCATGGAGGTGAACGTGGACATGCTGGAACAGATGGAGCTGTTCGATATCCCCGATCACGAATCTCTGGATGTTTTCTTCACTTCCGGGGCAGAAGAAGGGACGGCCTCCCCAGTGCCAGGTACAGAGGATTGAGGGTGTTGTTGATGTATAGCAGTGGTTCTCAAACGTTCCAACATATCTCTCTTAGAGCAGTGGTTCCCAAACTGGGTTGGGACACATTTGTGTGTCTGACTGGGACACGGATACGGATATGTATTTATTGTTTCCTACATTTTGTTTTTAATATTTCAAAAAGCTTTCAAAAAACATTCCCAAAAAATTGCATGAATTAAAAACAAAACTCAATGATTTAAAGAAATTCAAAGAAGAAAAAAAATATATCAAGGAAATTCCATAAGTTAATATATAGTCGATCTACAAGCTCACTGCACTGGGCGAAGTGAGCTGTCTTAGAGTGCACAAATGGAACTAAATGAACGTGTACACTCTAGTTGCAGACCTATAAGGGACGGGTCCATTTGGAACTCCAGTAAGGGACCCTCAGGGTCCCTGGACCCCACTTTGACAACCATTGATGCATAGATATAGCTATTCAGTATTTTAGCTGTGACGTGAGCGCCCCCTCCTGAGATACTTCCGGGTCCTACTTTTGTGTCGCTTTTGTGTCCCCATGGAGTTATACTGTGACACTCCGTCGGACTAAATCTGAGACGAAAACAACCACGAAAGTCTCATTTTACCGCAACAACAAAGCTGCGCTGCTCTCCAAAATCTGGCTGTGACAGGCCGTCTGCCCCACATGGAATACTATCGCCATTTTATTTGATTGTGTCAACTAAATCCTCATTAATGCAAACTAGATTCAACATACTCAAGCCTGCACACATTGTAAATATCCCCCGAAATATTTTACCGAGCAAATGGACTGTTGCCACCTTCAATAATAATGATAATAATAGTCTTTATTGTCTCCACATCATATATTTTTGTTGTCATGGACACTTGTACAAAACATTAATAATTCTACTCGAGTTGGAAGCATTAAGACCCATTTTAACCCTCTATGGCTTCCTTTCTGAAAAATAACGCCAATTTAAAAAGATTGTTCTATTTACAATGGGATGCGGACGGGAGCTGGTGCCACTTGGACCCGGACGTAACGTAGCACTACAAAATGACGTCTGACTTAAATACTGAATACTAGGAGTAGTCGTCATCATCCGTGTGATTTGATTTGGACTTGAGAAGTGAACACTACACTGGTGTATTCCCTGGGGTTAAAACCAGGATACGGTCATCCTGCCCCAGAAGGAAACGCGTAATAGTGTTTCGGCACCATAGACGGTGCCTTTAATTGACCCAGACAAAGGCAGTCTGTATACTAGGGCTACTTTCCAATCAAATACAATTTATTCAGCTACATTAAATGCAAAAGGCATACATGCTCATGATAAGAATACAGCTACTTTATGTCTTCTTTTAGTTTAATTTTTAGTTATTGTTAGTTTTGGGGGTTTTCTTTGGTTGTTAAACCCCATGTACCATTTAGGGTGGGGAAGGGAGCAGGAACAACTTTAACCCATTAAAACCAGTGTCATTTGTCTTGGTGACGTGCTGTGAGCTTAGCTTAACAGTATATCTGCTATTTATTAAGTGGTGCAACCACTTCTACATCCAGCATGCAATGTCCATGTACCTGTGTACGTGTGTGTGCATGTACCTGTGTACGTGTGTGTGAGCACGAGTGGTGTGCGCATGCGTGAAATTGGAATGAGAGAAGTATGTGACATGGCTGCCACCTGCTGGACGCAAACGATACAGAGAAGAAATTGGAGTTGCACCACTTGGTTCACACTGGTGTGATTTTTACTACTGGTTTAGAAGGCATTTGTAGAATCGGCTTCAGGTCCTAATGGGTTAAAGACCAGAGGGATAAACTGTAAATGTTGGAATGGAAATGGCCAAATGCCATTCTAACATTTCTATGCAAAGATTTGTGCTGTAGAAATGCCTATCTGATCCTCTTGCAAAGATTTGTTCTGACTGCTGTAATCAACCCTATACAGCGCAAGGAAACCACAATAACAACAACGAGGAAGTCATCGGCGATGGACTCCTCCTCCGACATGTCCTGGAGGGCTGGGATGCCAACCACCGCATGTCCTCCACTTCCTCAAACTCTTCCTCCAGCAGCGGGAACACCAACGAGGAGGGAAGGGACACTCCGGTCTTCCAGTCGGATGAAGACGACGAGGAGGAAGCACTGGAAGCGCACGCCGGTGCAGGCCTGCACGATGCTTCGTCCACAGAGCGAGAGAAGGGGAAGCCGTCTCCATCGTCATCGTAGAGGGGTGCCTTCGTCCACAGAGCGAGAGAAGGGGAAGCGGTCTCCATCGTCATCGTAGAGGGGTGCATGTGTGTGGTCCGACGTACTAACAGTCCGACAGGCATTCGTCCGACACCCTACCCCCAAACCCTAAACCTAACCTCACAGGAAGCCACAGGTTAGTTTTAACCTGCCACGCATGTCGGGAAGCCACAGATTCATTTTAACCTGCCACGGTTAGTTTTAACCTGCCACATATATCGGAAGCCACGGGTTAACCTTCCGTAGTTAGTTTTAACCTGCCACGCATGTCGGGGGAGCCACGGGTGAGTTTGAACCGGCCACGCATGTTGGGACAATGCCTGTAGGACTGTTAGTATGTTGGGACAATGCCTGTAGGACTGTTAGTATGTTGGGACAATGCCTGTAGGACTGTTAGTATGTCTAGCCAGTGTATGCACCCCCGTTGTAGAGCACCCCGCATTGCAGCGCTCCCCAAGATCTTCAGTGGGAATAGGGGACAGGGGAGAGGACATTGGAATGAGCGTTATTGTATGTGGAGTGGACTGTCAAATGCAAAAAAAAAACGTTTTCCATAGACTGGCTCCTATTGCTGACCTTCTAAACTTCGTTCAACTCTGTTGAATTATGATTTCCAGGAGGGGCGCAGTGTGTGAGCTTTGGAGGTGGTGACATGTTTGAACGGTATATAAAGAGAAACTTGCATTCATATTTCTTCTTTGTGTTTTTGGCATGTTTTAAAGAATATCATATTTTCCCTGTTAACTGCTTTATAGGAGTTGGGGCACGGTCACACTGCACGTTTATTCTACCTATTGATGGTGGATTCTGCCAGTGCTTTTCAATGGGAATGGAGCAGTTTGCTGCCATTTACAGATTTTCTCCAAAAATAGGCTGCATTCTCATTGGAATGCATTGGCAGAATCCGCCCTCATAGGTAGAATAAAAGTGTGGTGTGACCGTGCCCTTAAAATGCAAGATATTGACGTTTTCATACATTTTACCATTTACACTTTGTACAGTGTAAACATGGCCCAGGAGGATAATAAAAATAAATGAATGAATCACAATAAATCGTGAATGAACATATTCCATAATTGCATTATTAATTATTATTATTATTATTTCTGGAACTATAATTACACCAACAGATTCTATGTTGTGTTTTATTTCAACATGCTGTCCTGGTGTGATTATTTGGTCTAACAATGTTAAAATCTAAAAAATACCTACTTTACATTGGCAAAACATATTGTTTGACTAATGACTTGCTCCAAGCCTATGACTGTACTTTTACATGGGGAAAGAGACATTAAAAGCAGGATAAGTGATTATTATTGTTGCGGGGGTTAACCCATTCTGACCGGGCACCCATTTTGGTGTCAGCATCATGTTATGCTTTAGCTATTTAAAAATAGCAGATCTACAAGCTCATATCGCGCCACCGAGTTCAAAAACTTGAAATAAAATATTGACTGTTAAGGGCTTAATTTAATTTGTTAATTTGAGGTGAATCAAAACTGATATTATGCTAATGGTCCAGAGCTCAAAAAAGACTGATGTATTCCTTTCCCATAGTTGCTTTTATTCTGTTCTCTTAACCTTCCATATTAAAGATATATTCAGTGATTTCACTTAATTCAAATATCACTTATTTTTTTGTTTTGTTGTGATAATCCTCCCTACTATAGAGTGTGCTGACCATATAAGGAGTTCCTCCCTGTCCCCAGTTAACCCCTGGGGGTCAAAAAACCTTAGGTTTCGTTTTTGACTCTCTATCCTGATTGGACGAAAGGCTGGGTCCCACAGCCAAAAACGAAACCTAAGGTTTTTTGAGTGAAATCACTGAATATACCTTTAACTCCTAATAATGTCTGATTCCTCACAGTTTTGTTTATTCAAGATTTCAGGGTATACAGTAAATCAGATAACATAACAATAGATGTGTTGTGACACACCCATACGGGACATACCAAAAAGATGTACATATGAATGTGTCATATAATAACCACCATATGCAAAATATTGTGGTAGCGTAAAAGAAAAATAAATTGTATAGTACCGGGAAGTGACACTTTACAAACCACATAACCTGAATCAAGTTTTGAAACAAAAACAAGACAAACATAATTATGACAAGACCCAACATGGCATGGTGATTCATTGCAACTTCTGCAGACATATCCGATTGATTATTTGGGCACATTATCTAATAATGTTGACTGTCTCACACAGTCAACCGGTACACTTTCCCTTGAAATTCACTCCCTTTTCTGTGGAAGTTCTTGACGTCCGACTTCCCAGTAAATCACAACATTGACACTTCATACAATTTACAATTTACAATTTAGGCATTTAGCAGACGCTCTTAATCCAGAGCGACTTACATTTAAGCAAGAACAAAAGCATGGGAATACATCACATAAAAGCATCATACATGACCAGGTCATTAAATTTTAGTGCACTGTTTTTCAACTAGTGGGAGATAAAAAAAACAAAATTTCCTACATTATAAAATGCATGGGACCACATGCAATGCCTTCACGGACCACCAGCTGAAAACCCCTGCATAGAATGTTTAATCAGTAACAAGTGTCTCTCTGTTTGTCCATAATAATCTTTAATAAACTTAAAATACATTTTCAAGTGGGTTGCCAGTTGTGTTTTATTTAATTTTAAAATGAAAATGCATTTTGTTTGCTAAAGAGCTGGAGAGACAAGTTACTGAACACATATAGCTATTTAACACTTATTTTTACTACAACAATATCACTTATATACCTTTACCTTACCTTTAAGTGTTTTCAGCACAAGTTGGATAACATTTTTAGGACACTGCTCTCAAGCACGATTATAGGTGTGTATGTTCAAAAGCACACTCAAAACCCACCTTTTCAAACTGGCTTTCCCTACATAACCCCCCCCCCCCCCCCACACACACACACACCCCCTTCTTGTTTGTCCCTTTTTTATTTTGATTTCTAGTTTTTAACCTTTTAAACCTTTTTAAATAGTTTTAATAGTTTTCTAATAAATATGTCTGAACTTCTTTCTGTAAAGCGACTTTGGGTACCCAGAAAAGCGCTATATAAATCGTATATATTATTATTATTATTATGTTTTTTAATGCAGCCAAAATACAAAGGTGCACCTTTGACCGTTTCAGTTCAAACGTTGCATGTAGAATCAGTAAATGGGGTTTGAAAAGGAAGATGGGCATCGTCTCTTCAAAATCCAGTCATTTTGTGTGAATATTTTCATTTCATTGTGTGTGTAACTATAGCCTACAGCATGTAAACAAGCTGCTGTGATCAAGGTCTCCTTACCTAAGAATGCAGTTCAACTCCATTCAATAACATCAAAAGGCAATGAGCAACGTGTGTGTGTGTGTGTGTGTGTGTGTGTGTGTGTGTGTGTGTGTGTGTGTGTGTGTGTGTGTGTGTGTGTGTGTGCTGGAGAAAGTGATAAAGGGTTGAGTCTCTTGCCACTTGCTCATAGCTAACAGAAAGGCAGGTCAGAGTGAGATCTACATTCTACACCACAATGATTCTGCTCTACCTATTGGTAAGTAAATTGAGGGGTAAAATTACTTTTGTTGTTCTTTCACAACACCATAGATTATTTAAGCAAGGTTTTCTTAACTGTCAATATTTACTTGTGTTTTGTATGACAGTTAAGCCTACTTAACGGTCTACAACAAACTACTGTGAAACGATGTTGTTGTTTGCCATTGTAGACCATGCAGGTTGTTGAGCTACAGTAAGTGGCATACTATTGCGAGCACATTTATTTGATTGCATTACATATTGTAAAATATATGTAAGCAAGCAGTCAGTCTAATATGTAATGGATTAAAATGTTGCCATTTTACATTGCAAAATGTCTCAAAACTATTTTACATCTCTAAACCTATAGTCAGTGATTACAATTTACAATTTACAATTTAGGCATTTAGCAGACGCTCTTAATCCAGAGCGATTTACAATAAGCAAGAACAAAAGCATGGGAATACATCACATAAAAGCATTTATCATGAAACATGCGTAAGCTAAAAAAGTAACAGTGGAATATCTATATTATGAGACTATACATATAAACTATATATATATTTACTACTATGCTATACATATGTACTATGGCGTGCTATGACTATATACAATGCAATTATAGTGCTGTCTACATAACATGCTATAAGTCTGTATCAGATGCTATCTAAGTCTACAGAAATGCTATCTAAGGGGGTAGGGTAAGTGCTATGGGCCATGATGGAGTCTGAAAAGGTGGGTTTTCAGACTACGGCGGAAGATTGGGATTACCGTGTAAAGTGTACAAACCTGTTCTCATTCCTGGTGAGCACATGGGTCTGTAAGACTATGGTCAAACATGCGGAGAATGTCTGTCATTTTAACTACTACTCTTCACCTCAAGAACCAGTTACACGAGGGGGGGGGGGGGGATCACTGTTACTACTGCATACTTTTTATCATCATTTTACACAATGTTGAGTTGTTTTTGTCTTTACTGGCTTATAGATCTTCTGTAGTGCTGCATGTTCAGAGCAGCTAAGACGTGAAAAAAGGGCTTGGATAATTGACTCCTTTGGTATTGAGGAGGAGCACCCTGGGCCATTTCCATACGAGCTGGGAAAAGTAAGCTAAAACTATTGAAGAAGAGAGAACATTTGAGGTTTCTTTAAAATTACACCTATTTCAAAATGTCACATTTAGTCAGCAAAGTTCTCAGCTGATAACTTTAATTGATACTGTCTGTTGCTATACAAGCACACATTTTCAGATGTTATTTCCATTCATAATGATATATTGATAAATATAAATGATATAACCCATTCTGACCGGGCACCCATTTTGGTGTCGGCATCATGTTATGCTTTATCTATTGAAAAATAGCAGATCTACAAGCTCATATCGCGCCACCGAGTGGCGCAATACGAGCTTGTAGGTCTGCTATTTTTGAAAAAAATCGAAGAACGACTGACATTTTTTAGAATCTGATCTCAGGTCAGAATGGGTTCGTCAGACCAGCGTGTGTCCAGTGGAAACCTCGTATGAATCTGATCTCAGGTCAGAATGGGATAATGAGCTTGCTCTTGTATTGTAGATCGATCTGGAGAACAAGTTCCGAATACATTTTGGTCTCTATGGAGCAGGAGTGGACGAGGAGCCAAAGGGGGTCCTCTCCATACATCAGGAATCTGGCATCGTGTATGTTCATAAGTCTGTTGATTATGAGGAGATCCAAATCCTCAAGGTTGGACATGCAACAACGCAACACACACACACACACACACACACACACACACACACACACACACACACACACACACACTATGTGAAGCCTGTACAACTAGGCTAAACAGCAGGGCAACTGGGTTGTACTGAGTTTGACGCGTGCAGTGATTAATCAAATGTCCAGAGAGTTGTGTTTACTTTCGGATATGACAATCCATTTATTGATCCACTTTCTTTCATCAGTAGTATTCAAACTTAAATAAACTGTGTAAACTTTCAAACAAAACAAACAACTGAACCTGTCGACCACGCACGGTCGAAAACTGTGTCGTCTTCCCCTGTCGCACCTGAGTGCCATCACACTGACAGGTAATGAGGGTTTCTATGGCAACCACCCACCATTCTGACAGACTGATTACCATGACGTCATCGTGAAGAAGGACATCATTAATTAGGTTGAAATAAACAAAACAAAATAAACAAAAGGCATTTTGGCTCCAACACACTACACACATATATATATTCCTAAAAGCAATTTGTACATTACAATGATTGTTGTCGCTGTCTTATTCTGTAGCTCGGATTTGAGGCAAGACATGAAGACCTATCATTGGACACCAAATTAGGGGTTGAAGTTGCCATACGAGACATCAACGATAACCCGCCACGCTTTCAGAGAGATGTATATGAGTTAACCATCAGTGAAGAAGAGCGACAAGGTAAAGAAAACAGACATCCGTCCCTGAAGAAGACCTTTCCTGGTCGGAATAGTTGGTATTCAATATACTATCCTGCATCATGGCTATGCACGTGCAGCCTTTTCTTCACTTAAAGAATAGAGGCATAAAATGTACATTTGTGAAATGATGCAGCATTTATGCATTTTCTTCCCGATAGGCTCCTTCCTCCTATCTGTGTTAGCCCATGACAGAGACAAACATGGAACACCAAACTCAACCTTCCACTATGAAATCAAATCTGTGTCTCCAACACCACCAGATGCTGAATTCTTTATTAATGATGTTGGCAGGATCTCATTTAAAGGATGTCTGGATTATGAGGCAGGTGACATATTTTCCCCTTAAAACGTCAAAATTATATTTATCCAATTTGTAGCCTACATTGTTTTACAAGTCCATGTGTTTCATGCTGAAAAACACAATTCTCCCACTTCACAATTTCTTTCGAATGCAATTATGCCCAGAAAGTCAGAGCCCCTGTTTTGACAAAAATATGAATGGAATCAGAAAGTTTCTGATCCAAAATGTAATAGTCCATTCATATACTTTGAGCAAGTTTTATATCAGTCATTATGGTTCACTATTGTCTTCTGGATTAAACACAAACATTATTGTAGTGCCCCGACTTACTGTGGCGTGCACAGACATTTAGAGGGGCAGGTGCTCAAGTGAAAAAAGGGCACCTTGTGCAGCACATTTTAGCTATTGAAAAATAGCAGATCTACAAGCTCATAGCGCGCCACCGAGTGGCGCGCTACGAGCTTGTAGGTCTGCTATTTAATTTATTTATCGAAGAACCAGTGCACTGACATAGAAACATATATCTTTAGATTGTGGGGGCCTAAATAATATAGTAGAAGCGTTTTTTATCAAGATTTGATCAATGTCACCGCATGGTCCACACGCTACAAATTAATTAATTTCTTTTTCTTCTTTTTTTTTAAGAGCACATTGCCAAAAAGGGCAGCTATCTGTGCACGCCACTGCCCGACTTACTTACAGAACATAAACCGTAAAGGCCTCCTTTTTTATGGAGAAAATATTGTTAATGTAAGAAATACATAAAGACCCCCTTTTCTTGAATGCTGTAAAAAAAAAAATAATAATTGATGCTCCTGCTTTTAAGTAACATGCCAAGCATGTCCACCCCATCCCCCAGCGCTATAACATTCTCAAAAACCACATTGTGTTTGTTCCAGTTCCAGTTTTCTTCTGATCATGTTATTGGGATACCGGGTGCTACTGCAAATTAGGGAATTTCGCTATGGGAATACTTTTCTTTAAGTTGATGCTTCATCTAAAAGGCCATTGGAAGTTGTATTTATTTCCAGAAATTGGATTCTAAAACAATTTAAACCAACTGTAAAATTATGCATTCATTTTGCAATAGAATGCAGAGAAACTATAGGATCTCAGGAAAGCTACACCAAGAACCCAGTAGGCCTACATGTCTAAACAATATACAGATCACAGAATGACCTGTTTATGTCTGTATTCAGGTGAGCGACAACTACACGGTGCTTGTGGAGGCCATAGACCATGGAGAAGTGATCCAACTGTCAAGTTCCACCACTGTACTAATTCATATCCAGGATGCCAACAACCATCTGCCGACTATCAGCGGAAAAACAGTAAGTATTCACGTTAACAACGCTTTAACACTATAAATCTAGGAACAATTTACAAATGTCAGATATTTAGGCATCGATTGATGCTATAGGATAGGTCCATGTAAATCACTAGACACCTTCCATTCATGGAAGAATAAATTATTAACACTACCACAAGTAGACCTGGATTGTTTGTTCATTCTTGGCTCTGTTGACCTGTCTGCCTTTCTTTGCTACATCATTATGGCAGGGCCCTGGAAAAGTGGCAGAAGGGGAGACTGGGTTCTCTCCTCTCAGAATACACACCACCGATAGGGACTCCAAGAACAGCCCAGCATGGAGGGCCAAATACAGCATCAGTGGTGACGACGGCGGGCATTTTGTGATACAAACTGAAAGAGACACGAATGATGGAATCCTGACTGTTGTAAAAGTGAGTTCTGTTCGACTGCATACTTTGCATTTTATTGGCAACCCCCTCCAGTCTTAGACACGGTACCATATTTATCGTATGTTTGCTGTGGAAACCTACAACCTCCTGTCAGCTGCTTGATTTAATTACATTTTCATTCATAAACACATCAAATAATGGCAACAATAAACGGTATATTAAAACCAATCTAAAGCTAAATTAATTATTTATCAAATTAATACTCATGGTTACATTCAAAACATCTTCACAATTTGAAGAATGAAAGATGTAGTGTGCTATATGTTTGATAACAAGGCCTGGAAATACTATGTGCTGTATTAAAGCTGCTATGTCAAAATGTTAATGACCCCTTTTTTTTCCTTTCAGATAGCCAGAAATGAGTAAAACACTCCCTAAAAACCATTTAGTCTCTGTGTCACATCTAGGGCCCACAATCTGCATTCAAAGATGTTCCTAGAAGCTTTGTCGTTGGTCGGGGAAAAAAAAAACTCGCTTGAAATGACTAACCCATCAGGAAGTAGACAGGTAAATTGACCAATGACAAAGCTTCTAGGATCTTTGAAATCTTTGAATGCAGATTGCGGCCCCTATGTGTCACAGAGACTACATTTTTTGGGAGCGTTTTACCCATTGCTGGCTGTCTGAATACCACCCCACCCACCCCTCCCAAAAAAGGATCATTACAATTTTGACATATTATTGCTTGTAGCAGCTTTAACCCATTCTGACCTGAGATCAGATTCTAAAAATGTCAGTCGCTCTTCGATTTTTCAAAAATAGCAGACCTACAAGCTCGTATCGCGCCACTCGGTGGCGCGATATGAGCTTGTAGATCTGCTATTTTTAAATAGCTAAAGCATAACATGATGCTGCTGACACCAAAATGGGTGCCCGGTCAGAATGGGTTAAGGTTTCATTGAAGATAACAATCAATATGTGCATACTCTGTTTTTGCACACGATTTTTTTCTCCTCTGTTGAAACCCTTGAGGATTATGGCAGATTTTCCAGGAAAAGTTTATACTTCTAACCCACCTCGGCTAAATGGCCATTACATTGATTCGTATCCACGAATCAATCCAAATCCAATCCACAAATCCACTTAACCCATTCTGAACTGAGATCAGATTCATACGAGGTTTCCACTGGACACACGCTGGTCTGACGAACCCATTCTGACCTGAGATCAGATTCTAAAAATGTCAGTCGTTCTTCGATTTTTTTCAAAAATAGCAGACCTACAAGCTCGTATCGCGCCACTCGGTGGCGCGATATGAGCTTGTAGATCAGCTATTTTTCAATAGCTAAAGCATAACATGATACTGACACCAAAATGGGTGCCCGTTCAGAATGGGTTAAAAAGTAACAAGGTAATTGTATGCAAATGTACACTACATACACTCTAGTTAAGCTGCAGGTTGATTACTGCACTCTCAGTAAAACAGGTTGCTGCAGGTGAATGCATGGAGTCAATGGATTTAAGTAGTGTCAGGTCTGCAGGTCAGGGAAGTGAACCTCAAAGTACTGCTCCAGCAGTATCAGCAACAAATATCTTGAATACATCCATTGTGCAAAACAATTATACGTGCAAAGTGCAGGTGAATTTAAACAAGACAGCGTGGGTTTCAGTTACATGCTTTATTCAGTGCTCACTGCTCATCCAGTCATCCATTTACAATGATTTATTTATTGCCTTAACATCATCGAGGAAACGTAATGCAGGGAGGAGGTGAAATGGGAAATGCACCAAGCCTCATCCCACAATCAGTAGATCAGAAGTTGGAAGGTGTGGATCAATAATTTATTTGATTGACCTTGACCTTTGACACTACCTAGTTAGTTGACATGGATTATACATGATGGTGTATGTACATGGTGTGGTGTGTACTGTACATGGTATATAATCAAACCTCACACACACATTGCACCAATCAAGCCTCTTGCTCAATAGAGGCACTGATTAATATAACTTCATGGATGACGTACGTATTCAAAGCTTTTCGTTTTATTTGGAATGTATTTTTAAGTGGTGCAACCACTCCTATAGACAGCTATGTGTGTGGACAGTGTGGCTGTGTCCCTGGGTCTGTCCCTGTGTCCCTGGCTGTGTCCCTGGGTCTGTCCCTGTGTCCCTGGGTCTGTCCCTGGGTCTGTCCCTGTGTCCCTGGCTGTGTCCCTGGGTCTGTCCCTGTGTCCCTGGGTCTGTCCCTGTGTCCCTGGGTCTGTCCCTGTGTCCCTGGGTCTGTCCCTGTGTCCCTGGGTCTGTCCCTGTGTCCCTGGCTGTGTCCGAGCACGACAATAGCGTTATAGCGTTTGTTCACCACCAAGTGTCACTGTTGCACAGCCTAACACACAGTACAGTACAGTACAGTACAGTACAGTACAGTACAGTACAGTACAGTACAGTACAGTACAGTACAGTACAGTACAGTACAGTACAGTACAGTACAGTACAGTACAGCAGCACTCACTTCAGACGGGTCAGATTCTTTTTGTGAGCCAAAGCTGATCGAGGCTAAGTGTTACATGTCAATCCATAACACGTATAATTCCATTATTTGTGGATCTTGTTTTCATGTCTTGGGGTTTTCTGGCGGTACAGATTGACAATGTAATCTGATTTATATTATATTACAACCTCTCATTTCATCCCCACTCTAGCAGCCACACAAATATAATAGCATTGACATTTCCAAACAGCTATTAAGGTGAATCCCTACCAGCTTTTCACAACTTTACTGGCTCAGGATCACATACTTGCGAACGAAAATAAAAGCCTGGGTACCGAGGCTATACATACTATACTGCTGAACACAGTGACATATTGTCAGTGTGCTCCTTTGGACTTGAACCCATTCTGACCTGAGATCAGATTCATACGAGGTTTCCGCCGGACACACACTGGTCTGATGAACCCATTCTGACCTGAGATCAGATTCTAAAAATGTCAGTCGCTCTTCGATTTTTCTAAAATAGCAGACCTACAAGCTCGTATCGCGCCACTCGGTGGCGCGATATGAGCTTGTAGATCTGCTATTTTTCAATAGCTAAAGCATAACATGATGCCGACACCAAAATGGGTGCCCGGTCAGAATGGGTTAACAGCTCTGATCTGTGTTTGGACACTTTGGTGTTGCTCCTTTTGTCCATCCTTTATAGAAATTATATCATATCACACAATGCCGTTTTGAAATATATTTCAAATATATTTGGGTGCACTGTGTAATTTCAGCCTTTGGACTTTGAAGAGAGTGCAGAGAAAGAACTATCCATCTCAGTGGAAAATGAGGTGCCATATTTCTCATGTAAAGTGAAGGAGAGGACCTCCTCCGGCCTCTGGAAGGTGGAGATCAGTGGAGGTGGTGGAACTAGTGGAACTAGATCCATTCAGACGGGGTCAGAGTCACAAACTGTGAAAGTCATCATTGAAGTTGAGGACACCAATGACCCACCAATGTTTACTGTGGCTGTCATAGAGGTTGCGGTGGAAGAGAATGCAGACATTGGAACCCATGTGGGGGATGTAACAGCTGTTGATCCTGACTCCAGTCATGCTAAGGTTTTTGTGTAAGTAAACAAAAAAGCCCTTAATTATTTCTTTTATACAACCTAGTGATGTATTCAATATTACACACACGCACACATGCACACGCACGCACACACACGCACACACACACACACACACACACACACACGCACACACACGCACACACACACACTTGACATTCAGAATGTTCTGCTCAGACTTAGTAGGATATCAAATATCTTCCATGTATCAACAGGTATATAATAGCAGATGATCCTGATGGTTGGGTCAAAATGGACCCTGACACAGGCCACATCACTACAGCCAAGATTTTGGACAGAGAATCTCCTTTTGCGGACAATGGCACCTATTCCGTCACACTGCATGCGGTTGACAATGGTTAATTTATATGCAATATGGCATGATATGAACAAAATATTTAGTTATTTCCTATTTTTTACAACCATGCAACTATTTCAAATGCACTTTTCACTTTGCACTTGTAACACAAGTTGTGTTTGACAGGTAACCCGCCTATGACGGGTACAGCCACTCTGCTGATCCATGTGACGGATCAGAATGACAATTTGCCCCAGCTGACCGTGAACCATGTGGACATGTGTGTGTCTGAAGGCCCCACCACCAGCGCAATCACAGCCATTGACCTGGACAGTGATCCTTTTGGAGGACCCTTTGCATTCGAACTGCTGGGGGACGTAATGGGAAAATGGAGATTAGATCCTTTACATGGTAATTATTATTATTTTTTGGTTAAAGTGCTGTTGAACCATATTAGAACCTTGGCTTGGCATGGAATAAGTCTAAATATTGTCCATCACATCTCATCTTTATCTGTCGCTTGAGGACCTGGATGGGATGGATGTACCAGAAGTATGCTTCCAATAACTCACTGCATGATAAACCATGAATCACACTATATTATATTTTTTTGTATATATAATAATTGACGTGTGTGTGTGTGTGTGTGTGTGTGTGTGTGTGTGTGTGTTCTCTCAGGCTACACAGTGAACCTGGTGAGAGAGATACATGTATATGCTGGTCCACACACTGTTGAGCTGAAGATATCAGATCTGCAAGGCCAGAGTGGCATTTACAACCTCTCTGTGACAGTGTGTGACTGCTCCGTGACGCCCAACTGCCACATCAGGAGAACCACAGGCTCCAATGTCAGCTATGGTGCCATCATGACTGTGTTTGCTGCCTTCATTCTACTCACGTGTAAGAACATCTGCTTCATTGGGTTTTGGTGGTTTTCAAACTTTGTCATTTCGAGGACCCCCAATTTTGGTATGGATTATTATTAGGGCACCATTTGTACACGGTCAGAGTTGAAAACCTTAAATGTTTATATTTATATATCTATTTATAATCATCTTGCTGGGGACCCCCTGGAACCCTCTTAACCCATTCTGACCGGGCACCCCTTTTGGTGTCAGCATCATGTTATGCTTTAGCTATTGAAAAATAGCAGATCTACAAGCTCATAGCGCGCCACCGAGTGGCGCGCTACGAGCTTGTAGGTCTGCTATTTTTGAAAAATCGAAGAACGACTGACATTTTTAGAATCTGATCTCAGGTCAGAATGTGTTAATCAGACCAGTGTGTGTCCAGTGGAAACCTCGTATGAATCTGATCTCAGGTCAGGATGGGTTAAGGACCCTGACCTCAGTTTTAGAACCACTGTATTATGGGACATGTCCCATGAACATTTTGTTCATGGGAGATTCCTTACACATCATCATTATCCTTGTTTATCCGTGCAGGTTGGCCAAGCAAGGGGCAGTAGCTAGAGGGAAAATAAAAAGCATATACTGTATATACACACACACACACACACACACACACACACACACACACACACACACACACACACACACACACACACACACACACACACACACACACACACACACACACACACGTCTCACACACACACACACACACACATACACACACACACACACACACACACACACACACACACACACACACACACACACACACACACACACACACCAGGCTCTTGGCATGACAACTGTAATCGGTTAGTTAGTACCCTATTGGCCTGAATACAAGACTATATTTTTTTCCAATGGAAATATCCTAAAAGAAACGGGGTCTTATTATAATCGGGGACTAGACTTTGACAATACGGTAGTTAGTTACAGTGTGAAGTGTATCTAGCCATTACCCATTAGAATAGAATGGATGAATCAGGAAAATATTGTACAGTATGGTACAATATATTTGACTAACATGGGATTATTTAAAATGCATGTCCCCATATTGACAGGTTCCCTGCTGCTAGCAACCTTCATCTCATCTGCACAGGAGTTCTCTCCTGTGCAGATTGACAATGCTTGTGGAGAAACTCTGCTTTCTTCAAACATTGAGAACCCAGGAACAGACTGCAAGGTACATCCCTCAGCAAAATCACAAACAAACCAACAATATTATCTCTCTCTCTTCCCCTCCCCAGAAATAGCAATTGTGTCATATTCTTTTCCTCTTTGAATTCCAGGTACCAAATATAGTACTAATAAAAGAAGTACATAATGAGCAACAGCACCTATCCAATGGGCATGAAGGGGGCAAAGGAAAACACCAATATTGTTTCATAAAGGTATTAATTATTAACAGTTTCCATAATTTATACTTTGAGAATGTGTAGCCCACAATGAAGCTATAACTTCTTCCATTCATTCTTACAGGTGACTGATCAATCTGCCATTTCCCAAGATGTCATGGATACAGCAAATCAATACTTTTATCATGTTAATGACAACTCAATGAAACAGGTATTTACACCTCTTAATTAATATAGAAAACACGCACGCACGCATGCACACACGCATGCATGCATGCATGCATGCATGCATCTCAAAGGATTTGTGGAAATGTTACAAATCGTAATGTTCTTCAAAAAGTGAAACAATGTATTCTACTTTCATTGCACATTCAGTAAAACATTTCAAGCCTTTTTTGTCTTAAAATCTTGATGATTATGGCAATACAGATCATGAAAATCATGTTGCAGCCTAAAATGAAGCTATAACTTCTGTCATTTATTCTTACAGGTGTATGATCAATCTTCCATTTACCAAGACTGTTCTTATCTCAATGGCAACTCACTGAAACAGGTATTTGCATCTCTTAATTATATACACACGCACGCACGCATGCATTGATATCGTGGTAAAATTCGTTTTGTGGAATTAAAAAAAAGCTCATGAAAATGAAAAATCCAGTAGCTTGATATTACATTCGACTAAATCAAAAGAATTATTTAAAATATAGAAATTCTGAAAAAGATCCATTTATACACTGAATACTTGATCGGTGCTCTTTATACATGAATCACTGCATCGAAGCCTGCGTCACTAGTATTACTGAGGTGTTATGGAAGCCCGTTGTTATTTTGTTTTGGGGATTTCCACTATTTCGACAGGACAGTACTGAGATAAGACAGGCAGCGTAATAAAGTTGGGAGTGGCATGTAGCAAATCCACCACCGGCCGCCACACTCGGGAATCGAACCTGGGACATGCTGTCAGGCATCAAAGTCTACGTGGTACAGTATCAGTGGCGTGCACAGACATTTAGAGGGGCAGGTGCTCAAGTGAAAAAAGGGCACCTTGTGCAGCGCATTTTGGTGCTTTAGCTATTGAAAAATAGCAGATCTACAAGCTCATAGCGCGCCACCGAGTGGCGCGCTACGAGCTTGTAGGTCTGCTATTTTTTTTTTATCGAAAAACCACTGACATAGAAACATAGCTTTAGATTGTGGGGGCCTAAATAATACAGTAGAAGCATTTTCTATCAAGATTTGATCAATGTCACCATGGTGCACACACTACAAATTAAGAAGAAAAAAAATGTTTTCTTTTTTTTTTAGCTCTAGCACCCCCTAGTGTCTATCTGTGCACGCCACTGTACAGTATGTCATCTTCCTCTTTGCAAAGTTTACAATACTCTCTACATGGGGTTCAGGTCAGGTGAGTTGGCTGGCCACCATGGTTAGCAAATAAGTTACTAGTAATTTTGGCACTAAACCTTTGGCACAGAAATACTGGTAAACTGGTTTGTCTGACCATGGTATTTGATTAGCCAGCCAAACTTGCCTGATCTGTATTGTCAAGAGGAAGATGAGAGACACCGAACTCAACAATGTAGACAAGCTGAATGCCGCTATCAAAGCAACCTGGACTTCCATAGAGCACCGAAGTCCTGACGTAACTCGCTCATCCCTTCGATTCCCCTGGTTCGCGGAAGTAATTTCTCTATGGAGAATATGGGGTGATCTTAATATCGTCTACTATAAGCGTTGTGGTCCAAAAATAAACAAGCTGTCTCTGCGTTATTGTTAGGGAGGTGTCTCTGTATCGTTTGCAACAGTCAGTCACTCATATATGATACAGTCTACTTCTAGCGAAAATCTAACTAATTCAGCAGCAGTAACAATAGCGTTTTCTCTCAGTCAGTTGATTCTTCATATCCATATGAGTGAAGCGGCCGGGGTGACATGTTTATTTTTCAAACACAGTTGTTATATGAGGCGATCTAAAATCGCCTCAATGGGGATTTCAATGCAACTAAACAAATACATGAACCTGGGGACTGACGCCCTCTACTGAAAGTGACGTCAGACTTCGGTGCTCTATAGACCGATTCCGTACCGGTTTCATGGTCGCAGCCTACGTATATCCTGTAGGCGGACTGGACGTAGCTGCGGGGGTAAAACCCTCACCAGGCGCACCTCTTCCACTACAGTGAACGGCAGAGTGACTGATGTTAGTTTGCCTCAAACTTTACTCCTTTACCTGCTTTTTTACTAACACTAACATTACAAAGATGCCCAGAACATCGAGATGAACCTGTGTAGTTTATGGCTGCTCCAACAGTAGTGGCAACATAACAAATAAAATAAAACGGAATGTCTAATATCCACCGCGATGGCTGAGACCAGAGCCATTGAGTAATGGTTGAGACAAAGCAGTGAAGAATCCTGCAAGATACATAATTTCAGTCTTACCCAATACCCAATCTTTCTGTTTTATGAACACAAGGCTGCTGTATTTTATACCTCATAC
Source organism: Protomyctophum parallelum (assembly GCF_964188405.1). NCBI lineage: Eukaryota > Metazoa > Chordata > Actinopteri > Myctophiformes > Myctophidae > Protomyctophum > Protomyctophum parallelum. The sequence goes on along the minus strand of NC_139703.1, from coordinate 48,467,796 downwards.
TAAGCATTTAAAGTATGAGGTATAAAGTACAGCAGCCTTGTGTTAATAAAACAGAAATATTTGGTATTGGGTAAGACTGGCGTTATGTATCTTTCACTGCTTCGTCTCAACCATTACTCAATGGCTCTGGTCTCCGCCATCGCGGTGGATATTAGACATTCCGTTTTTATTTTATTTTTATGTTGCCACTACTGTTGGAGCAGCCATAAACTACACAGGTTCATCTCGATGTTCTGGGCATCTTTGTAATGTTAGTGTTAGTAAAAAAGCAGGTAAAGGAGTAAAGTTTGAGGCAAACTAACATCAGTCACTCTGCCGTTCACTGTAGTGGAAGAGGTGCGCCTGGTGAGGGTTTTACTCCCGCAGCTATGTCGAGTCCGCCTACAGGAAATACGTAGGCTGCGACCATGAGACCCGCTACGGAATCGGTCTATAGGGCATAGCAGTGGGTGTAGTTTTCTGCTTCCGCTGAAAAATCGGCTATTCATTTTTCCCATAGAGATGTACAAAGATATTTATATAAATTATTTTAGAGAATCAAGCCATCCAGGATCCTGGTGATTCATGGCCATAAAACATTTGATTCTGTGAAAAATAGAAAATACATTTTTATAAATAGTACATTTAATAAATACCCTTTGTTTTGCAGTTTTATTTTGTTATCTTTTCACAGAATCAAAGGTTTTATGGGCATGATTCACCAGGATCCTGGATGGCTTCACTCTAAGCTTAAAATAATTGATTCATTTTTGTGAATTAATATGTGAAAAATGAATGTTTCCATCTTTCAGTGGAAGCAGAAAACCATGCCCACTGCTGTGCCCTATATATAGCGACAGGCTGATCATCTCCATGCCACACCGCTTTGATGCAGTAATGTGTGTAAAAGGAGACCTGATCAAGTATTAAGTGCATAAATTAACATACTTTTCAGAAGATTGATATTATTGGTATTATAAATCCTTTCTTGAATTGGTCTTATGTGATATTCTAATGTTAGAAATTATAATAGAAACCTTTTCGACGGTATTTGGTTTATTTTAAATTAACCTGTATATCTCTGCTGTTGGGGGGGGGGGGGGGGGGGAACCACCCAACTCCAACATTTTCAGGAAATGAAAAATATACATTTTCAGGAAATGAAAAATATACATTTTCAGGAAATGAAGAAAACCTTATATTTTTAAAACAGCATGAGAGGGGGAGAGGTGGTGGAGTTTATATGCTTTCTAACATTTTGAGGGTCTAATGGAGTTAAGGTTTTGTCCGAAGCGCTTTTTAATACATTGTTTTAACCAACACAAGACGTAAAGGGTGTTCAATAGTATTGCTTTATGAAAAAAAAATCTCAAATGGAGTAAGGTGGTTTCCTCCCGACAGCGACGAATATCACACTAAAATATATTGATTAATCTCAAATATTTATTTTCTTGAAATAATATATTATTTCCCATAATCTAGAGGACTTCTGCTGTTGTGGACTATGGCTACAATCATTGCAACCAGGTACAGTAAGAGCTGTATAGCTTGTGCTCATTAACTCATTCTGACCTGAGATCAGATTCATACGAGGTTTCCACTGGACACACACTGGTCTGATTAACCCATTCTGACCTGAGATCAGATTCTAAAAATGTCAGTCGTTCTTCGATTATTCAAAAATAGCAGACCTACAAGCTCGTATCGCGCCACTCGGTGGCGCGATATGAGCTTGTAGATCTGCTATTTTTCAATAGCTAAAGCATAACATGATGCCAACACCAAAATGGGTGCCCGGTCAGAATGGGTTAAAGTATCTGGAGAAAAATGGCTGATTTGTCCTCTGCTTGGCTGTGTACAGTTGCAGGACAGGAAGTACATGACGCAGTCCTTGTACAATTTGGACACAAGCTATGGCTCCATCTCAGACAGATGTTTCATCTCCTTTCTTCATCAGGTTGGTAGAGTACACATACTGTAGGACCTATCATGGTCAAGTGACTTTCAATCATCTAGTTTACCATGGTCATTTGGTCGTATTCTGGGACTGGGTTTAGAGCATGTCAGACTGTCAAGCCTGGAAACCTGACAAATCTGCCAACGTGAACACTGCAGTGCACAGTCAGAAACTAACATGCACGTCAATATACAAAATCAGAAATAGCAAGGTTTTATTTTCCTGAACCGATTAGGCCTATCTGACAAAAGGTGGCAATTACAAATAGTGTTCATAACCTGGTCTAGCCAGCTCATTGAAAAGCATGCCACTGAATTCCAGCATCAGTTTGCCTCACAGTGCATGTACAGTATGGCACATGCTATGGTGTAGTAGTACATCCGACTTATCCTCATACAATTCTTGAACCCCCCCCCCCAGGATGCATTTGTGGATTGCCACTGAATAATTATGGTCAAAGTGAACTAACGTTTGAATGACCTCTGCCCTTTCAGAGGCTGCTGTCTGTCAAGGCCACAGAGATCGATCTGGGGAACGACAAGCCTCACGTCTATGTTAACGAGGGAGACTCTTTTGACACCATCTCAGATCTGGAGGCTATAAGCATCCCTGAAGACAATTTTACTTTAAGCAAGCTGGATGACCTAGACCCCAAGTTTAGTGAATTGGCTGCCATTTGTAAACCACTGCATGTACAGGACTGCAAGACCAATCGGCAGGGGCTAGTACCCGAGATGAACATTTGCAGTGAAACCACAAATCATATAGGCTGAGGTTTGCATATATGTTCTACATTGTTACTGTTATTTAGAATCCCTCTTTATCCAAATGTAAAATAAATAAAAACACACTTGAATCAAGTTACTCATTTATTTATTATTGGTTGTTTAAGAACCAAGCTTACCATACACAGTATTGATGAAAAAGAAAAGATCTAGGAATTCATGTCCATCTCAGTTGTGGAAAAATAAATAGCATTCGGAAGGGCTCACATCCGGGCAGTCAAACGTGCCTCTAAAATATTTACAAAAACAAAAACTACAAAAGAAAAGTACCATTACTTGTCAAACCTCAAGCGAAACAGTTAATATTTAAATAGTTCAACATTTAAACAAATGTGGTTTAATCAAGAGGTATAAACCAACTTTCATGGCTCTGAATTGAGTGCCAACTAATACTCTTCTTTAGACAATGCCACTCCCGATCATGAGATATAATTTCAGTGCATTGTGCTTTGCGAGTACAAAGCACAATATTCCCAAGGAGACATTGGGATGAATTAAGAAAAAAAATAAAGAAAGTCTTGGCTTCAAATTTCCCCCAAAAAAGAAAAAAAAGGAGGGCATTATTTTTCAAGCTAATTCACACCCTCCCACTACCAATTTTAGGCAGGGATCGCTGGTCAGCGTTGCCTTGTCCTCTGCGCCCGCGATAACCCCTGAATCCCCTGGCCCTCAGGAAGCGGCCCGGGACCCCAAATGTCTCCATGTTCAACTTTTTCTCTTCTGCCCAGGTAGTCCTCCTAAAGGACACAAATAAACCCGTTACATAACACTATAACGGTGTTAAAGACAAAGTGAAAATATGGATTAGTAGAAAAACTAGGGGATGAAAACAAGTGAACATTCACCTGGGCTTCAAGTCTGAGGAGATGTTGTCAAAGAAGCATTTGGTTTTGTCATAGAATTTGTCTCCAGGAAACTCAATCTCCTCCATATCCTGACTGTTCTGCGTTTCCAACCCAGAATCCACTTTGGCTTCTCCCTCTGCTGCTGCAAGAAAAGCAAAACGCTCCATTTACAACCACCTTTCCAAAGACGGAAGTTCTGACGACTCTAAAAGTACATGAATACACAGTGGCGTGCACAGACATTTAGAGGGGCAGGTGCTCAAGTGAAAAAAAGGGCACCTTGTGCAGCGCATTTTGGGGCCATTGCTTTAGCTATTGAAAAATAGCAGATCTACAAGCTCATAGCGCGCCACTGAGTGGCGCGCTACGAGCTTGTAGGTCTGCTATTTTTCTTTAATCGAAGAACCACTGACATAGAAACATAGCTTTAGATTGTGGGGGCCTAAATAATATAGTAGAAGCGTTTTTTATCAAGATTTGATCAATGTGCTCTAGCACCCCCTAGTGTCCATCTGTGCGCGCCACTGTGAATACACAAACTAAAACAAAAATGCCACTATCAGCTGACCTTGAGACTCCTTTGTGAGATCATCTTTGAACTGAGCGTTCGCAGTTTCAAAATCAAAATCCGACTCAAATTGCAGGGTAGCATTTGAGTTCTCCACAAGAAGCTGGCCTCTGCCACGGTTCCTGCTCCTGCGACTGCCTGAATGCCAAAGTAAACCACAATCAAACCATGCAAACACAAACTACATTACATTACTCATGTGTCAATAAATACTACAGTACCTTGTCTTCGTCTTGGCCTCTTGTTTTCCTCATTACTTTGTGCTGGGACCTTGGGTGGGCCATTGGGAGGTTTTACCTGACCTAAACATGAATCATTTGAATGTCAAAAAAGTCAATAAAGAAAAAAAAAATATATATATATATACATGTCTAGGCCCAAAAGATCTATTGAACCCTGATTGCACAAACATTTACAGTTCAGCACTGCTGATTCGTTTATAATCCAAATAAATATGGGAGTGTACGGCAGCTCTTTTTAAACGCAACAATTGCCCTGTCTGCTTACTCTGTGGTACAGTCTTCTTCTGAGTCTGGAAGCCATCTTGTCCAGCGCGCTGGGATGGTCGAGCAGACCCTCTGTTCTGCTGCTGGGCTGCAGTTTGGCCGCCCCTTTTCTGGTCGGTATTGACCATTGGAACCGTCTGGACAGCCTGCTCTACCATGGGGCTTCTTTGTACCGGAATGCCATGGAGTCCTCCTCCTAAAAGACATGGATATAAAGAACTAGATGGTTTCAATAGGCCTGGATGTAAGCAGTTGACTCAAGAAATGTGGTGTAGAGTAGTTGGCAAGCGTTCCAAATTTAGCTTTAACATATCAACCACACTACCTAAAGGGGGACTGCCCATAAGTCCGACCTTCCCAGTGGTGTGCACAGACATTTAGAGGGGCAGGTGCTCAAGTGAAAAAAAAGGGCACCTTGTGCAGCGCATTTTCGGGCGGGAACCCTTTTTGGTGCTTTAGCCATTGAAAAATAGCAGATCTACAAGCTCATAGCGCGCCACCGAGTGGCGCGCTACGAGCTTGTAGGTCTGCTATTTTTCTTTAATCGAAGAACCACTGACATAGAAACATAGCTTTAGATTGTGGGGGCCTAAATAATATAGTAGAAGCATTTTTTTATCAAGATTTGATCAATGTCACCATGTTCCGGGCGGGAACCCATTTTGGTGCTTTAGCTATTGAAAAATAGCAGATCTACAAGCTCATAGCGCGCCACCGAGTGGCACGCGCTACGAGCTTGTAGGTCTGCTATTTTTCTTTAATCGAAGAACCACTGACATAGAAACATAGCTTTAGATTGTGGGGGCCTAAATAATATAGTAGAAGCGTTTTTTTATCAAGATTTGATCAATGTCACCATGGGCCACACACTACAAATTAAGAAAAAAAGAGCAAAATTGCCAAAAGGGCAGGGGGTGCTCTAGCACCCCCTAGTGTCTATCTGTGCACGCCACTGGACCTTGGTCGGAACAATGACATGTTACCTCTCAAAGAGCAGCGCTTATGCTTACCAATGCCCAGTGCTGCTGCGTACCGCTGGTTGAGTAGAGAACTAGCAGCTAACTGGTCGTACGAGGGCATGGGGTCTCTATATGGACTCCAGCGTTGGTGGTATGGATTAGGTGCAGTGCCAATGGAGGACTGCAAAATTATACACAGTTAACTGTAGTTGTGATTATCATCATGACTTTATAATACCTCAGCACACAACAGGTTATATAGGAATCATTTACCTGTACTATGGCAGGGTCATGAGGTAAGCCATGATGCACTTTGGGTGGCTCAGACACAGTGATATCCTTGATATCACTCCCTCTGAAAATTATGTATTCATAAATTTCATCTTTTGGTGGGACTGGTCTATCCGATGGTCGGCCCTCAGTCCCGTATGATTTAACTGTTGGAGAAGGTTAAAATAAACTTCATGAACTCAAACTGTGCCTCAGCTGGGCAGCAACACAACTAATGGTACTTTACACAGACAGAGTTAATATGTAGGACTAGATTAGCATAAGTGCTTTAGAATATAAGTGTTTAAAATATAAAGTGCAGTGTGAATAACGGAAGACTCGACATCTACATTAAGCATGTAGTGATGTGTGGAGCTTACAAGTATGCAATTTTCACTATTTTTGGTTCATAAACATTTGACAATTTGGTTTAAAGTAGGTTAAGAAGCAATTTAAAAGGTGATAGTTACTTGCTACCGATTTAATAAGTCATTCCAGAGCCATAAGGTGAAGGGGAAGCGCACACACATTCTGAAAAATACCAGCTTACCTTTGGCCAAAGAAACCGTGGACTTTTCTGTGTCGACAGAAGACAAAATGCCCTCATAACGAATCTGGGCCTTGGATATCAAACTTATCTTACTACCAATGTAAGGAGTTCCTCCTGTACTCATGTTTGCTAATGTTTAGCTCCTCTAACGGACGCCGCGTGCTTACAACTACAGCTAATAAAGTGGAGAGGTGCAATTACGTATCAGCTGTGTGCCCTTTATAAGGGTGACGCGCCACCCTTGTCTCATTAGGCTACACCAGACAGAGCCAATAGAAGGCTCTGGTTATATGTTTTGTAATCACCTGTTGTTGGATTGCATTGAGATTTATATATTATAGGCCTTTGATTTGATGTCATTGTTGTCAATGTTGTGTTGTATTTCTGACTGTACACTTGTCCTGTTTTTGTTTAGTTGTTTTTAGTTTATGCTGTATTATTTTTACCTCAACTGTACGTCTATATATTTATTTTATATATATCTATCTATCTATAGTATATGTGTATATGTATTTGATAATACTGGAGTTAAATGCTGCATGGGTTACTTGTTTGTTTACATTTATGTAGGCCTAACACAAAATAAACATAACCAACCTGTTTTCAAACTGTATAGATATCGAGCTTCCATTGCCAATGCAAAAAAAATGTAGTTGTAATTTTATTTGACAGGTGCCATAAACACGTTTCCAAACATTCTTTTGCCACGTGTGTGCTTTACATCTTTAGTACTGTATGCATAAACTATACAGAAACACGTTGGGATACAATGTATCCCAACCTGTTTCCGATACTGTATCCGATACATTGTAGCCATTTGCGTGTGCACTCATTGATGCTCAGTTGAAGTTCCAAAGTACTTTAACTTGAGGATGATACAATGTTTCCTCTTAAAACGGAGGGTGTGGCGCCCTCAAACGCATTTTTTCAGCAGCAGCAACTCCACTTTGCTGGGGCAAAAAAACACTGCAGCCATCTTGCGCAGCACATCGAGGATGACAAAACTCTCAAATTCACTTCATAGTCGTGCTGCAAACCACATTCTTGGAGCATTTAATGTCGCGTGGCGCGAGTTTGCAATAGACGAGCGAGAGTACGAGTGTAAAGCAATTCGTTTACAATGTAACATCTCGTGTGAAACATTTCCCGGGACATCCGCAGCCCGATGTGATTCCGTCCCCAATACGTCCACTGAAAGTGACAGCTGAAGCGAGCCATTAGGCACCGCCCTCTGAACGCCGAAAGCGACCAATCACAGCGCTGCGGAATCCCCGTACGGTGACGTTGCGTTTGCCATGCGCATGCGCACGTCAGCTGCTAAGCAGCTCTCACTTCTCACAAGCTCGCAGGAGTGCGAAGATGGCGGTTGGCTCCGATCCGCTGACGGACGAGCTTCTCTTGGAAACAGCGGTGAATAAAAGAGTAGTTTGTCACATTTCGCCGTCTCTGGAATTAGTGCCATCGGGGTTGAATGACAGGAAGCCTGGTTTTAGGAGCCAGGCGGCCGTTAATCACATGGCTAGTTCCGGGACGAGCTCATGTTGTCCAGCCGGGACTTGGTCAAGACGTTGCTAAAGCAGGTACGCTGTCGTAACTAGTACTAAACGTTTGTTTTTGTTCTTTGTCTCTCCAAAGTGTACATGAAAAGCAAGCACCCGAGGAGCAGACATAGAACAGCAGCTGAGGTGTTAGAGTTAGCCCCATCCCCATTCAGGATAGTTTCTGCTCCTTCTAAAATAAGTTTAAAGTACAGGAGAGAGTGTCATTAGAACGAGGTCCCCATGGTTCAGATATGGATGGATCATCGATCAGTTCGGACCCGGCTGCTACTACGGCGCACGACCAGGGAAAGGCACTTGTTGCCAGTAGTGCAACTCCTCTCCCAAATCACGATGGAAATGGCCCGTCCCTAGTTCAGACTCTGAATGGAAGCCAGACCATGATGAACTCGCACAGTTCAGGAAGCGCTGGTGGTGGTCGTCTCCTCACGGGCACGACAGTGACATGTGTTAATCGGAGTGACAGCAGCGGCGGTGCTGCCATGGCTGTCACCACCGCGGCTGTGAACAGCGGAACAGCGGCCGGGCTGTCAAAAGGTCTCGGCGGTAATGCGATAATGCCCCCCATGTCAAACAGTGTCATTCAGACGCCGTTCATGAACTCCCTGAATGTCACTTCACCGCTTCAGCCAGCGAGCCACACAGCAGGGGCACACGCGGGGACACAGTTGAGAGTCCCGTCTATGCAAACCGCTGGGTCGGGTATAACTTTGAACGGGAACAACAACAATACGGGAACCCATTTGGCTGGTGGTAATGCGATTGCAGCAGCGCCAGGCGCTGGCATCCCAACTCAGCTTCCGAACAATGGTCAGCCGGCCACCGCGTTGTCCGTCAGCAGTGTGGGCTCAAACATAATGAAGGCAGATGCACCCAAAGCAATCATACAAGCAGGACCTCCGCAACAGACGAACACTCCTGGAGTTTTCAGCAGCTCTCCCAGGAGTTCAGCTCCGGCAACTGTTGCTGCCAGTGCCAGCCCAGGCGGGAACAACCGACCCCTAGCGCCTCAGATGTTGGCCCCCAGGCCCCCACAGACGTCCCCGGGACAGCCTAATATTCACAACTTACAGCTTCCCCCGGGTAAGTAGGATTTCATCTATTTATTCATTTTTACACAATGTTGTATTATTCTGACTAATTATAATATTTTTGATAGAAAACAAATCCATTTACTTTACAGGAACTACCGGTACTATGCTAGCCTACTACTATACACACTAAACCCAAGCGTTTAGGTTATAAACACATATTTGTAACGCTTTTTAAACGTGTCACAGTGTTTAGATTATAAACAGAAGAACATGTTTAATCGCCAGTAACACTTTTTTAAACACATAAACGTGTTTAGTTTTTACAATCAAAGTGATGAACTCGTGTTCTATACTGTATTTTATGAACATTAATAAACATTTGGCATTTTATTATTACACACTGGTGTTTAGGTTTTAAACGTGTCACATGTTCCAGGGATTTACAGTGTACTACACATCATAATAACCCATCTATTATAGCTTCCTGTAACCATAATGAGTTCCCAGAACAGAAGCACTCTCTCTGTAAAAACATGAAAAGTGAGAACACCATAACCATAGTCATTACAGAAAGGATCTCACAGAGAGCCAGATTGAAGGCCAGCTGTGTTCTGATTGAGCTGTGTCTCTGCAGTTGACTCACACAATCAACACTATACACTACCCCCTTCCCCTTCCCCTGGTTTTTCATCATTCATTACCTCTCAGTTCCCATCCCTAGCGTGCCAGTTGGCTGTTGTTTACCCATTAAAACTAGGAAAGAATCTTTGTCATTTAAATTTTAGCTATATATATATATATATATATATATATATATATATAAAACAACATACGTTTTTCAGAAAATTTAGGATTTGTGAGGATTTTCTTTAGGTAAGGAATGGGATCTGAGCCAAATTCATATCATTTTGGGGGGACCGTGGCACAAAAAGGTTTGAGAACTACTGATTTAGATTCTGACCTGAGATCAGATTCATACGAGGTTTCCACTGGGACACACACTGGTCTGATGAACCCATTCTGACCTGAGATCAGATTCTAAAAATGTCAGTCGTTCTTCGATTTTTCATAAATGGCAGACCTACAAGCTCGTATCGCGCCACTCGGTGGCGCGATATGAGCTTGTAGATCTGCTATTTTTCAATAGCTAAAGCATAACATGATGCTGACACCAAAATGGGTGCCCGTTCAGAATGGGTTAAAACTAGGAAAGAATCTTTATCATTTACATTTTAGCTATATATATATATATATATATATATATATATATATATATATATAAAACAACATACGTTTTTCAGAAAACGTAGGATTTGTGAGGATTTATTTTAGGTGAGGAATGGGATCTGAGCCAAATTCATATCATTTTGGGGGGACCGTACGTGGCACAAAAAGGTTTGAGAACTACTGATTTAGAAGGCAATTTGTTTCAGGTCTTAATGGGTTGTTAATTAATATAGCTGATGCACCTCACTATATGAATGCACAAAATATCAGTCTGAGTGTCTGTATATCTCGAGAACCATCCGACCAATCGACTCCAAACCTGGCATGTCTATCGCAGAGGACCTGAGAGAGAGTGATGTGCTGAGTGGGAAACGTATCTATTTGTCTGCCTGTCTGTCTCTACCTTTTTACTCTGTCTCTGTCCCTTTTTATTTATAGATCCTGGTGCCATAGAATATGTTAATTCTAACCCATTCTGACCTGAGATCAGATTCATACAAGGTTTCCACTGGACACACACTGGTCTGATTAACCCATTCTGACCTGAGATCAGATTCTAGAAATGTCAGTCGCTCTTCGATTTTTCAAAAATAGCAGACTTACAAGCTCGTATCGCGCCACCGAGTGGCGCGATACGAGCTTGTAGATCTGCTATTTTTCAATAGCTAAAGCATAACATGATGCTGACACCAAAATGGGTGCCCGTTCAGAATGGGTTAAAGTTCTGACATCATAGACTGGCTCCAAGTACTATGATAATGGGCACTATACTAAGTAAGGGTACAATGGGGTAGTGCATATTGCATAATAACCACCCCAGTATCATAAATGGATATGGATCATTTTATACCTCCTTATTAGATTATAAATAGTCTGGTTGTTATGTTTGCCTTTTGGTTGACAGCACAAACAGTGAGAGAGGAGGATAAGAGAGGGAGAGAGCTTGATGGAAATGAGGCAGAGAGAGATAGAGAGAGTGAACGAGAACCAAGTGAGAAAGTGGACCGGTATACAACAAGACCACATAATAGTTAACCCATTCTGAACGGGCACCCATTTTGGTGTCAGCATCATGTTATGCTTTAGCTATTTAAAAATAGCAGATCTACAAGCTCATATCGCGCCACCGAGTGGCGCGATACGAGCTTGTAGGTCTGCTATTTTTGAAAAATCGACCGGTATACAAGACCACATAATAGTTAATGCCAGCTTGCCATGGCAGCTTCTGTTTTACCCACATGCATTTCAGTGGAATGCACAATGATTTCACATAACCAAGCATTGGCTTAGTACCTGATCTTTGATGAGTTTCCCCACCTTTCTTTATGCCGTGGCACCTAGGGGGTCAAGCCGTTTACTTTAGATTAGAAGAAGAGGTCTGTTTCTCTGTCTGTGCACAGTTGAGTGCGTTGAACTAAATTAGTATAACTATAATAACATAGTTTTAAAGGGATTGTGACATTAAAAAAAAGGTTTTGGAATTGTTCTTGTTTTCTAATCTCAATTGCACCCAAAAAACATGAACTTTTAACATTCAGTAGATTTTCTGTGATCTGGGGTTTTCTGGCTCAAACAGGTGCTCTGATTTGCCGGCAGTAAGTGACATCACTTACTGCAAATCCCATATATGTCAATGGGATTTGCCAGCAGATGTCACTGTTTCACTGTGTTGCCTGTTTTCATTGTAGCTCAAAAGGCCCAAAAAACCCCAAAGAAAACTTCAGACCACAGAAAATCCACTGAATGTTCAAAGTTCAGGTTCTTTAAAAATCGTTCAAATGGCAGAGTTCACAGTACACCAACTGTAAAAAAAATAAGGTGATTGGTGAAAGATATACCGGTAGTTATAGTTATTGTGCTTAGAGAGTGAACAGCCCTTTAATCTTGCGAACCACTGGACCAATCAAGCTCCACCTACTGTGTTGCGTTGGGTTGTGTTCGGACAGCATAAATGAACAGGGGCGAATGCAACGCAATGTCGTCAGTGTAGCACCCTTTAACCTGACCTGAGATCAGATTCATACGAGGTTTCCACTGGACACACACTGGTCTGATTAACCAATTCTGACCTGAGATCAGATTCTAGAAATTCTAATCTCTAAAAACAGATTTCAAAAATAGCAGACCTACAAGCTCGTATCGCGCCACTCGGTGGCGCGATATGAGCTTGTAGATCTGCTATTTTTCAATAGCTAAAGCATAACATGATGCTGACACCAAAATGGGTGCCCGTTCAGAATGGGTTAAAAAGGGAACATTCCCTGCGTTGACGCTGACGCGACGCCCTATGGCATTACCAGTTTGCTTCTAGCCCAGGTGCACTCATTGGAGAGACGAGTCTGATTTGACAATATCTGTATTCTTTCATTGCCTGATTATCTGGTGGCTGGTAGTGGCAATTCAGTGGTCTGAAAGCACGGCGATTAGACAAATGAATTGATTTAGTTTCTTTAATTAAAGTGTGTGGCCTAGACTCACATCTGCTTTTCTATAACTTAAACTTTTACTTGCTTTTAGATTTCATCATCTACAGCAGATTTAAATTTAAAAAAATGGGAGTCACAGTCAAAGAATCCCTACCACATCAGTATTTCGAATGGTAATGGTAATGGTCAGTCATTATTAGCAGCATGTTTAAGAACCAATCGGTGGTCAGTTGACTTCCACACTGATGATGCCAGTTTGTCTTTTTTTGTTTTGATTTAAGAGCACTGTATTGGGGTGTCATTAAAGGGGCATAACTGCAGTTTCAATGAACAATATCAATCACTAGTCGATCTAATATAATCATATTCGTAGGTCTGAGTTGTGTTTTTATGTGTCTCAGGGATGGTGCTGGTGCGCAGCGAGAGTGGGCAGTTGCTGATGATCCACCACCAGGCCCTGGCCCAGATGCAGGCCCAGGCCCAGCAAGGAGCACTGGCCCCTCGACCTGGCACACCAACAAACATGCCTGCTGGCCAGGTAAGACAACTTACTACATCTGTGCCAACATAACCCCTTGGCCCAGAGCAACCTCCTTTGAATGCAACATAAGCCCACCTCACACCGGCTGCGTCCCCCGCGCGTCGCCGCGCGGCGGACACAGCCGCCTCCATTATTTTCAATGAACCTATCGCACACCGGCTGCGTCCGACGCGCGGTCACGCCTCGCCTGCCGCGCCGATGCACCGCTGTTCTATTTTCCAGGCGTTGCCGCGTGGCCTCCACCCAGCTATCCGTGGGCGTGGCAATGGAATATAGTCAACAAAACTCCCCAGCCGCGTGGTAGCGCGCCCTGTTGGTGTTGCCGTGCGGCTATGGCGCGCGGCAATACTGTGCCGCGGTGGTACACGCGGCGGTCGCAGACGGTGTGTGTCGGGCTATACACTGCCCTTGTGCAACCCCCATCTCGCTGTACTGCGTACAGCTCAGGCAAGCAGCTAGATTTCAAAACATTCGCTGAAATATCGAATTAGATTGTAAGTAGCACATGTGTCCTCTCATCGTAAAATGGGTGTATTGTATTGTAACTTGCTATGTGGGCCCTTTAAGACCCCTGGGACCTCCATAATCAGCAGGCATGTGGCTCCCAGTGCCATCATCAGACAGACCGCTCCATCTCCCACACCCATCTCTGCCACCACCACTCTCCACAGACCGCCTGTCCTCCAGGTAAGCCAAGCTCTTTGTGTGAGTATATATATCTCATCTTGTTTTAGTTGGTCATTGTGGCCCTTATTTACATGAGATAGGGGCTGAAGTCTTTGACCTCCGTTTGTCTTATGATAGAGTTATATGCCGGTCCACGGCGTATGTACCGCGAACCAAAGGGAATTCCACGTTTCCCGTCGTGAATCTATAACCATGCGTCACCAGGATTTTCCAAACGGCGGTGAAAAGTTGACTCAGCTGCATGAAGATGCTAAGGATCAGTGATCCGAAGCATTACTGACTGGTTTATAAACAGCTTCGAGTCTGTATGTACTACTTCCGTGTTACATAGCATTAATAGTGAACCTGTCGAATCCTTGGTATCTTTACCGTTCACGTGTGTTCAGTGAATAGCAGTGTGACAAGTGTAGCCTAACCCAGGTAAAGTAATGCTTCACTCTGCAAGTTCAACTAAAGTTTTCCACCTGTCCAAAGTCATTTCTGAAAAAGACCTAACCCTTTTTTTTTTTTTTTTTTTTAATCATACGGTGTTGATATTATAACGGCTTTTAGGTCAATGATATAACATTATGTTGTGATACATAATTAATAATATAGCAGCGGGTACTGATTGCCAGTCAGCTGTCTTCCATGTTTTGGTACGATGATGTGCTACACACCACACCGCCGCTTCATCTCTCATCGCTAAGGGGTCTTTGACCTGAAAAACATTGAAGTGCCATTATACCATTAGTTTGAAGCAGTCTTCTTCAACAACTCCATTTCACAGATTAATAAATGATGTAATCCCATAACTGATGAAAGAATTCAAATGAAGAAAACAAACATCAATCTCAATTGCTACTTACTTGCCCGATAGGGCTATAGTGTGGCTTTGCCACTGATCATCAGCATTGTGGTTTGTGCGTCTGTGGTTTAGTAACTTACAGTACTATCGATAGCCGGAGGAGATTGGACAGGAAGGCCTCGCAGCCTGTTACTAGAGTTGGCCCGGGCCAACGGCATGGTGGTCTGGGCACCCTAGGCTGCATTGCCAGCATGACAGTGTGTCGCGGGTTCGAAAGCCCAATCCCGACGACCTTTGCTGCGTGTCACTCCCCATCTATTCCTGTCAGTCTACTATCAGTAAAGGCATAAAAGCCCCAAAATAAATCTTAAAAAGAAGAATGCCTAAGTATAAAGGCAGTGTAATAGCTGGAGTCCCACAAATCAAACCTTTAGGCATCTGGATTGTCTCACGTCACCTTACAGGAGTGAGTGGGCATGTAGACAAGTGTATGATTACTGTGTACAATTGACCCTTAATATATGTGTAGTGTACTTGACTTGCGCTGTAGTCTTAACACTAATAAACTCTTTCCCCATGATGTTTTCCAATCTGCTATATATGTAACAGCCATAATTATTACAGTTGTTTTTGTTTAATATGACAGATCAGGTGAGGCTAGAGTATATTTCTTATCCCATTCTGACCGGGCACCCATTTTGGTGTTGGCATCATGTTATGCTTTAGCTATTTAAAAATAGCAGATCTACAAGCTCATATCGCGCCACCGAGTGGCGCGATACGAGCTTGTAGGTCTGCTATTTTTGAAAAATCGAAGAATGACTGACATTTTTAGAATCTGATCTCAGGTCAGAATGGGTTAATCAGACCAGTGTGTGTCCAGTCGGAAACCTCGTATGAATCTGATCTCAGGTCAGAATGGGTTAAATGAAATTGCATTGATGTATGAGAAAGCAGCTGTTTATTGAAGTAGTGATGGAGAATTTCAAGTGGAGATGCCATCTCTGCATGCAGCAGCTCAGTCAAACTTCACACAGTCACACAAAGTATGAGTTCAGGACTGAATTTGTTTGTGCATAAAATAATGTATCCTGAAAAACAGCTTTTTTTATCTGCCATGTTGCTAGACACTAGAATAAATCATTATTTGAAATGAAACAAACATTCATGTGAGTGCAGACAAGAACAGAGGCCAATTTCCACAGTGTGTAATAGTGCATATTGACACACACATCTCGCATGAGCAGAAAACCCGTGTGAATTGTCAGATGTGATTGTGAGCCATATTTTTCAGTGTTGGATTGTAGGTATTTGACTTTTGGTCGTTGGTGAGACCAATGGTAGTTGTTTGGCTGGGCCAGGAAGAGAACTGAATAGAGTACTGTAGTCTGGGTTGACAAGTTGATGGTGATATTCAAGTTCTACAGCAATCAATCTATAGCTGAAACATAAACACACAGTGGATGTTTAAGTGAACGCCCTGAGGTGAGGTACTGTACTTTATGAAAACATTATGAAAGATCTAAGTAGGAATGAACTTTTCTTTACCCAGACCTCCCCTGGGGCTGCGGTGCCAGGCATGACCTCCAGGACTGTCCCCCAAACAGCTGGGACCACTGTTGTTACCTCAGCAACAGGCATGACCTCCAGGACTGTCCCCCAAACAGCTGGGACCACTGTTGTTAACTCGGCAACAGTGAGCAATGTGAGTTAAGTCTCATGGAGCACACAGGGCTTGGCCTCTGCACAAAGTGTTGATTGTAGTATTTATATCGCCGTCGTCATTGTAGACACAGGTATGTAATACCTAATAGTAATAACACGTCTGCATGTACATTTAAGACTGAACTCTGTCTTTCTCAGTCTGAATTTGTCATGCGTTTCTGGTAGGAGACGATGGAGAACGTAAAGAAGTGCAAAAACTTCTTGTCTACATTGATCAAGCTGGCGTCAAGTGGGAGACAGTCTTCAGAGACAGCAGCCAATGTTAGAGGGCTGGTGAAGGACCTGCTGGTAAGCAACAATCACAGACCTAACACCCAACACCTTAACCATTCTGACCTGAGATCAGATTCTAAAAATGTCTTCTACATCCTGACAGTTTTCTGAAAAAGCTATGTTTCTATGTCAGTCAGTTCTTCGACTTTTCTAAAATAGCAGACCTACAAGCTCGTAGCGCACCACTCGGTGGCGCGCTATGAGCTTGTAGATCTGCTATTTTTAAATAGCTAAAGCATAACATAATGCTAACACCTAAATTGGCGTTAAGGTCGACTTCACTTGTGTGACTGTATTCTTCTTTCGCATATCTTAGGGACATTGATAATGACTACTGTAAGTTAAATAAAATGCTTCAAATTGACAATAACATACATAATTGTGTCACAGCTCTTAATAATATTTTTTATGCTGCTTTGGTTATTCTAGGAAAGTAGGCTGGAAGCCGAGGACTTCACCAGCAGATTGTACAGTGAACTCAACTCTTCACCACAGCCTTATCTTGTGCCTTTCCTCAAGGTAAGGAAACAACTTGTATTGGTATTCCTACAAGTTGCTATTCCTATGGGGGAATAGACTAATGCAGGGGTCTATTCCTATGGGGGAATAGACTGATGCAGGGGTCTATTCCTATGGGGGAATAGACTAATGCAGGGGTCTATTCCTATGGGGGAATAGACCCCTAGCAGGCCAAGGACCCCTTAGGGGCAGCGGTGGCCGAACGGTTCGTGGAACGGTCTTGATATCAGAAGGTCGCTATAGTTCGTAGCCCCGGACCGGCACGTTAAAATGACCACCGTTGAAGTGCCCTTGAGCAAGGCATTGAACCCCTACCATGAAATGTTCTATGAGCAGGGCCTGGCTGTAAACAAGTGCTTGAGCTTAGTCCAGTTAACCCTGGGTAAACATGGTAACTTTGCTTTGCTTAGCTGATTGAGGGAGGGAGAGAGACCCCTACCTACTACATAATGTGTAAAATGGTGTTGCATCTAGTCACTTCATTTTCAGATCTTTTGTTCAGGTGTTTTTTTTTAAAAGCCTTCTATTCTGTCATATGGCTTTATGGCATGTGTATTGTGGTCTTGTATAGAAGTGTTATGTCTTCTGAGCTCAGAAATATTTATGCCAGATATGCAAACTTTGTGACCCAGACATCATCACTGGAATTTGACAGTATAATATACACTATGCCACTGACTGATTGGACTGCTGAGTACACAATCCCTGGATTGCTGGACAGTGTTGTTTTGTCTTCAGCATCCATGACAACTCCTGAATCCCCTGGCCCTTAGGAAGTGGCCTGGCACCCCACAAACGTTTTCTCTTTGGAAACATCAAGAACTCTGTTTGTGTCAGGCAGTATATTTGACAGATGAGGTGAAATGATGGATTAGAAGGAAAAATTCACACCTGTGTAAACTGAGCGGTGCAACTATACATTTATTGTTATAGTTACTGTACTCTACTGTGCTCTGTAGGGCCGGTCCGTTTCCAAAACGGTTGAGAAATGACAGTTACCATGTGGGGGTCCCCGGGGGGTCCGTGTGGGGGTCCCTGGGGGGTCCAGGGCTCGTACTGTAGTGTACTCTGTGCCACTTTACTCTGTGCTGTACTTTACTGGTCACTTTAGGACGGTGTTGCAGCTTTCCGTGCTCGGACAGACAGACAGACATAGGGACACACACAGCTTCGTAATGGAGCGGAGGCACCGCTCAAAAACAAAGAGATAAAACAAACAACAATTGAGCACTCACTTCAAGTATGATGACTTCTCCGCAATTAACCTATTCTGACCTGAGATCAGATTCATGCGAGGTTTCCACTGGACACACATTGGTCTGATTGACCCATTCTGACCTGAGATCAGATTCTAAAAAATGTTAGTCGTTCTTCGATTTTTCAAAAATAGCAGACCTACACGCTCGTAGCGCGCCACTCGGTGGCGCACTATGAGCTTGTAGATCTGCTATTTTTCAATAGCTAAAGCATAACATGATGCCAACACCAAAATGGGTGCCCGGTCAGAATGGGTTAAGAAACAATAATTACCCAGTGGGTGATATGGATCACACACAAACTAAAAGCTGGTTTGAACATTTTTCTGTTGAATAGCTCAAATATATTTAAAATTCACCAGAATGGGAAAGATAAGCTATCTATCTACCTTTCCATAATGTCTTCCAGAGAAGCCTGCCAGCAGTGAGGCAGCTGACCCCAGATTCAGCAGCCTTCATTCAGCAAAGCCAACTCCCGCAGCCGGCCTCTGGACCAGTCTCCACCATCACCACCACCACCCCCGCCACCACCGCTACAGTCCTTCTCAGTGGCGCCGGTCCTCGCCTCACTTCCCCGCTCACAAGACCACAGCTGCCTCAGCTACAGCCTGCCATCAGCAAGCCAGGGCAGACAGCCCCACTGGTAAAACGGCACATTTGCTTTCACAGAGAATATATAACATATAAGATTTTGTCCGAAGAGCCGAAAGGTGTTTAACCCATTCTGACCTGAGATCAGACCTGAGATCAGATTCATACGATGTATAAATCGTATATATTATACGAGGTTTCCGCCAGACACACACTGGTCTGATGAACCCATTCTGACCTGAGATCAGATTCTAAAAATGTCAGTCGTTCTTCGATTTTTCAAAAAATAGCAGACCTACAAGCTCGTATCGCGCCACTCGGTGGCGCGATATGAGCTTGTAGATCTGCTATTTTTAAATAGCTAAAGCATAACATGATGCCAACACCAAAATGGGTGCCCGGTCAGAATGGGTTAAAGTCAAAATCATCTATTAAGCAAACTTCCATTCGTCTCCATCAGGATAGCATTCCCCATGCCTTCATTTATTCACAGATGGTTTCAATACCCTTTATAACGCTTCAAAGCGACATTGGAAATGTCATTGCGTAGATATTAGCCTGGAACCTCTGTGGAAGATTTAATTCCAAGGGGCGGGGGGGTTGCAAACACATTCCAACGTCATAGCAAAAAAGTCTCACTTTGAATAGTGGGTGCTGATTGGTCAACCCACAACTCTGGGGTGAGCTGAATGTAATTCAAACTGAGGAGTACAAATATAAATTTGACGACAGCAAAAAGTTAGTCTAAGTAAGGAAGCATTGTTTAGCCTACTCTGTCGCTAGTCGCTGAAACGTCATGTTAATTTTTAGGTATTCCAACCTCAGCAGCAGCAGGGGGCAATACGGAGACCTCCAGTTAGTGTGGCCTCGACGCCCATGGTGACCCTCAGGAATCAGGCCCCAGGACGCATCATGCTGGGTCAGCCACAGGTGCTCAATTCAGGTGAGTCAGCATCAGAACTACTGTATACTGGGCAAAACGCCAAAATTATCCAATCTCAAGAGTCAAAATGCTTCTGAATTTCTGTATAAATTATACTAGTTGAGTTTAATGATGCTGTGATGCTATATTTTGAGAGGCAACTACTGTTAAAACATTAACATTGGAATTTATGACTATATTAATACTTCTGTGGCTTTAGTATACTGTAGTCAGGGGTCTGCAACCTTTTTTAAATGAAGTGCCATGTTTTTATTTTCTAGATCGTCAGTGTGCCATATCAACATTAATTAATTTTAATGACACCACAGGAAAAATTCCAACTTATTTTGATTGTCAACAAATATAAAGTTTTTCCTTCTTTTAAAATATTTTCTTTCACGTTGTTATAATGATCATTAGACTCAGGGCAGAGTTCAGTTTTAATGAATGTAGAATGCAGGATGTAATTTACACACTAATGTGAGGGACTTTTTTTTTAAAGTTTATTTAAAACCAAAAATACTCTCTCACACACTTGCCAGTGTGCCAGTGATCACCCTCCTTTGTGCCAATGTTGGCACTGGTGCCTAAGGTTGCCTAACCCTGCGTATACCTGTCATTTGTTTTCCTGCTGCTGTGAGGTGGTAGTGCACCTGTGCATTAATTAGCCCATCTACCTGTCACTGTCTTTCTCTCCAGTTCCTATGGTGAGACCTGGTTTGGTGCCAGCTACTAAACCAGTCCCTGCTACAGCCCTGTCGCTTGCTCAAAAGAACAAACTGAAAGAGGCCGGGGGCACTTTCAAGTAAGGGCTGTTGTCATTGTCATAATAGAACAATGCGATTCATCCTAAATATTGGCAAAGTTCCCCTTTGCACGTGTTACAGATTTTACTTGTGTTGAGCTATCACATAGAGACTGGACCTTTAAGTTAAGTTAACTATTTTGTTTTTGCTTTTGAAATAGCAGATTTACAAGCTCTGTGAGCTTGCAGCTTGGCTATTATAAAATACTTTTTATTATTATTATTATTATTATTTTATCTTTGCACATGACCAAAATAGGGATGTTGTCTTTGTGACCAGGGATGATGATGACATTAATGACGTGGCATCCATGGCTGGAGTTAACCTATCCGAGGAAAGTGCCCGCATCCTCGCAACCAACTCTGAGCTGGTGGGAGCAGTGACACGCTCATGTAAAGACGAGGCCTTCCTCAGCTCCTCCGTGCTGCACAGAAGGATGCTGGACATATGTGAGATTAGATACACACGTTTGTTTTCCTTCCATCCATTCATTCATCCGTTTGTCTCTCTCTAAAGCCCTTCACTGTGCATGTGTCTGTTCTCCAGGCAAGAGGTTTGGGGTAACTGAGCTTGACGGTGAGGTGGTGACCTATGTCTCCCACGCCACTCAACAACGGCTCCAGAACCTTCTGGAGAAGGTCTCCCAGGTGGCCCAGAAGAAGAACTTCAATTTCAAGGTTTGAAAAATGATTAGCCATGTGTAGTGATAATAATATCACTGCGTGGATATTAGTCTCGTCCCTCTCAGCATTCGATTTTTCCCCGTCCCATATTTGAACACCCTGGTTGTTTATAGCCTGGTTCCAGGCAAATCTGGTTGGCTCGTCACCACTTCGGCCGTGAAGTCCTCCCACAACTGAGAGGGCCCAGACTTAAAGGGACACTTCACCCTTTTTGCAAAAAAATATATGTTAATGACGTTTAGAAGCTTTAGAACACTTTCCTGGGGGGCTTTATGTATGTAATATGTGGTTTTAGATATTTTAGATTGTAGCAGTGAGCCTGTTGTCTCTGATGTCATGGACACTGGGCTCACTTCCTTCCTGGACTACATGTTGTCTCAGTAAGACAGCTCTCCCCCTATCCGCAAGGAGGAGCAGTGCACCAAAGAATTATGGGAATTGTAGTCCAGGAAGGTAGTGAGACCAGTGTCCATGACATCAGAGACAACGGGCTCACTGCTACAATCTAAAATAACTAAAACCACATATTACACACATAAATACCCCCAGGAAAGTGATATAAAGCTTCTAAACGTCATTAACATATATCTTTTTGCAAAAAGGGTGAAGTGTCCCTTTAATCTGCCTGGGGCGATATGCATTGAAGGCAGAAGAAGGCTGGCTACGCGAGGCTACCAATGCATGGCTTTCCGAAATGTCGTCATGTGGCAGCCAAGTTAATGGACTTTGTTTGTTTAGAGCCTAATTAACCCATTCTGACCTGAGACCAGATTCTAACATACAGAAGAATGGTGGTTCTTTAACGCATTTTGACCTGAGATCAGATTTTAAAAATGTCTTCTAAATCCTGACAGTTAAAAAAAATAGCAGACCTACAAGCTCGTAGCGCGCCACTCGGTGGCGCGCTATGAGCTTGTAGATCTGCTATTTTTTCAATAGCTAAAGGTAAGGTAAGGTAAATTGTATTTATAAAGCGCCTTTCAAAACAAATGTCACAAGGTGCTGTACAATAGCAATACAACACATAGATCAACAATAAAACGAAAACACAATGACAGAGTAATAATACAAATATATATATATATATATATAAACATACAGTACCATTATAGACAATATTACAGACAAAAGTGCTTTTGAAACAAATGGGTTTTTAGCAGCTTTTTGAACGCCTCGACAGATTCTGCCCTCCTTAGGGACAGGGGTAATTCATTCCATAGGGAAGGGGCAACAACTTCAAAAGCTCTGTAAGTGCTAGTTTGTCAGCTTTTAGCCTCGGTACCAGGCTTTCACTTTGTTGGTGCAAAAATTGAAAGCCTGGAGGAACGCATTGGCCGCTCTGGTCTAAAAGTGGGAGTCAACCCTTCCGGGTGGGCGTCGCTCCAAATGATGTGACGTAGCGCTGCACTAGGGGGGAGAGGAGGGGCCGGGGGTGACGGACAGATCGATGAGATCCAATCAGGGTGCGCGTTTTTCTGAGCCGCGACCCTCCCATCTAGGCCAGAAATGTCTAGCGTTAGCTCAGGCTAGTCAGCTTTCAACCTTTTCCATAACAAACCCACTGATGCACCCATCCTATGGGTTTAGGACGGTGTACGCAGTTAGGAAGAACTTCATTGTCCACTTGTTACTTTCATTTTGCTTTGCGTTTAATTCAAATAAAGTGCATAGACAGCATAGTACAAACGTCTTCCATGTTTGCTGGTAAAAACCATGTATCCACCTGGTGCATGAATTCCCCCCCCACAGGCTGTCCATAACCCATTCTGACCTGAGATCAGATTCATACGAGGTTTCCACTGGACACACACTGGTCTGATTAACCCATTCTGACCTGAGATCAGATTTAAAAAAGTCAGTCGTTCTTCGATTGTTCAAAAATAGCAGACCTACAAGCTCATATCGCGCCACTCGGTGGCGCGATATGAGCTTGTAGATCTGCTATTTTTCAATAGCTAAAGCATAACATGATGCCAACACCAAAATGGGTGCCCGGTCAGAATGGGTTAACCCCTAGGCCTGGAGGCGTGCCCGTCTGTGCCCAACCCACCAACCCAATTAACCAATTATCTTCAGAATATTCTAGGCTAAATAACAACAGAAATAATAATCAAAAAACACAGTGAATTGGCTTCTACACACTGGCCCCTAATTGTGCATTATATAAACAATTACTGCTAAAGAAGCCATTCACAAAACTAAACATGGTATGTGGTATGTGTCATGTAATTAATCTTGACCGATTCTTCTGATGACACTGCAAAAAGAAATAAGGGAAAGAGTAGAGAAAGAAAAAGTCAGTTATTATCAGTCTTTCTTCTTCGGTCTGTTGCCTCCAGTAGCAAACAGAGAAGGTACAGTAGGTAGGGCTTTCGGTTTACAGTGTTCATCTTTCTGGAGGGAGATGTTGATGAATCAGAGTCCTGTTTAAGCTCCTCAGGTATCTTCTGCCTTTTGATCATTTTCTTTCTGGAGCTCTGCCACCTTCGTTTCTCCAGAGTCCGTTCTTTCCTGCCACCTTGGTACAATGGTACGTGGTCAGATGTTTGTGTGGTTCCATTTATTTTTTCACCACTGGCCTTTTGTGATGGGGAAGGATGTCTTTTTCCATTGAATGGCTCTCTCACCACTCTACACAGCCCTTTTGCCGTGGCATCCTTCTTTTCCTGGATCCTCTCTTTTCCAAACTTTCTTTTCAGGCTACCAAGATGCTGCTCTCCTATGCAGCAGTTATTTGGCAGAGGAAAGTCAGAGGAATAATGACCACACACAGAGGGTCTGCGGGTTAAATCATTAAGAACCCATCCCACTTTGGTCCTTACTGCATAGGGACCGTCTTCCTGGCTGTTAATGACTTCCCATGGTTCTATGACCTTGGGAGCGTTGGTTCCAATGAGCAGATCTATGTCAGAGTCAATTTGGTGTAGTTTGATGGCACTCAAATGTGGCCATTGATCAACATCCTCCTGCCTGAGAATGTTGCTCTCACTCACCGGCATGCTGCTGTGGGTGTAAACCTCAGGCAAATCAACACAATCATCTTTGTCCAGTGCAGACACTTCCAATCCATACACTGCATAATTATGTAGAAATAGTCTTTGACTGCCCCATAGTTTGCAGCCTAATGTTGGTCCTTCGTTTTCTGACATTCAATTTTTGTGCAAGGCTTTCTGTGCAGAATGTTCCTGAGCTGCCAGGATACAAGAAGGCATAGGTTTGTATGATTGTGTCACTTTCTTTTGGATTTTATCTGGACTGGCACAATTGAAAATGTGCAATCATCGTTTCCGGGCCCCAATATGACCACATAATGTTGGTGCAGTAGTTGCATCGCTAATTGCTGGTTCAGTGCAGTGCTTCTCCATTTTTCCCGCAACTTATATGGCAACTTTAAGACAATGCTCCTCATGTTGCATGGTATGTCCAATTCTCTCATATGTATGATTTGTTTTGTTGCATTGCAGCATCCACGTAAAAAGAGAGAAAATGCTTGTAATGCCTGGACGTCATCACCTTTAATGGGTGCCCAACTGAAATCCATTTCCATATTATGCAGAAGTGATTTTTTGTTCATTTCCAAAGTGCTCTTTCAAAAGACCTTTTGCTCTTAGATATCCCTGTTGAGGAGGCAGATGCTGACTAGCCTGGTTAATAAACCAGACCGAATCAGCCGTTGGCAAAAAAAAATTGCCTACCGGCAGATTTCGGTCTGGAGAGGCTCAATTGTACGCCCATTTTCTACACACGAGAACGTGTGCGCCCAATAGGGACACGGTATGCAATATGGGCGGGCTTTGGTACAGTGACGTTCAATGCTTGAGACCTTTGACTGACAGTAGCTCTGACCAATTGCGTCAAAGAGAAAATGTTTCCCTGGAAATGAAATCCAAGCTGAGCCTCCCCAGACTAATATCCCGCGGATCCGTGCGATATTAGTCTGGTTTATTAACCAGGCTAGATGCTGACAACTATGCACCATCTCCTTTGGCTGACCCCTGGTGTATTGTTCAAGGAAGTGCAAGCAATCACCAAAATTGTTAAGTTTTCATTTCAACCCCATTTTCAAAGGCTCGCATAAAGGCATAATATTGCAGAGGGTCGCCATCAAACACAGGAATTGTTCTCACTGGAAGAGCAGATGAAAGGTTCTGTTGAACTAATAAAGAGGTTATTTCATTCTGTTTTTGCATTATATTGACAATATCATTCTGACTGTGGTCATACAGCACTGTGGCTTGAGAAACACAACCTGGCACTGGCTGTGCTGGTGTGGTAGAAACCCTGGGCAACATTTCAGTGTCATTAGTTGGAATTGATTCTTGAGCCTGGGAATAAACAGTTTGTGAATTTGTAATTTGCATGTTGGGTCTTTCTTTGGGCCGGACAACCTGTGGGAGAGCTACAGAGTCAGTTATTAGAGTCATGTTGTAATTCACCTTTGCAGGATTATAAACTGTTGCATTAGGATTGAGCTGTTTCGTGGTTTGAACATTATTGTCATAATAAGAGTGCCTTCCATTGGATGCTCTTGAGCCACTCCTTGATCCATTTGTTGCATTAGGATTGAGCTGTTTCGTGATTTGAACATTATTGTCATAATAAGAGTGCATTCCATTGGATGCTCTTGAGCCACTCCTTGATCCATTTTCCTCTAAAAACATAGATTTTTGCATTAAATGCTGCCAACTCTGTCTCGAGTGTTAATTGTTCCCTTTGTCTCCTCAAATTGTCCTCCTCTGCCTGCAGCTTATGTTGTTTCTTTAAGGCAGCAGCACGCTCCAGAAGGGCTGCCTTTTCAGCTTGAGCTTTGAGAAGTGCAGATGATGTTGTTGATGAAGTGCGTGAGGTTTGGGACTTGGAGCGGGACTTAGCCCTGCTTGGGACATTGGAAACACTGTCGTCTGGTCCTATGTCATCATCAATTTCTGTCACAATTTCACACGCACTAGCAGCAATGGTTTGTGATTGACCAGCCTCATGAAGCCACCTTTTCACCTCCTCCTCAAATTCACAGTACTTTCTCTTTTTTTCGTTCAAACCATTCCTTTTGCTCATTAACCTCCTCCTCGGTCAGAGGCAACGTCAAAAATGCATCATATGTATTACTCATTTCATCAAAACATGCTTTCAATGTGTTCAGCTCAGATTGCATTTTTTGTGACATTCTCATTGGATTGCATAAGCACTTTGACTCTTTCAATGTACTGGCCGGTTTGGTTGCTTTTTGTTTTTAATGTTTTCAGACAGTTTTCCTTTTGTAAAGCCATGCCTTTTTCTGTTAACTTTGGGGTCCTTTTTGCCAATAGTTGCTCACCATTGCTGCTCACAGGCTCCATGACATCGGACATATTGCAAATTCCCCTTTTGTCACACAATAAAGTGCGGTGCAAATGTAAACTTCAAAGAAAGCGCAGCCACGCTGTTGACAGTTCACAGGGTCCGGTTCAGGTGCAAAAATCGCAAAGCAAATGCCCAAAATAAATAAAGGCAGTGCAAAACAGGCGTTTGTGTCACTAATAAAAGTCCGGCAGTGACAAAACATCAATAATAAAACAATGAACAGCAGTGCAGCAATTGTCAGCAACGTGTCACCAATAAAAGGTAGCAGTGAGTTAGCCTGGTTAATAAACCAGACCGAATCAGCCGTTGGCAAAAAAAAAAATGCCTGCCAGCGGATTTCGGTCTGGAGAGGCTCAATTGTACGC